>NC_033802.1:26974647-27016783 GCF_001876935.1 Asparagus officinalis
ACGGGGGAGAAGAGCTGTCAGATCTTCTCCATTTTTCTAATATATATAACCTTCGGGTTCTATTCTAACCTTCAGATTTTATTTTAAACATTCGGGTTCCATTCTAACCTTCAGGTTTTTTCATTCAAATATTATTATCTTGAACTTTGATTTGCTGTTATGGCTCCTTCAGAGAAGATTCCTAAACTACCTTTATCCCTCAATGATCAAAGTGACTAGGCAGGATGGTCCACCATTATGACTAATGCCTTGCGTGGCGCTGGTCTCCTTGATTGTCTCACCAGTACGGGACCAGTTTCACTGTCCATCAGCACTGTTGCTTCATCCAGTACTGTTACATCTGGCAGTGGTGGTATAGATCTTTAGACCGCTCGTGCTTTCTGTTAAGGAGAGTTCAGATTGTCAGTTATAGAAATTTTGTGTCATGCATTATCTCACTCGATGTGTCGGCTTTGGTCTCACTGTCGAAATTGGTTCGCTTCCTTCTGCTCGGGCCATGTGGACTCGCCTCATTGAGCGTTTCACAGAGTGTTCTGGTGCACGGGAGGCATATCTTCTGCAAGGCGTTGCTCTATAATGCAAAGATAGTTCCTCTCTGCAGTCTCATTTTGGATAAATGCAAGCTTTTTGGACAGAATTACGCTCATGCTTCCTGAACGTGATTTCACATATGAACACTGGCTAGCCTGGTATGAGCGGTATGAGGTGCATTAACTGTTTTAGTCCCTTTCTGAATATTTAACTATGGTTGATCAACTACTTCATTAGCTTTAATTTTTGACTTTGACCTCAGTTATGGGAGCTCTCACTGCTTATGAGACTCGACAACAAACAACACGACTCAATTTGTTAACATACACTCCTACCTCTTCACTCGAGACTGCTCTGTTTGGACCTGTCATTGCTCCTGTTATGAATCATACTTCTCAACTGGCTCCCTCTCTACATGCTCGATCTAAGCTCTCTTATAAATATTACAAGGAAGGACACCGCATTGAGACATGGTTCAAGTTTCATCCTGAGTTACGTTCCTCATGTACTGGTCGTGGTCGGCGACCCCCTCAGTCTCAACCCTCTCGTACATCAGGATTGCTGGCCAATACAATACCTTCTACCACTTCAGACACTACTATTCAAGCTATTGAAGGTTTTCGCCATCAACTTGATGCTTTTCAGCATATCACCTCTACATTCGCTGCACAACTCTCTTGTATGCATTTTGCTGGTTCTTCAGCTAACCCTTCGGTCTTTGGTATGAATGATCGCTGAATTTTTGACTCTGATTGTTCTTTTCATATGACTTGTAATGCCTCACTTTTATCATGTCTTCACTACATCTTCTCTTTCCCCTATCTACATAGCTGCTGGACAACTATTGTCTATCACTCAGTATAACTATTACCCCATAAAATGATCCATCTGGTTGTCCAATACTTCGTCCCGTCTATGTGGCTCCTCAGTTATGTTTGAATTTAATTTTTATTAGCTCTTTATGTATGACTGTCCTGTTTCTCATTTTTTTTCTAATACTTGTCTTGTGTAGGATCCACAGACGGACAAGACGGTTGGGGCGGGTCGTAGGAGGCACAAATTGTATTTTCTGAAATATCTTCACCTTTCAGAGTTCATATAAAAGGCTAGAGAGTCTTATTCAGTCTGGAGTACTTGGTCCTGTATCATCTAGTTCTAGTATTGAGTCATGTACTGGTTGTAAATTGGCTAGATTCACTGTTTTACCATTTAAAATGAGTACATATGTATCAACTTTCTTATTTGATTTAGTACATTTTGATATTTGGGGGCCAACTTTTCTGTTTTTTTCATCTGGCTACTTATATTATGTTAGTTTTATCGACGATTTCTCTCATTTTACATGGGTTTACCTACTTAAGAATCACTTTGACGTACTTACTGCTTATCAAGTCTTCACTGCTATGATCTTCACTCAATGACAATCTCGTATTAAAGTTTTCCATTCTGACTGTGCCAAAGAGTACTTATCCTCTACCATGCGCTTTATCATGTCCTTTCATGGGATTATCTTTTAACAGTCGTGTCCTTACACTCATGAGCAAAATGGTATTGCTGAACACAAATATCGTCATATCCTCGATACCGTTCGATCCATGCTCATTTCTTACTCTGTTCCTCATCGTTTCTGGACTGAGGCTATTCTCACTGCTACTCATGCTATTAATATCACTCCATCTAACTCTCTTTCTGGTGCTACTCCTCATAGTCATGTTTATACTTATCCTCCCCGTTATGATCTGGTCCGCTTTTTTTGTTATCACTATTTTGTTCTTTTGCTATCTCACGAATGTGATAAATTGTCTTCCAGAGCTGTTTCTTATGTCTATTTAGGAATTAATTTGGATCATCGAGGTTATCGTTATTATGATCCCGCAGCTCGTCGAGTTCATATATCTCGTCCTGTTCAGTTCGAAGAGGATTCTTCATATTATTCTGCTTCTGATAACTTTAATTTTCTCCACTCTACTGAACATGCTTCCCCATCAGCTGCATCACCCACTTCTTCACCTCAGTTTTCCTTTCAAGATCTCCCTGATATCTCTCCATCTTCTTCTATTGACTCTTCCTCACCCGAGCATTCTCTTATACCATCTGATCCATATCCCGTGGACACGATAATCTAGAAAATACTGTTGTTCTTCACGCACCTGTGCCAACATCTCCCCCGCCTGAGGTTCCTCTTGCTCTTCGTCAAGGCAAACGGTCACATGTCATGCCTGTCCGGTATGCTTCGGTTATTTCCTATTCACCTATCTTTTATAACTTTCTTGCTGTCATTCATATTACCGTTGAGTCAAAGTCCTTTCAAGAGGCAGTTTAATTTTTAGAGTGGCGACAAGCTATGACCGAGAAATTTTAGGTCTTTAAGCAAACACATAACTGTGATGTTATTTTCTGTCCCCATGGGATCTCTCTTATTAGTAGTAAATGAGTTTATAAGGTCACGTATCGTCCTGATGGCACCATTGAACATCGAAAAGCTCGTTTAGTGGCCCGAGATTTTACTCAGAAACAAAGTATTGATTATGAGGAGATCTTTGTTCCTATTGTTCAGATGCCCACCATTCGTAGTTTACTTGCGGTTGCTGCTGCTTATCGTTGTCCCTTATACCAGATGGATGTTAAGAATATTTTTTTCCATGGCTCTTTATCTGAGACAGTATATATGCAACCACCTCTAGGGTCTAATATTTCTCTAGGACACGTATGTCTCTTTCGTCGTGCTGTTTATGGTCTTAAGTAGGCACCCCGCGCTTGGTTTGAGTGTTTTCCCGATGTCATGCTCAAGGCAGGTTTTATGAAGAGTCATCAAGATGTTTCTCTGTTTGTTCGCACTACATCGCGTGGCAGAATTTTATAACTCATTTATGTAGATGATATGATCATTACAGATGATGATGCTGCTGATATACAGTTCGCAAAATCTCAGTTACAACAATAGTTTCACATGAAAGATCTTGAATCTCTTTGCTATTTTATTAGTCTAGAAATTTCTTAGGGCCCACGGGTATACTACTATCTCAACAGAAGTATCTCTCAGATATTTTAAATCGCGCTGAGCTAACTGACGATGCAACTGTCGATACTCCACTCCAAGAGAATGTTAAATTTCGCTCTACTGATGGTGAGCCTCTAATGCTGTTGGCATTGTCAGTCAATTTGTTAGTGCCCCACGTTCTGCACACTATGCTGCCTTATTACAGATTCTTCAGTATCTCCGGGGTACTAGTACTCGCTCTCTTCTGTTTCTGTACTGGTACTTGCTCTCTTCTGTTTTTGCTACATCCAAGTTAGAGCTTTGTGCATATTCTAATGCTGATTGGGTTGGTGATCCCATTACCAGGAGTCTACTATAGATTATTGTATATTTCTTAGTGATTTTCTTATTTCCTGGCGGAGTAATAAACAAGATGTTATTGCTTTTTTCAGCACCGATGCAAAGTATCGTGCAATGTCCATAACAGCTAAAGAGATTATTCATCTTCGTCCTCTTCTTAGTGATTTTGGTATTTCTATTACGACTCCTACTCTCTATTGTGATAATAAGAGTGCCATCCAGATTGCTAATAATCTAGCATTTCATGAGAGGACCAAACATATTGAGATCGACGCTCATTTTGTTTGTCAACAAGTTATCAAGGACAAGACAATTCTAGTTTCTCATGTCTCATCCGCTGACGAGCTTGCAGATTTCTTCACAAAGTCCTTACCCATTCATCGATTTTAGTTTTTTGTACGCAAACTCACTTTGTTTGATCCAACATGAGTTTGAGGGGGGCTGTTGATAATATTGTGTTAGTAGTGGGTTTAGTCCCACATTGGTTACGAGGACAAAACCTCATCCTCCTCTACTTGTATATATATGTACACACTCAATATTCAATTTAAGAGAAATTTACCCAAGACCCTTTCTCTCTCTTACTTTACAGTCTCCATTGAAAGGTTCCTGTTTGGAATTATTTCCATAGAATGCTACTTCCTGTCCGAGTGTCTGACTGTCAGACATGGACTTATGATGTCCATAATCCTTATGACCAATTTCTCATTCTTTGTCAAATTTTTATAAAGCCGCACAGCACTTTATTTGGTTTCTTGCTCACCTTTGCTTGAAAATTTTCGGCATGTACTTGACAATCTAGTGTAACTCATTCGGATTTTAGTAAGGGTCTCTAATTCCATTATAGTGTATTGCAGGCAATGTTTTTGTCTCCAGATGAGTCAAAGATAAAGGAACTTGTGAATGTGCTGAAGGAGAAGAAAATTGGTGTGGTTGCACACTTTTACATGGACCCCGAAGTCCAGGGTGTCTTAACAGCTGCACAGAAGCAGTGGCCTAACATTCACATTTCTGATTCCTTAGTTATGGCAGATACAGCAGTCAAAATGGCTGAGGCTGGTTGTCAATATATAACTGTACTTGGCGTAGACTTCATGTCAGAGAATGTCCGTGCAATACTGGATCAGGCGGGTTTTGAGAAGGTTTGTCTCTGATCATAGTTCCTTATGTTATTCAGTCATTTGTAAGGCAGGGGATACAAGTCACCTTATTATTTTTGTCATTTGTATTGTGAACTACCATCTAATGAAACAATGTGAATTTGTGATCGTGTATGTGTCTTGAACAATAATCAGTCCTTTATTTTTATGGTTGTTCTTTATGAAATTGATACTGCACTGTGCATAACTGTATCAGAAAGCTAGATTCTTTTTATGAACTTTTCTAAACATTTTTCAGAAGATAAGATCAAGCAAGATGTGTCACTGTGGATAACCGTGTTTTGGATTGTCCGCCATCTTCACAGTTCAATTTTCCATTTTGAATTGTATATATAAAAAATGTCTATTCTATTGTCATATCTATTTAGTTTGATTTTCCTAGAAGTATTAACAAGTATGGAAATCTTCTCCAGGTTGGTGTGTACAGGATGTCAAATGAACAAATTGGCTGTTCCCTAGCAGATGCTGCAGAAAGTCCAACATATATGCAATTTCTCGAGAGAGCTTCTAGATCACCTCCTTCATTGCATGTCATCTACATAAATACTTCGTTACAAACAAAAGCTTGTGGACATGAAGTTGTCCCTACTATCACCTGCACTTCTTCTAATGTTGTGCAGACAATACTGCAGGTAAGTATTTTGAGAGGACAGAATGTTTTAACATACTAATGCTTACTTCTATCGGAATCCTTAAATTCTTCTCATACCAATTCTTTGTAGTGCGATTTTTTTCTAATGAAACTTTAAAACAATTTGACAGGCCTTTGCTCAGATTCCAGATGTAAATATTTGGTACGGTCCTGATTCATACATGGGTGCAAACATTGCAGAGTTGTTTCATCAAATGGCTAAATTGACAGATGAGGAGATTTCAGAAATACATCCAGAGCATAATAGGAACTCCATTAAGTCACTGTTACCACGAGTCCATTATTATCAGGTGCATAAATGACTCCAGGGTTCAAGATTTATTGCACCTAAAGATAAGTTATTTAAGTAGATTTATAAACTTCCTTTTGCCTTATAAAACCGTTATTTTCTTGTCATGCATGACATTACCTTTTAGTGATAAGAGCTAAGAAATTTTGGTATATTCACATTCATATGCTTTTGTCAGTGCGACGGTTTTTGCAACTCCAGTTTTATGTTTTCCTTAGTGTTGCATGTCTCTTTTATGTATTATGCTCTGATGATGGTCCTATTACTGGTAAAAATACAAAACGAGGGTGCAGCACCAAACAGCAAAAATATGCACCCTCATTTTTCCTTTTAATTGTGGCAAATAATAGATGTAGGACTTTGATTCTAGCAAGATTTTCATTTCCATGGGGAGGCTAGAATGTTATATTTTGTATAGGAAACACATCACTGTTCAAGATAGGTTTATGGCATCTCTCATTTTCTACCTATAATTATCATTGTTGCTGTTCTTTTTTTGTATGTGGTCTTTCCATATGGAACTTCTTTAATAATGGAAATCTCAAAGATGCTTTTATGGGTCTTTCTCATATGTATGTGTTCCTTTTTTCGTATTTGGTATTTTCATGGGTTACTGTATTCAAGCACTTTTTCTAATTGTCCATAAAGTATTGCTGGTATTATAACTTTTCCTATGGAATTGTCCTTATAATACCTATAGATGGGGTGTGAATTTACTAATTTGCCTTGGAAATGAACACTAACGAGAACGAATCCTATAATGTAGGCATTAGAGTAGTTAGTAAAAGGTAGAGAAGATAGTTTACTCCATCACATTGGAAAGTCATGTAATTGTATTCTGTTTGCTCTACTATAAATAAAAGAAAAAAGCCATCACCTCCGCCCTTTTCCATCATAACATGCTATTCATGCCAAAATCCTAAACCTATTAACCATCATAAACATGATTTCCATGCCAAAATTCTAAACCACTAAAGCCTTTCTTGTTAAGCCTAAAACTCAGGACCACCGAGCGGGAGCTTTCGGCTAAAGCACTGTTTCCGCACTTTTCTATTGGTGGCTTCAACGCATTCCTCACACCCTTTTTTTTCTTTCTATTTTCCTGGAAAGTCAAAAGCAAGCATACAAGCTATTTTCCTCTGCACTCCTCCGTGCCCCCTCTCCCGCTGCCCCTCCCTTCTCAACACGCACACACATACCCACACAAAACGAATCTCCTCCAACCTCTTCTTTCACTTTGCCACCTAGCGATCAATCCCCAAAAGGAAAAAAAGGTTGACATCCAGTAGAAACACAAGAAATCTACATGTTAAACAAACCATTCAACAAACCAATCCCTTTTCCAGCAAGAACCCTAAAAGTAGGTATTTAAGGTTTGCAAGCCGGAGCATGTAGGTAATTTTCAATATATTGTTTAGTTATTGTGCAGAATAGTGCAGCAAACTTGTAGAACTCATATATTTAGCTTCACAAACCAATTAGGATAACAAAATTTGTAATTAATATCTGAGCTTTACAAATCAGTTCAAAGTAACTGCCCGAAGGGCATTTTGAAGCCACACGTTTGATTCTGGATTCCGTCTTTGTCAGGGCAGAGAGGCAAATTCTCTGATTTTTGTTAGTTTCCTACTACTAGTAGCGCTGAACACATTTCTAGGGCAGAGAGACAAACCTAACCCTTTTCCCCGTTCTCTTCCCTTGAGAAAACAGAAGCTAGGGGCAGAGTTTTTTATTCGTATTAATTTCTTTTCCTACCCATTTCGGACCAGTAAAATCTAAAATTGGTTTCATGAATTTGGTGACGTAGACTTTTACAAGCACCTATTTACATAACTTATCAAACGAACCGAGCTGAGGAAATGTAGACATTTTTAGTGTCCAAATTTGCATAGATGATGTGGCAGGCATGGAAAACAATTTCATGTTCTTTTTGTGCAAACCAAACAACCCTAAAGGTAAACACTTTTTTTCTTGCAATCCCTTGGACAATTATGGAGTGGATTATGTTGATTTTTAAATTAAATCCAATAACTAAAACCTTACTAAATCTAACACCCCTCCTCAAGCTAGAGCATAGATATCTATCATGCTAGCTTGCTACATAAAATAGAGACCAGCTTAGAAGAAGCAGCCTTGGTGAGGTTACTCGCCAACTGTTCTAAAGAGGGAGTAAACAGAATGCAGATCACCTCTTTCATTATAACATCCCTAATCATGTGAACAATAGCTATGTGCTTTGGCCCTTTCATGAAAGACAAGATTCATTGCAATACAGATAGCAGACCGATTATTGTAATACACGGGAATTATTCTTGGCTGAACAAAATCTAGTCCTATCATCAAGTTCTTCAACCATATCATCTCACAAAGTATGCACTAACGCTCTGTATTCAGCCTCTAGAGGAGACTAAGATACAAACTCTTGCTTCTTACTTCTCCAAGTTATTAGATTACAATCAACAAAACTATACTATCAAGTGGTAGACTTTTTAGCCTCCTTATCTCTAGCATGACTCGATTCTGAATAAGCAAAGATTCGCAAATGTCCATTCTTCTTGTATAGTATGTCCTTTCCAAGAGAGCTTTTGATACAGACAAGAATTCTCGTAGATGCTCTCTAGTGAACCTCGCTAGGCATGTACATAAACTGACTCAAAAGTCCTACAACAAAGGGTAAATCAGGTCTAGTAACTATAAAATAGATCGACTTGTCAATCAACCTCCTATATTGCCTAGTGTCTAAAAAAAGATTATTTTCCTCATCCCATTGATCTACATTTGCTTCCATTGAGGTGGCGACCGGCTTGCAACTCAGAAGACTAGTCTCCTCTAAGATCTAACAAATACTTTTTGGGAGAGAAGTAAGCCATGTTTCTTATAAGCAACTTCAATCTTAAGAAAGTATTTCTGCTTTTCGATATCTTTTGTCACAAATTGATGCTTGGGATACTCTTTGGTTTCTGCCAAACTACCTGTATCACTCCCACTTAGCAAAATTTCATGTACAACCAAGATCATTGTCTCTGAAGTGGTATGGTGAATAAACAGAGAATGATTTGAATGACACTGCTGAAAACCAACACTAGATATTACTTGGTTAAAACTTGAACCAAGCTTGCGATCTCTGTCTGAATCCATAGATTATACATGAGAACCCCCTAGCAACTAACCCTGAAGGTTGCTTTATATAAACTTCTTTATGTCTGAGTAAAGTCTTTAGCATCCAGCCTGACTTTATATCTATCCATGGAACCATCGAGGCATTATTTCATAGTGAAGACCCAACGACAACCCACAATATCTGCCTCCTGAGGAGCGATAGCAACATCCCAAGTCCCCCTGCAAACAAGTACATCCATCTCATTCATAGCCTACTCAAAAACCTGGGTATAGGAGCATAAGATAAGGATAGAACAAACTGGCAATGTGATGGGTGTAAGATGACAATAAGAGATAAAATTGATTAAGTCTAAATGTCTAATCATATTTCTATAGTTCAATATCTTTTTATATCTCTTATTTCTTCCGGCGTATAGCATCTCTCTTTTTTCAAAAAAACCTATTAGATCTTCATTGATTAGATTTTGCTGATACATGGTCGACATTCTTAGACTGTTTTTTTACCTTCTAGGGCTTTGACCCATTCATTCTCAATTTTGATGAAATGTAGTAAATCTGAGAAATCTTGTATTTTTAGATTTATTAAATCTAATGTTTCAATATTAGAGAGTATAACCTTGCTCCTTTTGCTCAGTGGTGGTTCTTTCAAAGAATTTTTATTCTCTGTCCTCTAGAATTTCTGATATTGAGTTAAGAGGAAAATTGTACTACTTTTGGATGAGTTTCTTAGCCTCTGATATTCTTTTTTCATTTACTATAATTTGCCTTTGAGTCTTTTTTAGTGACTTCAGAAAAAAACTCGAGTGCCGTGTGAAGTCTTTCACTTTCTTCAACGAAGTCTTCTTTTCTGAATTTTATGAATCCATGTAATGGGTATTCAGTGATCTTGTACTGGGTATTCAGTGACCTTATACAACTCCCATTATTAAATTGATAGAGAAAGATGAATACATTTTTTTCTTCCCTAATACTCCATATTTTGAACGTAAAAATAGTTTGGATTTTAGTTACATATTTCACAACATTTGGTTTTGCAAAGTTCCAGAATATAATCATCGAAGTCTTCCGGACGAGTTGTGTTTATAAAGATTTCATGAAAGATCCTTAATTATATTTGTTTTTTATGTTTATGGATTTCTTAGAATCAGGCCATTGCTCAAGGCCATTTAATCTTGTTTAGGTTTTCTTAGAAACATGCCTTTAATCTTAGCAGTTTGTTTCTTGTTTAAGTGTTACAAGACTTACGTAGGTCAAGTTTTCAACAAGATGATCTTATTGAAGGAATAACAATAAAATTCCTTGAAAATCTTGAAGAGCAAGATAAGAAAAGAATCGATCTGAAATTAGGACCAATGATGGTAAGAATACCAATATCAGATATCCGAGTAATGATAACAATAATTGATCTTAAGAAAATATCTCAATTACGTTTATACATTCCTCTTACTATAAAGCTACCTGAAATTAAAGACTTTACTCTTCATGCACTTACAACCATGCGCTTTTACACACTGGTGCTAAAGTACATCACAACAATTATTTATTCCATCACAATACCAAGTTTTTCTTGACGAAAAAGGAATACTAAATGGGTTTGTAGGACAAATGAACTTCCGTCACGCATAAAGTTAGAAATCTTCCAGTAGGTATCCCAAATATCAAAGGCGAAGAATGATTATTTCATTTTGACTTCACTTTACTTCCTCGACAGTTAAATGAAGATTGTATTTTAGGAATGGATAATCTTTGTTCGTTATCACCTTTCAATATTTTTTTTGAATTAGACAGAATTCAAGTGCCTAAAGTACATTTTCCAATACAAATGACTGAACATTATCAACTTGTAGCACATAGTGGTGATGAAATCTTAAACAAGAACAAATGGCCTAGATTGATGGCCTAATTTCAAGAAATTCCTAAATATAAAAAATAAACATGATTAGGGATTGTTCATGAAATCTTTATAAACACAGCTCATTTGGAAGACTTTGATGATTATATTCCGAAACTTTGCAAAATCATGGTTATGGAACATGCAACCAGATGGCAAACCATTTTTATGCTCAAAATATAGAGTATTTGGAAAGAAAGACAACATATTCCTCTTGACCTGTCAATTCAATTATGTCAATTATACAAAGTCACTGAAGACCCAGTACATGAATTCATAAAATTCAAAAAAGAAGAGTTTATTGAAAAAATAAAAGACTTCAGGTAGCACTCGAGTTTTTTTTTTTTTTTTGCAGCCACTTATAAAGCCTCAAAGGCTCATTCAGTTCATGTATATTCCGAAACTTTGCAAAATCATGGTTATGGAACATGCAACCAGATGGCAAACCATTTTTATGCTCAAAATATAGAGTATTTGGAAAGAAAGACAACATATTCCTCTTGACCTGTCAATTCAATTATGTCAATTATACAAAGTCACTGAAGACCCAGTACATGAATTCATAAAATTCAAAAAAGAAGAGTTTATTGAAAAAATAAAAGACTTCAGGTAGCACTCGGTTTTTTTTTTTTTTTTTGCAGCCACTTATAAAGCCTCAAAGGCTCATTCAGTTCATGTAAACAAAACCATTCAATTGTTTGACTGTGCATCACAAAAAGGAGAGGATAAGACCGAAGACTTTCTTCAAACCCTTGTTTTGGGGGAAATTGAGACTTTTGCTCAAGAATACTATTTTTTAGGAAACAAGGAAAAAGAAATATAGGATGCAAAATTAGAAGACTAAATGACGAAGTAGCTGATACAAAAATGTTAGAACCTGGGGAGGAATAGAAAGCGTGGTGGGTTCTACCATTAGTTAGCTATCAAAACAATAATAAAAGAATCTTCTAAAGAAAAAGACGAGCATGTCAACCTCACTTTTTCTAGAAAATTCTGCTTTACCAAAAAGAAATATTCCTCGTGTCAACCATTGTTAAAAAATGCTATATACACGTATTTTCCTTTAAGTCCTTTCATCCAAAAGAAGATGCTTTCAGTCTGCCTTTGTTAGAAGAATCTCGTTTATTCTCAACCTATAAATAGAGAAGACGAGAAGAAGAAAGGGCATTGGAGAAAAAAACACTCTCTTGTAATACTAAAAGAGAGTTTTAAGCCCCTAGGGAGCAAGAAGAACATCCCAAATTCCCCTAAAAACAAGTATATCCATCTTCTCATCCATAGCATGCTTCCAGCTAGTAACTAACATGGCTTCAAAGACCTGAGTATAGAAACATAAGATGTGTATAGAAACATAAGATAGGGATAGAGCAAACTGGCGATATGATGGGATAAGACGATCATAAGAGACAAAATAAGATAGAATGAGCGGTGATAGATCATTTACATTTTCGAAGAGCAATGGGGACATCAAGGTTAGGGGGAGCAGATGATTACTAATATGTAGGATCTTCAGCTGTAGACGGAGGATTAGCTAAAGATAAGCGAGGTGGAAATACTTGTGGTCTTCTACTGTACACTAGCGTTAGTTTTGATGTAGTTTTTCGTTAACTCTAGAACTCGGTGTTAGCTGAGTGAGGGTAATAGAGGCAGGCGGTACCAACTAAATGAGAAAAATATATGCAGGGGTAATCTTGTACACGAATGAAAACTATAGAAAGGACTCAAAGAAAGTGATATCTGTAGTAGTAAAATGTTTTCGAGATGTTGGATCATAACACCGATATAGCTTTTGTACCATTTTCTGTTCTGGAGTGCCGAACAAAAACACTTTTGATAGACTGAGGAGACAATTTATCTAGACCAGGATATATTTTGATTGAAACAAGTATAACCAGAAACTCGAGGAATCATACCAAACATGGTTTTATCAGGAAAAAGACGAGAAAGGTATTTGCCCATGAAGAGTTGAAGAGGGCATCATATTAATCAAATACTACACACATAAGACAGCATCAGACCATAAATACTTCAGGACATACATATCAATGATTAAAGTTCAAGCTGCATCTAAAATTTGTCTACGCTTCCATTTAGTCATGGTGCTTTGTTGTGAAGTGTGTGGATAATAGGCCTAATGTATAATCTCATTAGTGGCACAGAATTGGGAAACTTCATTTTTTTCACATATTCCAAAGCATTATATGTACGAAGTACACAAATGGAAGAAAAGTCTTCCACCATGAGTACAATACTGATGATCATGACCACTAGTTTGTTAGCCACTAATAGATCCACGACCTCCTGAATCACGACCACGACCATGGCACTGTCCTCGTTCATGACCATGACCCGAGTATTAAGCAGATAAGTTGGGGATAGAGGTAAGCAAACGTTTGGTTCGGTCAGTTCTAACCATTTTTTATTGCTCCGAATTGAACATAACTAAGAAGCAGAGCCGAATCGAATCGAGTTATTTCGATTCGGTTTGGTTGGTGTTTTCAGTTGCTGAGTTCCATCACTATGAGGACACTAACAACGGCAACTAAGAAAGAAGATGCTTTAAGGGCAAATTTAAGAAGAGAAGATATATAGAACAAGGATAAAGATAGTAGATAAAGATAGTATACATTACCTAAGAGCAAAAGAGACGAAATGATTGAGATCATTCATTTTGGCTACGGAATCGTTGAAGGAGCAAGGCCATGGCTTCGCTTTGCCAAATTGGTAGATGGAACGACTTTGAGCGTTTCCTCTTTCTCTATTCTTGTGTGACAGCTAAAAATGAGCTATCAAGAATTAGTCACTTGACTTATTATTGAGTGGTCTCCATACAAAAAGAGGGAAACAGTTATCAAAGAGGTTATAACTTCAAATATCGCAACAAACTAGGTTCATTTATGGCTGGTTCCATGTAAACGGGTGAAGTATATAACCCGATCCAAACGGAACTAACTTCTGAAACGAACTCGAATTGACCAAAAAGGGGCGGTTCGATCGATTTGATCGATTAGACCCGAACTATGCTTAGCCCTAGCTGGGGATAACATTGAAGACCCAGTGGAGCACGAAGCACCCCAGAATATGTGGAGATCAATGTGGGAACAATATCTCTAGCTAGTATCTATCCCCTACCCGAGTTAGCAATGTAGGATCCAATTCAAAAAGAAACTTGGCTACAACTAGATCCTGACGGTACTTTCTCAAACCCTTCAAGTCAGTCACAAGAGGTTGGTGAACATTTAGCTCATCTGGAGTACCTCTGAGGGCAGAGTAATACTCAAGCACTGGTTTCTCCCCCGATTCGATAGCAAACAACTGCTCGTATAAAGAACAAACTTAAGAGATGTACCTTCTCATTTCCATACACCTTCAAGGTCAACCAAATATCCTTGCCAACCTTCAAGAACATAACATTGGAGCTCACTTTTTCATCCGTATTATTAAGCAACCGGGTGATTACACAACAGTCACTAGCCAACCAGTCTGAGTAGGCAGAGTAGGCATGGTCCTTCTCATTTGTAGGATCCTCAAGGAGATGCTTTAAGTTCTTCTGAGCGCCAACAGACTCACAAAAGTCTTAAGCACATAGTAGGTTGTTTTCTTCGGTCAGTTTCACAGTAGTGATATACATAGTTCTAGGAAGTAGGCTCTCCATTATAGAAGAAGCAACAAAAATGGTCAAAGTCTTATCATTAGTCGTAGTTATAGCCAAGGTTTTAAATATCGGTTTTCGGGGATTTATCAGGCGGCCAAAATCCTTATCGGATAGCGAAAATCGGGAATATATCGGGGATAAGTAGTATTTATCGGAGTGATATACCGTATGATGTATAAATAATATAATACATTATACCCCAAATTTTAATCCAACCATACCCCCTCTTTCATTCTCTCAACTTTCACTAAATAACTAGAGAAAAAACTAACTGAATAGTGAATATTGTTTGTTGCTACAACTTCAGAAGTTGTGTCGAGGGCGTGGCGTCAATGGAGAGTCCAAGTTGAACTGTCAAAGTCACAGTTGATGATGGCATCGATGGAGAGCTCATCATTGGCCAACGTCATCGAGTCGATCAGTTGATGATGGTGTTGATGGAGAGAGCACAACGTCGGTCGAAGTCGTCAAGTTGATGAAGTCAACGTCGATGAGAAAACAACGTCGAATGGTCGAAGTCGATAGCGTTGAGGTTAGCGGAGTCCGAAGAGGAGCGGAGGCGAGCGTCGAAGTCGGCGGAGATGAGCGTCAAAGTTGACGGAGTTCAAAGAGGAACGAAGATCAGAGGATTAGGACAGTGGGCACAGCCGTAAAAATGAGGGGAGAGAGAATGGAGGATTAGAGCTACAGAAACAGATTTAAGTTTTATTGTAAAGAACAGGTCGGGTCGGGTTTCGAGTTCACTCAAAATCTGCTCATTATCCAAAATCATAACCTAATAGTGTGACCCGATAATTTTGATTTTTAGATCCGCTAATATCGGTCGATAATCACCTTTATCGCTACATTATCACCGATAAACTCCAAAAAACGATAACCGATTTAAATTCTAACTTATCCTATCAGAAAGCTCCAAAAACCAATAACTCGGGGATAATATCGGATTATCGGCTGATTTTTAAACCATGATCATAGCAGCAGCGGAAACACAATAAACCAGGATCTATACGCAAATAATAGAAGAGAGAAAGCAGTGGACCACGATCATTGATCACAAGAGTCCAAGACATAATCAACGATCGTGGCCTCGGCAGAGGGAAACAGAGTAGTTGGATGATGAGCGGCTAGGCAACAAAGATAGGAACAACAAGATGAGGGTTTAGGATAGCAAGTAGGAGGTAGGGATATGAGGGATACTATGACGATCTAGCACAAGGTTAGTTGATAAGGGAACAATGATGATAAACAGATCAGTTGAGGTGCTTGAGGTCAAATCGAGCATGAGGCAGTGGTCTTGGGTCTAGTTGCAAGTAATAACAGATCTAGCAACGGTCACTGATAGAGGTCGATGATGACAGCACGAGATCCCCACGATTTGAAGATGAGATCTCACATGGGTGGAGTAGCTAAGAGTGAGCTTGCAAGTGCGACGAGGGTGGGGGGTCCTCACAGGTGGTGACTATGGTAGGGCTGCCTACGAGGGCCGGTGGTGACGGGAGGGTCCGATCAGTGGTTGGAAATTTTTGTGAAGGATTATGGTTTATTTTGAAAGGGACGGGGGATTTAGTTGATCTTTTGATGTGTGGTTGGAATTGAGTTGTATTTCATAACTGCTCTGATACCTTGTTATAAAATACTTGGATGTTCTTGTCACTGGTTGGAGCAGACAAATATGATGTAGGTATACAACCGATTAGTAATTAAAGCCGGTCGATACCCACTAACCCAATAACTAATACAATACTAAATCTAACAAGTTTATATGAAGGAATTAGTTCGTTGTTATTTATTTATTTATTTTTTTGGTCAATGAATTAAGTTTTCATTCACCAAGTAAGCATTGTATGTAATATCAATTCCTCGGTATTCCCGAGTGATTACACTCTCAATCTACATTGTATATCTTTATCTCTAAGTCAGAACTTCATAACTATCTTAAAGAATCTATCCACTTCTTAAAATTGAGAGGAATAATAGACTTATACAAAGATGATAACACTGAGACTTCAATCCTCTTTGTCACCAATCTGGACCTGCAGCAGCATTAGAATGCAATCTGATATTTCTCTCAAACCACACTCCATAAATTGCATCAACCACGATCATTCTTCACACATTTGCTCTATAATTTTTCTCTTGTTTGTTAACATATTGAAAGACTGAATTCCAGTGACAATTCCTCATCTTAAAACCAGACCAAAGCGTAATTTGGTTCCACACTTCAGCTGAGAAGACACCCAAAAAATAAGTGTTGCTGAATTTCAACTGAGTTTTGGCATAAACAAGTACTACTATCTATAACCCCCATTTTGCATAATCTTTCCTTTGTTAGCAGCCTGTTATGAGCAATTAACCAAAGAGTGAAAGAGGTTTTAGGGATATTCAGCTTTCCCCAAACAGTATTATGCCAATGAACACTCTGCCCGGTAGGGATGATATCCTTGTATGCCTTTGTTATTGTAAATTTTACCCCACAACACCACTGTTGCAATTTTCATAGTCAGCTCGTTCCTTGTATTCATCACTTGTTATTTATTTCCATCAAATCAAGCTTTCTACATTTCTCTAGAAAATAGCTATAAACATGAACGCGCTGCTTAGTTGTCACTAGTTCACATGATTCTTCCCATTGTTTTAAAAAGCGCTTTGGGCGCCCGCCTAGGCACTTAGCAGTACCTAGGCCGCCCGTGTAAGTCTTGGGAGCGCCTAGGGGAGAATTCGCTGCTTATACAGACTATATAGTGCTAGAAAGAGGTATATTTCTCGCTTAAGCATAGCAATGGTTAAAAAGAGTTAGCCATGTTAAAATGTACTAGAGATCAAGACTCTATGTCCAAGTCTATCTTAAGTAAAATAATGAGGATGTGATTTAAATCTTCGAAAACGATCTTTCCTCTCTACGTGTTAAAAATGTCTCTGTGTTGCTTAAGCGTCTGCCTAGGCGTCTAGGCACTAGACGCTAGGTCTGGCGTCTGGAAACACCTAACGCTTTCTGAAACAGTGATCCTTCCTCAAGTTATGTATGCATCTGTCTAATTAGCAATTGTCTTATCAAAGTTCAGCAAGGTTACCCACCAACTTAAAGCAGTTTGCAAGTCAAAATTTTACTATTTATTTCTGAAAGGTTGTGTCTTGTATTTCCCTTTGGTGGTAAAGAAGTACTAATAAATGGAGATATGACAGTGGTAACTGAACTTTTTTTTTCATTTGATATAATGTGGTATATGGTGGAGAGAGATCCTATAGTGGCATTCTAAATTATAGTAAAAGATCCTGTTGTCACTAGTTTCTTCGTCTGAACTCTGCCACTTACTTAAGAGTAAATTGAGGTTCATAGCTGATCTTGGAACTTGGTGGAATTATTGTGGTAGGTTTGGGGAAAGAGCTGCTGATGATCTTCTGAAGGATGATTAGTAAATGTATCTGATGTTTGTCTTCTTTTCTATGGTTATACACTTCCTCGGTCATTCTTTTTTACTTTACAGGATGGTGCCTGCATTGTTCATGACATGTTTGGTAATGAAGTTGTGGAGAAGATTAAGGAATTATACTGTGATGCATTCCTTACAGCTCATTTTGAGGTCCCCGGAGAAATGTTCTCTCTTGCTATGGAAGCAAAAAGGAGAGGGATGGGAGTTGTGGGCTCCACCCAGAATATATTAGATTTCTTTAAAAGTCGGGTGCAAGATGCTTTAGATAGGGATCTTGATGATCATCTTCAGTTTGTTTTGGGGACAGAATCAGGAATGATCACTTCCATTGTTGCTGCGGTTCGTGGATTACTGAGTTCTCCTGCATACCTTTCTAGAAAATCAAGAGTCACTGTTGAGGTTGTGTTCCCGGTCTCATCAGATTCAATATCAAAGACAAAATTGAATTCATCGGAAGGAGTAAATTCATCTATAGCAAATGATTTAGCTAAACTTACTGTAGTTCCTGGTGTGACTACTGGTGAAGGATGCTCTATTCATGGAGGTTGTGCTTCCTGCCCATATATGAAGGTCAGTTTATATTTCGACTTAATAAAGTACATTTATCAATTCCATTTACTCATCCAGTATTCTAGTTTCGGAAAGGAAAGCAATCATTCATATACCATTTATGATTTATCGAGCTGTCTTCTAACTTTTTGCTTTTTTATTGTACCGATGGGTCTGTGTGTATACTGGGTCGAGTGGTACATAACTCAGAGACTTACATTGGGTCAAATATTTTCCTAACAAAGGAAGTCTACAGATTCTGCACAAGGATCTGTTTGGATTGAATGAAAATGAAGGAAAAGAAAAGAAAATAAGGGAAATAGATTTATATAATTTTGTTAGAAGGAAATATAAGAAACAAAGGAAAACAAGAATCAAAGGAGAAAAAGGGCCTTCGCAATTTTCGGCTCATCATTTCTGCCTCGCTGAAAGCTAGTGGGAAGTTGACGGAAAAATATAACCGGGACTGATTGACTATAGCAACCCAGGACTCGCGAACGGCCCGCCCCACCGGCAACCCCACCCGCCCCCCCCCCAAAAAAAAACAAAAAAAAAAAAAAAAAAATACCCAATCCACTAACTTTGGTATGCAGGCCAATCAATGTTGCAGTACAAAAAACATCTTGCACCATGGTGGCATGTGGGCCCCACTCGGATAAAAGGCATGGATCCAAAGGCTCTCACATGCTGGTTTATTTTTTACTGAAATTAATATTATTTTCTTGCAATTTCTTTTTACAATTTTCTTTCTAGCCAAACATTAACAATAGTCTTATTTCATTTCTTGTTCTTTTCCTTTCTTTTTCTTTTTCATTTCCTTTTCTTTTCTTTCACTTTGCCTCAAACCAAGCACAGCCTAATAAAACAGTTGCACTTTACCTTAAGCGGAAGAGGTTATGCCCATATCTAATACTAGAAACTAAAATAATATGGGCAGTTATGATGGAGCTTTTTTTATTTTGTTTGTTCTTTTCCGCATATTGCTAAAGTGGCGCAGGTCGTAGAATATTGCATTTATTTCCTAAATCACACTACCAGAAAGAATTTGAACTACTATGATGTGAAGAAATGAATATAGTAAAGATTAGTCTTGGTGGAGATCGAAGTTTTAATTCTTTTTCTAAATTTGTGAACTTATTCTTGTTAATTGTTTGCAACTTCTTGAATCTAATTGTCATTATTTTGTGCTGTTAGTCCTGTAGTTTATAGGACCAACTGTGATATGATTTTGCCATTCATCTTTTGAGCGTCTTCTGTCCATGTGACTGATATTTCTAGCTTTGTTCCGGGGGAAGGGTTTGCTATCATTCCCAAAGTCTGCTAAATGTTATGGGAGTTCATCCCCTTGTGTTGGTGATAGGGCGTTTGTTTCAGTTCTTATTATTTTATAGTAAGTAGGGTAAATTGCAGATAAACCCCCTCATTTATTAGTACCACACCCCCACCCAACCAACAACAACAACAAAAATTAAAAATAAAAAGTAAAATAAAAAGTAAAAATAAAAACCTCTTCAACTCCTGAGGGAGAGGGGTGCTACTAGCAATTTATCTTCCTAAGAATGGCAATCCTGGAGTGGTAAGTGCTAGCAAACAATTTGAGGGGTGTTAAGTGAAACTGAAGGTATAAATGGGAGGTTGTGTGCAATTTATCCTAATAAATAATTCAGTTTCTCGTAGCTGATACTGTTAGGCAGAAGTTTAAACTGAAGGTATAGATGGGGGGTTGTGTGCAGTTTATCTTAATAAACAATTCAGTTTCTCGTTGCTGAGTTCTGCCCTGGTAGGCAGAAGTTTAAAGACAAAAGTATAGGTTATCATTGCCATTCCTCAGTCCTATCCTAGCTCCATACGGAAGATAGAAATGACCTTAAGTCTTTTCCATATTCCAACTCCTTTCTATTTCTTTTTGAGTCATAACTGGATATTCCAATCCCTTTCCCTTTTGCCATACAATGTAAAGAGTATAATGCCTCATTTGCCATACCATGATCTAGTTTTGCATAAAAGATGATTGTCACTGCTATTTCTGATTTCTGTCTTGTGTATCTCACTGTAGCTTCGTGTAATTTGCAGATGAATACTCTTAGCTCTCTGTTAAATATCTCCCACGAGCTTCCTGACAGTGAAAATGCTCTCTGTGGTTATCAAGCCAGCAGATTTAATGCAACAACACCTCTTGGAAAATCGATCGCTGAGGTTGGATGTGAACCAATATTGCACATGAGACACTTCCAGGTTAGCTATCTGCTTATGTTCTATCTTTTCACCCAACTGGCATAGAAAAAAATGTTTCCGTCTGTCTAATTATTTCAAACACTTAATTTCTGCTTTGCCTTTAAATGAACCTGTATCGCACATGAGACACTTCCAGGTTAGCTATCTGCTTATTTTCTATCATGTCACCCAACTAGCAAAGAATTTTTTTTTTTCACCTGTCTAATTGATTCAAACACTTAATTTCTGCTTTGCCTGTAAAGTACCAATAATACCCCTAAATTCCCAGTTAACATCAATTGACCTCAATAGGCAGAGTTAAACCATAAATTTAACCTAATGAACGTGCATGTATCCATTAGGTTTCCAGTCAATCCTTTGGTTTCTCTAAAAAATTTTCTATTAAAAATTACAGGCAAGACGACAATTACCTGAGAAGCTTGTCCATCAGATTCTCATGCGGTCCAATGATGGAGCAGCTGTTTCATGACAATCCGTCAAATGCATGTATGTTTTGATGCTCTAATATTATAGAACCAAGTTTGAAGTAGAATCTCTCTCACATCTATTTGAAATACACAAAATACACATTTTGGTGCAATATAAATTATGCTGGTCATCTTTCAACTGAGCTCCAGTTTATGTACCTTTAGAACAAATGAAGCTACAGGAAGCTCGTACAATTGCCACCCAATTTTTTTTATTTGGCTTCGTCAGCTAATCTTTGCTTACATTTTTTTTATTAAATTCCTTATATAAATGTATGTAAATGAACACTGATGTTTATACACAAGTATGTCAGTCACATTTCCGAACAGTTTATGATATACTTGGTTCACTAGTCAAAGCTTTTTCATGCTTATTCAAGTATTATTGTTGTCAAAGCTTTTTCATTCTTATTCAAGTATTATTGTTGTCGTCGCAATCTTCATTTACCCATAGTTCTTATTAGATATGATCTGTATAAATTTGAAGAGCAACTCTATCTGAATGTGGCTGTAGTTTTGAATGGGTCTACTTATGAACATGCTTGTTTAGTTAAGTAGGGTTATTGGGTATCATTTCATTATCCGTATCCGTATTGCAATCATATAATTGTATTGGTTTTCTAATCAATAATTTTCTACTTGGTCTTTTTCTTTACGATGATGTCAGTCATATTTTTGTAAAAAAACTAAACCCCAAAAATAAAAAATACACTGTTCATTGATGGCGCTGTTTGTCAACGGACAGTAATAACTGGTTACTGTTCATTGTGAATAATATCACTCCGTCATCATCCCTCGGGGCGCCATCTCCAAATCTCTTCCTCATCGTCTTCATCTTCATTTATCAATGCTAGCATCACCTTGATTTCCTATAGCTTCTGCTCTCTATTGACGTTGTTGCCTTCTGCCACTATCGCTAATTTAATAAGATTTGATCTGATTTCTTAATATAGTTAAAAAAATTCTGATCTGATTTGATCTGATGAGAACTAGTTATTTTCTGATTTTTGGCTAATTTGAAGCTTTTTCTGGCTAAATTTTGTGGCTAATTTCATTAGATCCGAGTTGTTGATTTCTCAATATTTAGCTGGCTGAGATGTCGGATATCCAGAGCTCTTTGACCCCTTTTATTCCTCTTATTGTTATGGAGACATCTTCCAAAAACTATTTTGGAAACCATTGTGAAACTAAATGGATCTATTTATTTGTAATGTGCACAAGCATTCAAGATTTTTATTGGTGCTCAGAACAAATTGGAGCTTCTTTTGAAGAATCCACCTGTTTCTACAGGTTATAAGTACAAGACCTGGTTTTCTAGAGGCTCATCAATAGTATGGAAGAAATGGTCAGTAGTAGTGTCATATTCTTATCTACTGTCAAGAAAATGTGGGACATTCTCAAGGTGATGTATGGAAATGAGAAGAATGTATCCAGAGTTTATGAGATCTATGTTCTTTGTAGCAGGGGGATAAATCTTTGTCAGAGTTCTATGAAGAGTTGAAAGGGTTGATGGATGAGTTGGAAATGCATCAGCTTGCTGTTACTGATCCAGCGTCACTAAGGGGATATTGTTCGGATCTAGCGGTGTCGAGGTTTCTGTTTGGCTTGGATCCGTTGTTGGCATCTCAGGTGCGAGGACATATTTTGGGAGGAGATAGTATTCCCTTGTTGACATTATTGGTAACATAAAATACAATGCAACCGAAATTGCATATTATGTAGATTAATCAAAATTGATTAAAATCTAAAAGAGTACCTGAAACGCTTTACAAATTTCTTCGATAATCTGTCCTAAGATCAATACGAAATAGTTTCCTCAAGAGAAAAAGCCTCCAAAAATCCACCCATCACCGAAGAGGAGCAATACTGAGAGAGATGTTCTCAAAATCTATTTCCCTTTTTTATTTCTTTTTCTTCTTCTTCTTAATTTCATAAGGCTACATATGAATCCTATATATAAGATTGGACCTACCTTATAGATTTCAATTTCAAAACAATTTTTTAATTGTTTAAACTCCATCCATAACATTTAAAGATAGAATATTCTTTCCATAACAATTAGGATAAAAATAGAATTATATTGCATGTAAACATTTTCTAATGACATTAGTGAGACCAATTGGGTCCCATATCGAGAACCAATTATTAATTAAATTAATAATTTTAATTTAACAATCAAATCCTTATCCGATCAACTATTTATAAAAGCTCTTCCATAATATGTGATTAAATATTCGTGAATAATATTATCTTACATTCAGTCCCCTCTAGTATCAATTTATTTTAGGCAACTTTATCATCTATTTGCACATTCCTAAAATTGCAATCCCATGAACATAAATAAAAATTATTTTGAAACATCAAAATATTTTATTTTATAAGAAAATAAATTCAAAAAAATATTTTTTAAAAACTACCCATTGACGAGAATTTAATATCTTCATGGGATATGTATTATAAATTAACTCATAAAAATGAGTGTACTAGATCCTATCTAGATATCCATCATTTTCCTAAATGAAATCTAATAACCCAACAATTCAAGTTGTATAGCACTTGTAAAACAAGCTTAACCATTATATCAAAATATACTAAATTATCAAATCGAAAATGATAATATCATCAAGTCTAAGGGACCGCGTAACAATTCGAATTCTCCATCTCTTAGGTGACTCGTCCTAGAGAATCCAAATAAGGTCTTGTGCTACACATATCAAATATGCGCTTATGACATACACCCGTGGAATCTTCATTCCCGATAGTTGAGATCAACCATCACATCTCATATGTCGTCGTTATACATAATAACTTGTTATAACAAAGTTATCATTTACTAGTTATAAGTTGAGTATAAATTTAAGAAACCTCTTAATTAGATCATATCTCCAAGCAAGTGACCATCATAGTGCAACATCTAACAAAATAATTTCTAAGGATAATATAACAATTATATAAAAGATACCATCATATCAAAATATACTAAATTATAGTTAAGCTTGTTTATTTCTCTCATTGTTTAATTGTATATCCTTCAATATTTTATTGTATATTACATCATTAGGATATATTAGTTGATAAGTTTTAAATTAGCATCAATATCGGATTAGATTAGCAAATACCCTATTCACCCCCTCTAAGGTAATTTCATCTCCCCCTTTTTAGTATCTGGAATAGTACCGCTTTCTTATATTTGTGGAAGAAGGGTAGATCAGTCACTTTGGCTGAGCACAGGATGGCGATGGCGAAGTGTGGGTTGGTGGTTGCATCAGCACCTACTTTACAGGTGCCGGCTGGCCACTCGGGGAATGATCACTTCAACATTAAACGATAAGTGATTGGTGGCATGTGGTGCCTACGTGGTCCGATGAGTCATGAAGGCTATCGGGACTAGAGGCATTATGCACATGTTATGCATTAAATGTGATGTTGGCACGTTGCTAGTGGGAGAGGCTCGATGCAGAAGTTGTCATTTAGCTTCGCCGTGAAGTAATGCCTTTCGAGTTGTCGCGAGGCGTCAAGTAAATGGTCGAGTGGGCTCTGGACGAGTCGTCTTCAACAATCGACAAGAGGGTCGACTGGTACCGCCATTCGAGTCAACATTAAAGAATGTTGACTCGAAGAGTCGGCTAAGTTAGGAGTGACTGCTTCGGCGGCGCCATAAGCTAGCTTGAATGGAATCTCCCCGGTTGAGTTTTTGTGGGTCGTGTGGTACGACCAGATGATACTAGGTAACTCTTCAACCCAGTTCCCTACTGCAACGTCCACCTTCTTCTTCAACGCTTATAGGATGCATTTGTTGGCAGCCTCTGCAAGTCCATTGGATTTAGGATGGGCGACTGAGGATAACTTAAGATGAATGTTGTATCCTCGCAAAAGTTGTGAAACCCTCCGCTGTCTAATTGGGTGCCATTGTCAGTCACAAAGGACCGGGGTACGCCTAAACAGCAAACAATGAATTTTCATACAAAACTTGTGACGTTACTCTCACCAATCTTGGCTAGTGGTTCGACTTCAATCCATTTGGTGAAGTAGTCAATCACCACAATAAGAAACTTCCTTTATCCTGAAGCTAGGGGGAGTGGACCTAGCAGATCCAGCCCCCATTGAGCGAATGGTATAGGGCTCAGGATGGAAGTTAGTTCAGTCGTGGTTGCTCGAGAGATGGATGAAAAGAGCTGGCACTTTTGGCAATGAGAGACGAGTCGCCTTGACTCAGCTAAGATAGTTGGCCAGTAGTACCCTTAGCGGATGACTTTCTGCGTAAGGGTTCGGGCCCCAGGATGATTTCCACATGTGCCCTTATGTATTTCCCTGAGCACATAATTGGTCTCTGGTGGTCGAAGGCACCGCAGATAGGGTCCTACTGCTTGAATATGACATCCGATAGAGCTGTTCGTCAATCATGAGATAACGACGAGAATTCCTGTGTAGACGCTTGGCTTTGGCTGGATCTTCAGGCAAAGTGCCCTGTGTTAGGTAAAGGATAATAGGATCCAACCAACAGGGTACCACAAGTGCCTCTGTATGCATGATGGTCTCAGACGGCCTGTAGATATTGGGTCGCTCGAGGGTGTCGATGTAAACTGGCCCCGAGCTGATCCTTAAGCTTGTTGACTCAAACTTAGAGAGGGCGTCCGCCCGAGCATTGAGAGCGCGGGGGACTTGGGCTATTTCGAAGTCCAAAAAACTAGTCAAAATCTCCTTAGCAGCTTTGAGATACAAGGTTATCCTCTGATCTTTAGCTGCATATCGCCCATTCACTTGATGGACGACCAACTGTGAGTTGGCTAAGATGTAAAGGTGATATGCCTTCAGTGCTTGTGCCGCTCGAAGGTCAGCGAGAAGAGCTTCATACTCGGCTTCATTGTTTGAGGCCGAGAAGTCAAAGGAGATGGAGTGCTCGTGCGTCGACCCGTCTGGGCCTCGCAGGACCACCCCCGCTCCGCTGCTGGCTTCTCTAGAGGATCCGTCCACTTTTAATAACCACCATGAGGTATAATCGGGGGAATCATGTTCTAGGGCGTGATAGATCTGGGGAGCAGTTGCTTGGACTGCTGGAGGTGCTGGTTTTGCTGGCTAAATTGTCGGTAGGGGTGCGGCTAGTTCGTCGTTTGACGAAGTTGATTTAATCAAGAAGTTGGCCAAGGCTTGAGCTTTGATTGTCGTCCTGGGCTCGAACTGGACATCATGTTCACCGTGTTCGACTGCCCAGGTGACCATCCTCCCAGATGTTGTGGGGCTGCCCAGTGCTTTCTTCAAAGGCAGACTCGTCCGCACAATGATGGCATGAGCCTGGAAGTAAGGACAGAGTCTCCTTGCATTGATGATGAGGGCGAAAGCAGCCTTCTCTATAAGGGGGTAGTTGAGCTCGCATGCTTTGAGGATCCGGCTCATATAATTAACGTACTTCTGAATATTCTCCTCTTCCTGAATAAGGACGGAGCTGACTGCTTCAGAGGAGATGGCCATGTATAAGTACAATATCTCTCTTCCTAGAAGCTGGCTGAGTAGTGACTTAGTACTCAAGTAGGCCTTGAGATCCTGAAATGTTGCACTGCATTTAGCTGTCCAAGTCATGCTCTCCTTTAAGTTCTTGCTTCCCCTTAGAGTTTTGAAGAAAGGGAGGCTCCTCTCGGCAGATTTGGAGAGGAATCGTCCCAGAGCCACTATTTTCCCATTTAGCTTCTGGATATCCTTTAATGTGCGCGACTCGGGCAGTCGCTCTATAGCGGCTATCTTCTCAGGGTTGATCTCTATGTCTCTCTGGGTGATCATGAACCACATGAATTTTCCAGATTGCACTCCAAACGCACATTTAGCAGGAGTGAGCCTCATTCGGTAGCGCCGGAGGGTGGAGAAGGTCTCATCCAGGTCTAATATGTAGGCCGAAGCTTGTTTTTACTTCACTAGCAAGTCATCCACATAAGCCTCCAGATTGCGGTGGATCTGGTGTTTGAAGACTTTGCTGACAAGTCTCTGATATGTAGCATTGGCATTTTTCAGCCCGAATGACATCATCTTGTAACAGTATGTCCCCAAGTCAGTGATGAAAGAGGTCTTCTCCTGATCATGCTCTGCCATGAAGATCTGGTTGCAGTCAGAGAAGGCGTCCATGAAGCTGAGCAGCTCATGTCCGGCACTCTCATTGACTAGTTGATCGATTTGAGGCAGTGGATAATTGTTCTTGGGACAAGCTTTGTTAAGGTTGGTGAAGTCCACGCACATCCTCTATTTGTTCAGCACTTTCTTCACCAATACCGCATTAGTTAGCCACTCCGGGTATTAGACTTCCCAGATGAAGCCAGCTCTCAGAAGTCGTTCGACTTCGTCGGTCGCCGCCTTCTAGCGTTCTGGACCGAGGTGTCTCTTCTTTTGCCGAACATGCTTGGTGTGTCTGTCGACAACCAGCTCATGGCTTATCACTTTGGGGGGAACCTCTGGCATGACTTCAGGTCCCCAGGTGAACATATCAGCGTTTGCTTGCAAGAACTCTGTCAAGGCTCCTCGCAAAGGCTCGACTAGATTGGACCCAATCTTGACCCTCTTCAGTGCTTCTCGGTTAATAGGTATCTCCTGAAGCTCTTCCACCGGTGTCGTCCTTTGCTGCTCCGTTGTTTTCTCTAACATGAGGCAGACTTTCTCATTGGCATGGCGTCTTGCGCGCCCTTACCCTTGGTCGAGAGCAGGTAACAGGACCTAGCCTCTCGCTGATTGCTCCTGGCGACTCCGACTCCGTTAGGAGTCGGGAACTTGACCATCTGGTGGTAAGTTGAAGGGATGACCCACAAGAGATGAAGGGCGGTTCGACCTAGGATGACATTGTGGGCCGATTTGAGATCCATCACCAAGAACTGGACTTGGACGGTGGCTTGCCTAGGGTACTCTCCAACTGTTAAGGGGAGAGTAATCATCCCTTCTGGAAAAAGAGAGTGGCCGGTGAATCCAATAAGAGGTCCTCTACAGGGGAGTATGCGAGATTTGTCGATGCTCATCTGGTTGAAGGCGTCAACATACATGATGTCCACCGAGCTCCCTATGGCGACCATGATTCATTTCACCTGATAGCCATCAATTGCTACGGTTATGACTATAGGGTCGTCATGAGGCGTCTCAACGCCTTGCAAGTCAGCATCCCCAAAAGATATGGGCTCCTCCGCCTTCATCCTCTTGTCGCCTTGGTCGACCCACAACGCCCTCTTGGCATATTTCTTCCGAGCGTTGTTGGACAATCCTCCAGCAGTAGGATCGCCACTGGTCATGTTGATGACCCCCTAATGGCTGAGCTCCGAGGTTCGGCTATCTTGGCGCAGTCAGGGACGAGGCGACCGCGAGCGGGATCTCCTATCTGCCCTGACTGGGTCAGCTTCCTTGCGGTCCCGTCGAGATACGAGGTTCTTTAAGTACCCCCTCTCAATTAGGTCCTTGATATCCCTCTTAAGGATTTGGCAGTCGTTGGTGAGATGGTCGTGATCCTTATGGTAATGACAAAATTGCCTCATGTTACGGTTCTTGGGATTCGACGTCATCTTAGGAGCAGACTCCTTGAGGTTTCCCTCCTTCTGAACCATGGTAAGAGCTAATGCGAGGGAGGTGTTGAGGACCATGAGGGCTAGTCTTGGCGGCTGATCCTTCCTGTTGGACTCATTGGAACGATAGTCGACTCTCGGAGGATCTCTGGCTGACTCTGGTGTTGGTGCCACCACTGGTGCTGCTGTTGGAGTCGACGGGTGGTTGGTATTGCTGGTGTTGCTGAAGCTGTGGCTACGGAGATCTCTGTGGCCCTAGCTTTCGCCTTGTAGGCTCGGACATCCTCCATGTCCATATACTTGTGAGCCTTGGTCACCAACTGCTCATAGTTAGCAACTGACTTCTTAGAAAGCGAGTCGGCCAACTCATTGCTCTGCAAGCCGGTCACGAGTGCGGACATAGCAACTACACTCCCTGGGTCATTGACCTCCAGTCTCTTTGCCTGGAACCTCTTGAAGTAGGTTCGCTCTCTCCGGTCCCCTACCTCATCTGGATCAACACATGAGGGGGCAGTTTCTGCTTGGTATCATCCAGGAAGTGGTGGATGAACTTTTGGCAGAGTTATTGTAAACTGCTGATGGACTTCTTCTCAAGAGCATTCCACCAGATCTTGGCACTCCCTGAAAGAGTGATGGGGAAGCATCTGTCCCCTGAAAGAGTGATGGGGAAGCATCGACAGATGACCTCTTCCGAAGCTTGGAGCATGCTCATCACGTCATAATAGTTCTGAACATGTTCGGAGGGGTCTCCCTCGCCTTTGTACTTCTCCACGTGAGGCATCTTGAACTTCTCACATAGGGCATTCATAAGGTCATTTGAGAGAGGGGTGTTCCCCTTGATAGCGTCTGCGACCGATCTATACACTCGGTCGTATCCAGAGGCCCCTATGGTAACAGAGGGGGCGAAAGAGGCACGGTGACAGAGAAGAGTCTTAGAGACCACTCCCCTGGTGCGGTCCCCAAAGTGACCTGAGCGACTCTCACCAGTGATCTCCTAATGATGGTGGTGGCATCAGCGAGGCTGGTCAGCGTAAGCCGATCGACGTGGTGGTGGGGATGCATGCTCGACGCGATCCCCCAGCTGCTTGGCAGCAGCATGAGGAGTCCGAGGTGGGACTACTCGCTGCGCTCTGAAGGAGTATGAGTTTCCGACCGTTGGTCTCCAAAAGGTGGGGGCATAGCTAAAGTAACCTGTTGTGGCTGCGGAAGCCAGCTGAGAAATTCGCTAGTAAGAATAGCAACTTGCTCTTGGAGAGACTGGGAAAGCTTCTGAGTTGTTTTCTCAAGCTAGGCTCGAGTAATGTAGCTCTGATGTGGTCTTACAGGGCGAAATGGATCAGACCCATGCTTAGAACCCAACATGTTTTCTCAAAAAGGAGGCCCCATGGTGGGCGAAAAATTGTTGATATTAAGTGATCACACAGTCAGTTGTATTCGTGGTTAGATGGGGTTGTTGAGTATTGATGAGGGGCCGCTTTCTTCCCCGACTTTATGTCTTGTTCTTGAGTTGAGTGGCTGAAGCCTGTACAAGTAGAAACTTGTGAGAGGACGAGGTTTGGTTCCCTCGTGGTTCCTCCGACGATCAAGTCAGCTAGTGAACTTGAGTAGGAAAAAATAAAGAACTATGAGAGTTCTTGTGTGTATAATATAATTTGCAGATCAGAGAGTTTGGATCAATTAGTTAATCCCATTTAGTTACCTTTGTTCAGTCTCTCCCCCTTTTTAGTATCTAGAATAGTACCGCTTCTTATACTGGTAGAAGAAGGGTAGATCGGTCACTTCGGCCGAGCACAGGATGACGATGGCAAAGTGTGAGCTGACGGCTGCGTCAGCACCTACTTTACAGGTGTCAGCTGGCCACTGGGGGAAGGATCACTTTAGCATTAAACGAGAAGTGATTGGTGGCATGCCGGTACCTACGTGGTCCTATGAGTCATGAAGGCTATCGAGACTAGAGGCATGATGCGCCTGTCATGCATTAAATGTGATGCTGACACGTTGCCAGTGGGCAAGGCTCGATGCAGAAGTTGTCCTTTAGCTTCGCCGTGAAGTAATGCCTTTCGAGTCGTTCTCGCGAGGCGTCAAGTAAATGGTCGGGTGGGCTCGTGGCGAGTCGTCTTCGACAAGAGGGTCGACTGATACCGTCCTTCGACTCGACATTAAAGAATGTTGACTCGAAGAGTCGGCTAAGTCGGAATCCTTGTTGGTCTTTGGCCGCCAACTTGATTGGGGCATAGCATGTAGTACACATGTCCGTTGCTAGGCAATGGGTTGTAATTTGGCAAATGAGAAAACCATAACAATTATATAAAAGATACCCAAACAACATGTGCAACAATAAAACTTAATTAATATTCAATAAAAAATGCATTGGATGTTTAAGGGCATATAACACTATTCTAGTAGACATCTACCTTCTCTAGGGTCATGCGTGTATCAACTGGAGCTGATGCATCCTGTACACCCTCTGTTGAGCAGTCTGCCATGGTTGCTAGACGTGGCAGAGGAGGTGGTTGTGGCCGTGGTCGTGATTCAGAGGGGCGTGGTTCTTATGGTGGTAGGCAAAGTGAATTTGATAAAGAACCAAGTATATGCACTCATTGGGGGAGGAATAACCACATAGTGGAGAAGCGCTGCCAGGTGTTCGGCAAGCGTGAGTGGGCACGATTAACTACTGTTGATTCTATCACTCCTGCTAGTATAGCTTCTTCTTTTTCAGCAGCTTCTTTAGAAATATCTACTGTTCAGATATCACATGCAGACTATGAGTGATTTATGCTGCTCTAGTCCTAGTCTGCTCAGAACAATCATTTAGCGACTCATGCATCCTCTTCAGGTATAAATACTTATACAGCCTCTTCAGATAAACATTGGATATTAGATTCAGGAGCTTCATCCGACATGACGGTATAAAAAAAATTCTTCATTCATCTTTTTAAGAAAAATTTCCTTGTCCATATTGCTATGGTTATTTTACACATTTACTTGTTGATTAGGTGGTTTAAGCTACTCCATTCCTGACTCTGACTAATGCGTATATGTACATAAATTTCATGTTAGTTTCTTGTATATTAGCTAATTCATAAAAAAAAAAAATAAATGTAAAATAATCTTTTTTTTCCTTCACATTGCGTCTTTTAGAACCTGCTGACTAAGAAGGAGATTGGTTCGTGTCGCGAGAGAGGAGACATTTACTATCTGATGAGAGTGTGCTCCCTTCTAGTCTTTCTGCTGGTGTATCTGATATCCCTCCACAATGACACCTTGAATTTGGGACATCCCACTCTTCAAAAGCTTTGGATGATAGTTCCTATTAAGTCAACTTTTTCTTTTTTAGGATACGAGTCACGTGAGTTAGGAAAGCATCATCGTGCTTCCTATCAGAGTCGAGTCAATAAATACAGTAGCACTCCTTTTGAGTTAGTCCACTCTGATGTCCGGGGTCTGTGTCGTGTTCCTTCAGTGAAAGGATTTAGATATTTTATTTTTTCTGTGGATGACTTCTCTTATATGACATGACTATACTTGATGAAAGAGAGTTCATAAGTCGTTAATGTAATTCAAATTTTTTTAATGAAATAAAAAATTAATATTCTACTACTATTCGTGTGCTTCACACTGATAATGCATTAGAGTATGTGAAAATTGATGTGCCTAGATTTTGTGCCACTAACGACATCCTTCACTAGACTTTATGCTCTCATACTTCCCAGAAAAATGATGTTGCTGAATGAAAACACAGACACATATTAGATGTTGCTAGATCATTGATTATTCATATGCATATTTCAAAATATTTATGGTCTAATGTTTTTTTTTGTGCATGTTCATTAATTAATAATAGGATGTCCTCGTCTATCCTTGATGGAAAAGTTCCTTGCTCCCTGTCTTTATCTTAATAAGAGTGTTCAATTGTCCTTAGTGTTTGGTTGCACTTGCTTTGTTTAGGATTTGAATCGAGATCTCGAAAAGTTATCTCCTATATCCACCAAGCGTGGCTTTGTGGGGTATTTCAGAACTCATAAGGGATATAGATATTACAATCTAGAGTCTCGAAAAGCTATCTCCTATACATGGGCGGATGTCATCTTCTTTGTCTGTACCTTCTTTCTCGTTAGTCAATACAGGACCTCCACCAGCTTATGTTCCTCTACCTCAACAAGTGCTCTATTCTGTAGTAGAAGATAGACTTGCACAAAAATCATTACAAGTGTATACTCAAGGACAGAAAGCGCATGCCCCTCCCTCATGCTCAGGCAAACTATAGCCTACAGATGCAGGTCCTACCCTTCAACAATCTTCTACTCTCTCTGATCTTGATTTTCCTATTGCTCTTAGAAAAGGTAAATGATCTACTCCATCTCATCCCATCTCTAATTTATCTCTTATGATTGTCTCACCCATCCTTTTGCTAGTTTGCCTTGTTTTTGTATTGAATCTGTACCTAGGTCTTATGAAGAGGCAATGTTAATTCCTGCCTAGAAGCAGGCTATGAATGAGAAGATGGATGTAGTTGTCTCTAGGAGAACCTATGATCTGGTCCCCACTCTGACGGGGACATATGTTGTTAGTTGTCGAAGTGTGTATACTTTAAAGTGTCGACCAGATCGCTTTGTGAATAGGTATAAAGCCCGATTGGTTGCTAAAGGCTACACTCAAACATATACAGTTGACTACTTTGAGACATTTTCCCTAGTTGCCCATCTAAATTCTATCAGGATATTATTATCTATTACTGTTAATCTTGAGTGGTCCATGTTCCAACTTGATGTGAAGAATGTATTCTTATATAGTGATCTGTTGGAGGAGGTTTATATGGAGCAACTTCCAAGGTATGTTGCTCAAGAGGAGAATATTGTATAAGGCTTAAGAAGGCAATTTATGTCCTCAAATAGTGTCTGAGGGCATGGCTTGACAAGTTCAACAAAGTGGTTTCTAGTATTGAATTTCAGAGGTGTCACTCAGATCATTCTATATTTATTCGCCGCACTGCATCTGGACTAGTTGTTTTAGTTGTATATGCTTATGACATATTACTGACTGGGCTGATACATCCGATTTGGCAGAGACAAACGAGTATTTGAGAAAATATTTTGTGACAAAGGATATGGGAAGACTGAGATACTTTCTAGGGATTGAAGTAGCCTACCAAAAATATGGTTTGCTTCTTTCCCAAAGAAAGTATGCCTTGAATCATCCGGAGGAGATTGGTCTTGGAGTTCAAGCCTGCAAGTACCCTAATAGAAGCAAATGAGAATTTCTAGTCTGAGGATAGTAAACTTTTTTATGACACTAAACAGTATAGGAGACTGATTGGAAAGCTAATATACCATATAGTCACTAGACCCAACATATCCTATGTTGTTGGGGTTTCTCAGTCGACTCATGCACAAACTTAGAGAGTTTCATTGAGGAGCTGCTTTGAGGATTCTTGCTTATGTGAAAAGCTCTCATGGTAAAGGCTTATTGTACAAGAAGTGTGGAAATGTACATATCCCCGCCTATTCCTACGCAGGCTATGCAGGAGATAAGGGAGACATGAAGTCTACTACTAGGTATTGCATATTTGTTGGAGGCAATCTAGTGACTTGGAGAAGCAAGAAACAAGATGTGGTTTCTAGATCTAGTACAGAGGCTGAGTATAGGGTGATGACACATATAGCTTATGAGATGATGTGATTAATGATTCTAATATTTGAACTTGGTTTTGTCCATCTTGGACCTATGTCTATGCTTTGCGATAATCAGTCTGCTATTTACATTGCCAAGAATATTATTTTTCATGTAAAGACAAAGCATTTCAGGTTGATTGCCATTTGGTTAGGGATGCAGTGATGAAAAAAATTGATTCACACTCCATTCACGCATTCTTCAAAATAGTTGGCGGATATTCTCACAAAGGCGGCTTCACCTAAAGATTTTATACTCTATGTAACAAGCGAGGCATGGTTGATATCTATTCTTTAGCTTGAGTGTTAAAATGGTTGGTTAAGTATTGGTTCAAGTATTGGGTTCTTGGGTATCCATTATCCGTATCCGTATTATGACACTATAATTGTATTGGTTCTCTAATCAATAATTTTTTTACTAGGTCTTTTTCTTTGACATTCTAGATGTGTTCTGTAACACACCGTTTGCTGTTCTCATGGACTTTTCCTAGACAAATATGTGATATCTTAAAAGGAGAATTTTCGGTTCTATCAATATTTGTATGAATTTTTCCGACCGAATGCATTGAATTAAAATGCAAGTAATCATAGTGATTTTTTAAAGTAGAAAATTAGGGCATCATAATCAAAGACAGTATTACTTGATTACTAATTGGGTTAAAATTGATATTCTACTATACATTTAACCCAACCCATTACACGTTTAACCTTTTAGTCTAATCTCACACTCCTAACCCGATGAATTTTTTTTCTAGACAATTAGCGCAAGGCGATGACAACGACGAAGGAACATAAAAACTATGAAGAAAGAATCTCTCGGATTCATACTACTACTTCTTCCCTATCTTTTGCTCTATTTTACTGCTTTGCTTCATGTTTCAGTAGTTGAAACCTCGTATGTGAAGTGTCGTGCTATTAATAGTTTGATGTACCAGCAATGAGCCAATGAGTTTGTAATTTGCGGTCAGTTGTAGACACAACCTTTGAACTAAAATTAATTCGATGTATCAGCAGTGGGCTAGTGAGTATCTAGAGTATGTAATTTTCCATCAGTGGTAGGCCGAAATTTTGAACTCACAGCAAGTTTTCTTTTAAGTGGACTGTTTTCTTTTAAGTGGACATTATTTAAACGATCACTTGGTTTGGAAAGAAGGAAGGGACAAAAAATAAATTTGCTCCTGGTAGGGAGTTTCTGAAGGGGGAGGTAGAGTGAGGGCAGGGGAGCTGAAGGAAGGGATACCACAAAAGTAAAAAAGTTAACATGAGAGAGTAAATGAACTATAGATATGCAACTTTCCTTCTCCTCCCCTCCAACCAAACATAAACGCTTAAATGTATTTCCATCCCTCCACCTCATTGCATCTTTCCTCACCGCATATCCGCTCCTTAAACCCCCTACAAAACTAAGCGAAGACTAAATTTGGGCTGTCTAGCAGGTTTTGTAAAGTTTGCCTATAAATTAGAATCTATTAAATTTTTTCCATAATTGATTAATATGATAGAAAGGGTCGCTTGTGGAAAATTTGTAGTAAAAAGAAATAAAGAAAAATTGATTTGTATTCCTTTGATCTTAATTACAATTGGATTTCCAGATTACAAAAAAGAGGAGAATGATCTGGATTCTCCCCTTTGTTTAATTCTGGGTTCTTCACAGTAGCGATGGAGTGCCTCCCTCGAATGCTCACGTCGAGTTTGCTCTCCGTTGACGATCCGCACGTCTTGATTCACTGGAACAGTATCTCCTCCTCACGATTTGACGCTGTGGAGAACTTGGGTGGCAAGTTTGAAACTCTTCATGAGTTGATAACTCTGAATGAGTTTGAAACTCTATGAAAGAGTTGATTTAATCGGAAGTCAGTTATAAGCCAAGGATGAAGAAGCTCCTATTGCCGAACCCCAAAGCTCCAGCCGAAGGACGAAGGATCTTCTTTGCTGCCAATTCTCAGGTCCAAAAAGCCAGCCCGAATTCAATTGAGTTTACCCATATTTATAGGGGATTAAGGGGTATAACCACCACCTTAATTCGCTCCTAAGTGGGGTGTAACCGCCCTCTAATCATGGGAAACAGTTTTAGAACTGTTCGCGGGTTTAAGGGGTGTAATCCCCCCTAAAATCTCTCCATAATGGGGTGTAACCGACCCCATTAAGTGGAGATACGGTTTGAAGACTGTTCAGGTTCTGTTTGAACCAGTCGAACGCAAAAAACGCGGGTCTGACCCTCGCGTTTTGATGTTACAACGCGGGTTCGACACCTGCGTTTTAATGTTGCAACGCGGGTTCGACCCCCGCGTTTTGATGTTACAACGCGGGTTCGACCCCTGCGTTTTGTTGCTGACACACGGGGAGGACATCCGCGTTTTGGTGTGGCAACGCAGGGAGGACCTATGCGTTTCGTTTTGGGAACACAACCACGAGTTATGCACTTTGAATCTGGGACGCATAGGTGAGCTCTGCGTCTGGATTTGAAGAGATCGTCAATTTGTAGTCTCTTTTGCTAGAGTGTTGCAAAGACCGTCATCTTGTAATCTTTGTCTTGGCTCCTTGAAAATATGAGAGTCGTCAGATTGTAACCTTCAGCGATCTACGTAAAAGTTTTCAAATTGTAGCCTTCTGAAAGTCGTCAGATTGTAACTTGCATAATCGGTATTTGATGGGGAATCAGCTATCTATTATGATTTTTAGACAGCCTACAAGGGTATACCCGTAACTTGAGTTGCATAGTGTAACTTCTTTAATAAAAGAATCAGGTACCATGAGCTTTTTTTATGAAATAGATCAGGTTTGGGTCAAGCTTATACAGGTTGATCTTGAGTGTGTATGTGTTGGGTGGGGGATAGGGATAGGCGTGGGTTGGTTCGAGCCGTAGGAGCCGTAGGACGAATGGCCCCAGCCCGCCTTGGGTCAAGACCTAGCTTGGTCCACAGTGGGCTAGGCCTAACCCGGCCCTTGATACACCAGGGTTGCGGGCCTGGCTAAGTTCAGCTTTAAACCCATAGACAAAAAAGTTGGCCTAGCCCAAGCTAGACCCAATCCACGCCCCACTCGGCCCAGCCCGACCTAACCTGCCTTAGGTGATAGTTATATTTTGATGTAATTTTTGTAGCTATTCAATTAAAATTGCAACCTTCAAGGTTTGAGTTATAATTTTAGTATTTTCTAAACTCTATTTAGTATTTTAATGAATATTTTTAGTCATTTTGATTTATTGAAAACACTTAAAATGTTGTGAATCTTTTGTCATTTGTGATAATTCCATCACCAATTATAAATTTATAGGGTTTAGACTTTTTAGAAAGATAAAATACAAGTTTTTTTCTTTGGACTATACATACTAATCTAGCAAAATATTTAAAAAGGAAAAAATTTAAAAGAAAAACTTGAATAAAAAAAAGAATGCGAACCAGTTCGCGACTCGAACCGCCGTGGGTTGGATCAGCTCCGGCCTTACTCTATGTGGGCCACGGGTAGGGCTAGGTTCAGTCCCTAACGTTAGGACAAAGTTCTCTGCTCGACCTACTGAGGCCCATTTGCACCCTGTCTAAACAAGCACGGACCCAAAACTGGGCGGACTGATTCATGGGTGAAGCCCTGCCTGACCCACGCCTACTGCTAGTGGGGGAACGGAGGGGGTTCTAGGCAACCTCTTCCTCCCCACTAAGCTCCCTCTCTTTTTCCCTTGTTAGCAGCACCAATAGTGGGGAGGACTGTTTCTGTCAAAAGTTGCTTTCATTGTCATCAAACTTTATCAAACAAAACACAGAGGACGTTTATCACCCGCTGCTTTGCGTGGGATCTTTGCTTGTGTCGGGGACGCGTTAGTCCGTGGACCACCGCGGATCAGATCTGGTTGACAAGTTTGATTAATGCTCTTGTTTCATGAAGGAAACAATTGCAGCAACGACAATCACGACCAAGCGGGATTGTGGCTCTTCTCAAAATTAAAACAAGGTTTAATGCGGAGGAAGGAGGGGGAGAGAATCTCAAATCTTTCGAAGGTTTTTTCTTTATGAAAAAGTTTGTCAAGATTCACTGATTCCCCTCTGAAATTTGTGGTTTACTGTTCAATTGGACGGCACCTTGCCCTCAGATTCCTGATCCTCTCAATTGAAGACCATAGGCTTCTATTTATAAGCTTTTGTCGCTGCGTTTTCTGATAAGATCAAGTGTTTTGACGTCATCTGCCATTGATAATCGCCTAGGCGCACTTAAGGATATTCAGAACAATTGGGGAGGTCCTGGGACGTAAGAATTCTAATAAAACATTAAAATCCGTGTTTTGTGAGGTTTGGGAGGCCCATATAGTCGTGGTGACTCGGAGCTGTGCGAGTCACCCTTTGGTGACTCGGCGCTATGCGAGTCACCATTTGGTGACTCGGCAATATGCGAGTCACTTGGCCAATTAATTTGGTGACTCGGCGCTATGCGAGTCACCATTTGGTGACTCGGCAATATGCGAGTCACTTGGCCAATTATCATCTTTTTTTGACTTTTTTGAGTCACCATTTGGTGACTCGGCAATATGCGAGTCACTTGGCCAATTATCATCTTTTTTTGACTTTTTTGGCTGTTTGCCATTCCTTCGGTTCGCTTGCTCTCTCCTTTACACGTGTTTCGTGAATTTGTTGAGTTGTGCGCTTTTACTGATTCTCTTAATGCTTTTTATCGTCGTCAGAAAAAACTTCTTTGACTTGGATGATATCATTCATCATCTTCTCTTTGTCTTGAGTTGTATGCGGACACCTATAGATATTTTTAGACGCCTACAGATACCTCCTCCAAAGTATTTTAGACTTATTCTTTTATAGAGGAGTCTGGAATATTTTAGATATGATAGCCCCCTACCTTCAGTCGGTGTCAAAGGACTTGTAGCTGGCTTCAATTCTTGACTTCTTCAGCCTTCAGTCTATTCAGTGTTTTGTCGAATAGATGAAGTTCTTTCGGCGCTGCGTTTATCATCTGACCGTTGTCGAAATCTTGAACTGAAGTTGATGCGTAAGTTTATGAACTTAGCTCTTGTCATTGAGTTTACTTTGAACTGATTATCTTCGTTGGGAATTAATATATGAATGTGATTGAACTCCCTGGAATCATCCTCTAACCCGGGATCTTTCCTTAGCCTTATTTTGGTGAAATCATCGACGTGTTGACCGGCATCGACCTTTGCATTGACCGACATTAACCTTTGCTATAATGCGCTGACCGGCATTAACATAGTTTATACTCGTACGTTTGCTGGAGTTTACACAGTTTAAGCTCTTAAGGCATTGGAGCGTGGCGGTCCCATATTTCGGGCTGCATGACCAACTGTTAAAGTTAATTCAAGTGCATGTATGGATCTTGTCCTGAAGTTTGTTGGATGCTCAAGTCATGAGACCAACTAATGGGGGCTGGTGCGTCAATGACTCTCACATTTATAGGATTTTTGGCAAACCCTCAGCCATCAACGGGTTTGATGAGCCTTTACCGACTACCATTTGAGTCGGGCTAGCATGTGAATTATCTAATTCCGTTTCACATGTAACGTTATGCTAATTGAATGAACCCCCTTAGACTTAGTGCTACGACTTTGAATACGTAGGCTTTGTCTTTTTACGGGGGTAGACTACCCGGCAACGCGTGTTAGGCGCTGACTTATCCTTACTTAGGCTTCAAGATAAAAGTCCCCAGACTTGGATTTTGGTGTCTTCTTCAATCGGTGAAAGACTAAACCGGCAACGCGTGTTAGACGTTGACTTATCCCTGCTTAGGATTCGGAATAAAATTCCCCGTACATGTAAGGCACGGATTATGAGATTTGAAAAAGTAGTGTCTTCTCTTGGGGTAAAGACGAACCCGATGCTGGAGAGGAAGAATTTTATATTCTGTCCCCAGGTCTTGTTTACGGTAAAGACGGATCCAAAACGGGAGAGAAAGAATTTTATATTCTATCTCCCAAAACTGAAGAGGAAGAATTTTATATTTTATCTCCAATTGTGAAGGAAACTCAAGGTGGAATCTCTACCCCTAGAATCCGAAAAGGTGAAACTAGGAGTGGGATCTCCACTCCGAGAATCGAAAAAAAATTGGATAATCCTAACTGTCAGAAGGTTTAATTACCAAACTAAAGGTGAATATCTCGTTTATTGAGAATGAATTGTGGTTTTGGCCCTAAATGTAGGAAGGTTTGACCAAGTGAGAGTTTGAGGCGATCCTAACTGTTTAAAGGTTTGATCGTTCAATCTATGGACCTCTCGTTCATGGAAGGAATCGAGAGAGGATTTTGGTTATGGTCCTAACTGTTTAAAGGTTTGACCAATATGAGAATTTGAGACGACCCTAACTGTTTAAATGTTTGATCGTTCAATCTATGTACCTCTCGTTCATGGAAGGAATCGAGAGGGGATTTTGGTTGTGGTCCTAACTGTTTAAAGGTTTGACCGAGGGGGAAAGAGGATGAGAGCTTTTCGTTTATCAAAAAGGAATCCCGCCTTGGCTATAACCATTCGACGGTTTTGACCAAGAGGGGGGACTGAGGCGACCTTAACTTTTATAGGTTTGATCGTTCAATCTATGGACCTCTCGTTCATGGAAGGAATCAAGATGGGAGTTTGGTTGTGGTCCTAACTGTTTAAGGTTTAACCAAGATAAGAATTTGAGACGACCCTAACCATTTAAAGGTTTAATCGTTCAATTTGTGGACCTCTCGTTCATGGAAAGAATCGAGAGAGGATTTTGGTTGTGGTCCTAACTGTTTAAAGGTTTGACCAAGTGAGTGTGGGAGTACAAATTATAGTGGAGTGTTGTACAAATCACTCAAAGGGAGTTTTGTGAGGGAAGATTAATCCAACGAAGTGATCGAATCTCATCTCAACAAAAGAGTTTTCAAAAATCACAGTTGCAGTTTGGTGTTTATCACTTCGTTTGTAATGACCGGGTTATCCCTAAGAATATTATATTTAACATTCTTCCGGGAACTTCCCATTACATGAATTATCCACCCCCAGCTTTCTTTGCAAAACTGGGTCCAATGAGGAGCACGTTGTCATCAGTTGCGTGTTCGAGTTATCCTTAAGAATATAAGATTCTCTAGGAACTTCCCGTGAAAGAAAGGAAACAGTTTAGACTCATATACCTGTTGGAGTATTGAGGAGCAGTTTATACTCGTATATGTAGGCGTATAAAACTGCTTATAGGTCCCTTAGCACAGCTCGGCACAAATCGACAAACCATCGGGCGACGTATCCAAACACGAGCGTCAGTCCACAACGCCAAAGCCAAGTGATACGCGACGGAGCGGATTAACGAGGCTACGAAGCTAATGAACCGCATGCAAACAACGGAATAAATCCACTCGCGTGCGGAATTAAGCTAACGGGTTGAAGAGTCAACGAGTCATCCAACCAAGAGCGGACTCGGACGAATCACGATTGAATCAAGATCAGTTTCGGACTCGAACTCAGAAGTGGATTTACTGCCAAATCAGGTCAACGATTCAAGACCGGATAAATCAACCACAGAACCGGATCACGGACGGAACCGAAAATGGAAAACGACGGAAAACCACGCCTAAAGGAGGCTCGGCCAAAGCCGAGCCACCCATGGGTGGCTCGGCGGCCGAGCCACCCATGGGTGGCTCGGCCCA
>NC_033802.1:27017386-27042079 GCF_001876935.1 Asparagus officinalis
GACGCTCTCACCCCAACTGATGCCAAAGTTGCATCGGGTGAAGTTCCACCGACCTCCAACGAGGTCAAACCTGTTCTCGCCGACGCCTCTACTATTGAAGGCGTTGTGACTCTCTCGAAGAGAGCCCGCCAGAGGCGACGTCAATGCCTTGCGCGACAATTCGCTAAGGCGATGGAGTCCACAGACGGAGTCCGCTACAACGCGGATCTGAAGAACAGGGGAGGCAAACAGCCTCAACAACTGAAGAATGACAGCTCCTCCAAGCCGCCAACGAGCGAATGGATCCGGGTCAAACGGAACCGTTCGACACTCGAAGAGCGGATCCACAAACGTCGCGCATTGCTTGCACAAGCAAAAATCCTTGTGCAGAAGGCAGAGGAATTGAAGAAAGAAAGAGTGGCCAAGAAGCCGCCATCAACCCACCAATTGTGGAGGCCGAAGCAGCCTCCAACAAAAGTTCAACCACCGGCGAATCAACCCAAATCGCCTGTAATTCCAGCAACTACTCCGGGAGATCATGCAGAATCGTCCCAAAGGAAAAAGTCAGTCTTGGAGCGCCTCGGTCCGATTCCCGACGAGAGAGGCAAAGCTCCTATTCAAGATCGTTTGGGCCCGATGAAGAAGCCCCGGACGACGCAACATGCTGGGGGTCGCCGTTTTGCGCATTGAAGTCCAGGAGCCCGCCAAGAACTCACGCCCAAAAAGGCATGTTTCGAGGCGCGTGACTTTCGAAAGCCCAAAGAAGGCAGCTCACCCTCAGAAGGAAACATTACCGTCTGATGACGATAATGTTATACCTGAGAAGTCGTGCCAACACACGATAGGTCAAGCAGACAAATTATACTATCGTGTTAGGGGTACGAGTAAAACCAGGAAGAGGAGTCCCGAGAACAGGAAACTCAATGCCCCTGTTCCAAACTCATTCGGGCAGTATTGTCTGAGTGCGACTGCATCAAGGCGGTCCCCGAAAGAGTTTCGGTTTTCGAAAGACTTAGTACCCAAACGCCAAAACCAAGGCCTAGGTGTTTCCGACGAAGAAGAACGGTGGTTGAAGAGGGAGAATTTCCGAGGGTCACCACCAACATGACCAGCAGAGGGACATCGGCACGGGATAATCTCGAGTCGATTCTGAAAGCATCCCGGCCTAGAACCCGTCTGCAGTCCGGAACCATCAAGCGAGCAGAAGCCATGGCTAAACAACACGAGGCCTTCAGATTCGAAATGCAGTTGGCCATGCAGAACATGAGAGAAATGCATGACCAACAAATCCAAGCATTGACGAACCAGCAAGGCGAGCCAAGTCGTCGTAACCCGGTTAATCTAGAAGATGAGGACACAAATGCGAATGAGACGCATAATACCAATAATCCTCCCGTCAATGCAGGGGGTGGTAATGAGAATGCTAACGAAAACACAGGTGAAAACTTGAAGATTAAAAATCTCGAGAGCAAAATCAAACGTTGATTTCCGCTCAAGAAATAAAGAAAACAGGCATTCCTTGTCCATACCCAAGAGAGTGGGAATCAATCCCATATCCGGCGAAGTTCAACCTAATTAACTTCACGCCGTTTAATGGGATGGGTTCGCCCACTCAATATTTGATTTACTACATTTGATTTACTTCAAATCACACTTGGGGGTAATCTCCGGTAATGAGCCTCTGATGGTGCGGTCATTCGTCGGCACTCTTCGCGGAGCCGCTTTAGATTGGTATCGCCGCCTCAAGCCAGGAAGCATAAATAGCTGGGACGACATGGAGACCAAATTCCTCGCCCCAGGAAGCATAAATAGCTGGGACGACATGGAGACCAAATTCCTCGCCAACTTCTTCGACGACGACACAAAGATATCCATTGGAACGTTGCTCGATGAGAAACAGAAAGACGGGGAATTGGTTGACACCTTCGTCAAAAGGTTCTGGAACAAGGCGATGAACTGTCGGGACCCGATCACCGAGGAATTCATCCTCCAGACTTGCCACAACAACCTTGCACTGGACGTGTTGGAAGCAATGGGGACAGCACCGTCCACGACATGGAAGGATCTGAAGGTCTGAGGAGAGCAAGCCGAGCGATTCCTCAGAAGAAAAAAGGCGGAGAGAGGCCAATAGGAGAATAATGCTCCGTAACAGAATTTCGTCCCATGGGGGAAAGGTAAGACACATGCTAATGCAGTTGATGCTAATCAAACCTTTCAATTGCAACCTCAGCAACAGCAGCAGCAGCAACGAGCGCCACAACAATCGCAGTCACAATGGCAACAACGGCCTCAGAAGCAGAAGTCTTCAGAGCCAATATTTCCCAAAGTGTACTCCTTCAAAGATGACGAAGTTCCCGGCATCTTTAAGTACCTGTTGGAGAACAACAAAATTCAGCTGCCAGCGATTGTGGATCAAGAAGGGGCTAGCAAAGTGACGGATCCGAAGTATTGTGCATACCATAGAGCGGTCCATCACCCTACGAAGTCATGCTTCCATCTCAAGGACAAGATCTAGGCGCTAATTAATGTAGGCGTCAAAACCCCGAAGCCGTCCAAGAATGTTGGAGCAAACGCGGTTTCAATCAGCTTTGGATCGGTGCCCACAACATGGTTCAAACCGGAGCGCATCACCAAAGTAGGAATGAAGACAGTAAACGACGACCCGCATGGACAGCGCCAAAAAGGACTTGTGCCACATACAGCCCCAAACGGCAAAATCCTCTGGGTTCACCCCGACCTGATTGAAGATGAACAATGGGCTAGGTCGTCATCTAAGAAGAAGTCCAAAGGGAAAGGAAAGTCTTGCTGCGGAGTCTCTGCTATCCCAGGAGAAGATGACGAAAGAATCCTAGCTTTCCCGCTCTCCGAAGAAGAACAAGAAGTCTTCGCCACTAGAAGCGGAAATGAGTATCACTACAATTATCCACCACCTAGTGAGCAGGGGGTGAATAAACGGGGACCAGCCAAAACTCTCACGGAGATGGGGGTGATTACGAGTCCTACACCGGGCGCAGAGGCTCGACAACAGCCAGTGAATAAATCGAAGGAGAAGAATCCCCAGGAGGTGCAGAATCCGAAGCAGTCTCGTTTCAGTCGTCCGATTGGAAGAGACAAGCCGGAAAGCTCGAAAACTCCGCAAGTTTTCGATATAATGGCTCAACTAGCCAATATTCCAGCACGGATAACGCTGTATGAGTTGCTGCGGTTGTCCAAGGAAACCAGGGAGGCCTTGCAAGAAGCTTTGGCCAATTCAGAGGTGTTTCTGACTCAAATCAAGCCGGTGCCTGAACAGCCAGAACCGCTGAGTCAACAGTGCAACATAGCGACTAAGAACCTTCCCTGCATTACTTTCACCAAAGAGGATATGCAGACGAAGAATTCGAACCACGATCGACCGCTATACTTCATCGGGTACATCGGCTCCAGCAAAGTCAACCGAATCCAAGTGGATCCGGGTTCTGCTGTGAGTATTATGCCGCTTCGCTTGATGCATTTCCTCGGTATTCCAGTTAGCAAGTTGGCGTCCACAGGCACTGTTATCTACGGGTTCAATACCAGCGGGTCAAGACCTTTAGGTAAAATCCGGATAAAGTGTCAAATGGGTGATTTGAAGACGGAAGTCACATGTTATGTGATCGATGCCGAAACTTCATATAACTTACTATTGGGTCGGCCTTGGATCCATAGTAACGTTATAATCCCCTCCACTCTCCATCAGTATTTAAAGTATGTCGACACTGATAATAAGGTTAGGACGGTGGTCGCGGATAAGCAACCATTCAAAGGGTATGAGAATTATTTTACTGATTCTCTCCTTTATGGTAACGAATCCGATACTGAATCATCGGCCCATGGCACGGACAACAGAGAAGAAGCTGATACCGAAGCCGGATTTGATTACAATGGAGGTTATGTTTAAACGACATTGTACCCTTTGTAATCAACCTTGACGATGAACAAATGTCAGAGGGCAGTTGTAACTGGCAACTTGTCGATAATGAAATAAATAACGATTTAGAGTACTCCCTGTCTCTTGATGATGCGATAAAAGAATTGTACAATAATCCTGATTTGTATATGCCGCTTCGATCGTCCTATATAACAAAGGAATGCCTCCAGCATTCTTTCGGAACAACCATGGTCGTCCCGAACAAAATAAGAGGCGCAAAAGAAGTGATTTACGGTAAAGGAAAAAGCTCCCCATTACCAGACTATTTCTTAAGCGAAGATGAAGATGATGACAAACCTGGTCGGCATTTATCTAAGTATAGTCCAGAAGCGCGCAAGCTCATGGAAAAGCAGGGATATGATTTCACACTCAGAGAAGGTCTATACTTCGATCGAGGTCCTCGTGTTCCAGCCAAAGCAGCATACGTACCAAAAGGGAAACCAGACGATTATTATAAATACAGACGAGGGTTAGGGTATGAATCTTCTTCAAAAGATGAATGTTGCTGGTTAATCAATAACCAATCATCTGAACAATACAAAGATGGGTACCCGTCAGATTCCTCGGAATGGGATTCCAATACAAGTTAAGGGGAAGTATTCAAAGCCCTAATGACGAACATGGCTACAGCTGATCCGTCCACAATAGAGAACGATGATCAAATGCCAACATGGGAAGACCCGTGGGTTCATCACCTGAACATGTAGTATGGTGATAGGTTCGAATAGAGGGAACCCCCCACTGAAGATAAAATAGTCCAAATTAACATGGGTGACGAGGCCAACCCAAAACCTATATTCATCAGTGATAGTCTTCCCCCAAATGAGAAGGAGGAGTTAATTGCTCTCATCAGGGAGTATATTGACGTCTTCGCTTGGAACTACGAGGATATGCCAGGGCTCGACCCCAATGTGGCAATGCACCGCCTCGATATCAAGCCGGATGCCAAACCTGTCAAACAACAGCAAAGACGGTTTCGTCCGCAGATTATGGAAGCCATTGAGGCAGAGGTTAAGAAATTGATCGAATCAGGATTTATCCGAGAGGAGCAACATCCGGATTGGCTAGCCAATATCGTTCCAGTCATGAAGAAGAACGGTAAAATCAGGATTTGCATTGATTTCAGGGACCTGAATACGGCATGTCCAAAAGACGACTTTCCTCTCCCGATCACGGATGTCATTATCGACAATATATGCGGATTTGAGAGAATGTCTTTGCACCCAGATGACGAGAAGCATACAGCGTTCAAGATGCACCCAGATGACGAGAAGCATACAGCGTTCAGAACGCCCCTCGGCGTATTTTGCTACACGGTGATGCCCTTCGGTCTAAAGAACGCAGGCGCCACATACCAACGAGCAATGACTAAGATTTTCTAAGAACATCTCAGGAAAATAGTTGAGTGCTACGTTGATGATTTGGTTGTAAAAAGCCGTAACAAAGAAGATCACATCAAGGACTTGAAGACGATGTTCGATCTCATGCGAAGTCATCAATTGAAGATGAACCCTACTAAATCCTTCCTTGGAATGTCTAGCGGAAAATTCCTTGGATTCGTCGTCACCACTAAAGGTATACATATCGATCCTGACAAAGTAAAGGCGATACACGAACTACAACCTCCTAGAAATTTGAGAGAGCTCAGAGGATTGCAAGGGCGGCTAGCCTACATCCGGCGGTTCATTTCAAACCTTTCTGGGAAGTGCCAACCATTCTCTAAGCTAAACAAGAAAGGGGTGTCATTCATCTGGGACGACACCTGCTAAAAAGCAATTGAAGATATCAAAACGTATCTGGCGAATCCTCCTGTTCTCGTTGCACCGAAATCGGGTAAACCGTTCTTGATTTACATCAAGGCGATGAACCACTCGATTAGTGCTTTACTGGCACAAGACGACGATAACGGTCACGAACAGGCAGTTTATTACCTAAGTCGGACCTTGATAGGCGCCGAGTCTCGATATCCGATGATTGAGAAAGAATGCCTCGCATTGGTATTCGCGATGCAAAAGATGCGGCATTATCTGGTTGGCCAGACGATTTACGTCATTTCCAACGTCAATCCAGTACGGGTATTTATGACGCAACCGGCTTCTATGAACTGGCGGTTAGCGAAGTGGGCCCTTCTCTTGTCCCAATATGATCTGCACTTCAAACAGCAGAAGTCGATCAAAGGGCAAGCGATTTGCGATCTTTTGGCGGCAAACCCGACCACAGATACGGCGGAAGTATATGATGACTTGCCGGACGAAACCCACGAGGTTAACACTACGTCGCACCAACAAGTATGGCAATTATATTTCGATGGTGCCTCAAGGTCAGTTAATAGGGTAATAACCCCGGGAGTTTCTACAGTTTCCTCCGGGGTTGGAGTTGTCTTAATCTCCCCGGGGAAGCATGTGATGCCTCGAGCTTATTCATTGACTAGTCCGTGCTCCAATAACGTAGCCGAGTACAACGCGCTTCTCATTGGACTCAGTTTCGCCAAGGAGCTGGGGGTCGAATATCTCGAAGCTTTTGGGGATTCTCAATTGATAGTCAACCAAGTCTGTGGAGAGTATGAAGTCAGGAACCAAGACCTGATCAGTATGGAGATTGAAGAAGAAGAGGATAGAAACGTGAACGCCAAAGAGGTGAATTCAACTCAAATTGGGTCTGAGTCCCGAGATTGGCGTTTTCCTATCATTGACTACGTCCAATATGGTATTTTGTCAGAAGACGTAAAAGAAAGGGAATCAATTCGCCGAAGAGCGCCAAGATTCTTCTACAATACCGAGACCCATACGTTATACCGTAGAGGGTATGATGGTTTGTTATTCCGATGCCTTTCGAACAAAGAAGCAGAAGAAGTTCTTAAGGAAGAGCACGAAGGAGAATGTGGTGCGCATCAGCCTGGTCCCAAACTGTATGATCGTATCAGGAGAATGGGATATTTTTGGCCAACAATGGTTCGTGACGCAATCGAATACGCCCGAGAGTGTCATGCTTGTTAGATATATGCAAATTATATGCATCAACCGCCAGAACAGTTGCACACGTCAACCATGTCATGGCCGTTCGAGACATGGGGAATGGACATTGTCGGTCCTATTTTTCCCCCTTCAGTCAAAGGTGATCGATTCATCCTTGCAATCACAGATTACTTCTCAAAATTAATTTCATCAAGCATCATGTCATCTACCGACACGGCGTGCCAAGACGGATCATTCATGACAACGGTCCGCAGTTCATAAGCAACGCCTTCGTCAGGTTCTGCGACAAGTTCAAAATTGAAGATGTTTCATCAACACCTTATTATCCCGCCGCGAATGGATTAGCGGAGGCGTTTAACAAGACGATCATTAAGATCTTGTCAAAGCTCGTGAAGACCAATAAACGAGACTGGGACGATAAACTCGGTGAAGCACTCTGGGCTTATCGCACCACCATACGCACACCTACAGGAGCCACCCCGTATTCGTTGGTATACGGATGTCCTCTTATTATTGTCAAATTCTCTAACTCTTATGAGTTATTTTTGAGACGAGATTCAAATCCCGTCACTTCTGATCGCTCTCGCAACTGAGATGACGACAGAAGAACAGCATCAAAAACGTCTCGAAGAACTCGAGAGGTTGGATGAAAAGCGCTTAGAGGCTCAACAACACATCGAGTTTTATCAAGCCAGAATATCTAGGGCTTTTAACAAAAGAGTCCGACAGAGAAGCTTCAAGGAAGGAGATCTGGTCCTCGCTGCTCGCCGACCGATAATCCTCAACTTCAAGAAGAAAGGTAAATTCGAACCCAAATGGGAAGGACCGTTTGTAATAGACACAGTCTATTCAAACGGCGCATATCGCCTGATTACTCAAGAGGGCGCCAGGCAATTAATGCCAATAAATGGGAAGTTCCTGAAAAAGTACTATCCTTAGTACATAGAGGATAACCCATTTACCGGGAAGTTCCTTGAAGAATATTACACTTAATATTCTAGAGGATAACCCAAAATCATTGTCACCACCAAAATCCCTCACTGATCAATTTCAATTGACAGTGAGTCCACCAAAAATGTTTTTCTGGCCCTCTTGATTCTCTCCATGAGCAAGAGGTCCACTTTCAGTTCGGAGTCCCTTTTCGATAAACGAAAGAACTCCTTCCCTTTTTCTCTTTGGTTAAACCTTGTTCATGGTTATAACCGGAGTTGAAAATTCCACTTCGATAAACGAAGAACCCATTTTCAGTTTAGATAACTCATCCTATAAAAGGCAAGTTTATCTAAATTTTCCAGATTCTCGGAGTGGACACCCCACTTCTAGTTTCTTCTTCGCTGGAAATAGAATATAAAATTCTTCCTTTCCAGAATCAGGGAATAGAATATAAAATTCTTCCTTCCTTGTTTTCGGGTTCGCCTTCACCCTAAAAGAAGACCGGGAAATAGAATATAAAATTCTTCCTTTCCCGCACCAACCTTTTCTAAGAATCTATCAATCTAGGATTCATCCTAGGAAGTTTATCCCGAATCCTAAGCAGGGATAAGTCTGCGCCTAACACGCGCTGCCGGTTTAGTCTTTTTCCGCACAAAAAGACACCAGAGTCTGATTCTGGGGTATTTTATCCTGAAACCTAAGCAAGGATAAGTCTGCGCTTAACCTGCGCTGCCGGTTAGTTCTTAACCGTTAAAAAGAACACCCGTCCACATATTCAACATTGTGGCAGGTCGTCATTAATAACACCAAAATCCATGCCTTACACGCATGGGGAATGTCATCCTGAATCCTAAGAAGGGATATGCCGACGCCTAACACGCGTCGCCGGTTTAGTCTTTCGCCGTAGAAAAAGACACCAGAAGACCAGTCTGGGGTATTTTATCCCGAAACCTAAGTAGGGATAAAGTCAACACCTAACACGTGTTGCCGGGTAGCCTATTCCCGTAACAATGGCGAAGTCTATGTATTCGACATCATAGCACGAAGTCTAAGAGAATTCATTCTCTTAGCACAACGTTACATGCGAACGGAGTTAGACAATCCGCATGCTAGCCCGACTCAAACGGTAGTCGGTAAAGGCTAATCAAACCCGTTGAAGGCTGGGGGTTAGCCAAAAATCCTAAAGTCAACACCTAACACGTGTCGCCGGGTAGCCTATTCCCGTAACAATGGCGAAGTCTATGTATTCGACATCATAGCACGAAGTCTAAGGGAGTTCATTCCCTTAGCACAACGTTACATGCGGAACGGATTCCGACAATCCGCATGCTAGCCCGATTCTGGCTCACATGGGATTTAGCCCTCTTCGCTAAAGGTTCAGACTGCGCCAAAGCGATATGATAGTGACATGTGAGGTCCCATAAAGTCTCGTAGCGGTCGGGCATGCGATCCTTCAGCTGATTCAATTCATGGTTGGAGGGAAAGTATTCCTGATATAGCATCTGTCCCATGGGCAAACCAGAAATCCTGTGCATCTCATGGAGGGCCAAGCCCAACTCCCCTTGCCGGGTCAGAAAAGTATTCGAATCTGGAGTATAAAGCTCACACAAAGCGAAGAAATGCTTCGCACTGACAGGCAAACCATACATGGTGGCACGAACGGCTGCAACTCCTCACTCCATCGGCTTAAGACGTACTTCGTCATGCGAGTCCACCAAAGCTTGTCCAAAGAATGAACCCAGCCATAAAATCTGTGACGCGTCGCAGGCATCTCCCGTCCTAAGGCAGCGAGGCGATTCTTCAAAGTAGAAGCTGAGGCAAGAAGCTCGTTAGGTGGCGGTGCATCCAACCCCAATACTCCAGGATTCAATCCAGTGATATGACTCCTGCTCGAACCAGGAGCTGCCTGATGAGTGATGTAGCCACAGTGAACGCTCTCATGCTCCTCCGTCAAGCGCCACGACATCTCCCGTGTCACAGCCTGGTGCCTGAGCTCAGTCAACGAACGATGCCGAGGAATCTTCGGTAAATATATGAAACCACTGCCAGTTTTATGGAGCCACTGCTCGGCGTCAATAAACACTGCATCCGGATCTTTGGCAGAGTCGCCAAATAAAAAGTCGGTCTTCCTGAGAGGCTGAATAGAACTGGCATCCTTCACGAAAGGCGCATCTGTAATCAACTGTCGAAGAGCTCGATGTCCACCTTCCTTCACCACTTGGGCAACCTCTCTCGACGTGCCCGAAGCAAACTGAGGAGTAACTGGAATAGGGGAAAAATCATCGGAAGTCGAGTAATACTCGCCGCGACGCCCGTACACTACGTGAGATGAGAACGCTCCAGAAGGATATCTCACTGAAAACAAACAGTTAAACATTTGTTAGTCTCAATTATAAAAGGAAGTTAAACTCATCCTACGAATGGGTAAGATAGAGTCACTGCCTTATAAAGGGTGAGACGATTTGGCCACATTATGCACTTATAAGGTAGGATATATCAAAAAACATATCCCTGCCTTATAAGGCACAATGCAGCGACAAAACACCCCTTTATTTATTATGAGATATGGTTTTGACCAAGCAAAACCCATCTTTAAAGCGTCGATCCTCACCAAGGAGAATCAAGGCTCTTCCCGATTGCCTCACCAAGGAGAACAAAATGAGGATAAAAAGGACTAATTTGTAAATTTCCAAGAAAAAATGGACTAATTTGTAAATTTTCAAAAATAGCTCACCAGCATAAGAGGGAGGCGCGCCATCAGCCGACGCGGTAGAGGATTGACCCTCGCAATACGAGACATAGAGACCTGCAAAATAAATTAAGGAATCAGATCCAGAAAAAGTTCCTTTTTTTTGCAATTCTCCCCCCCCCCTGAAAGGTGAGCTCGAGGCGCCAAATCTTAATCCTAACCCTCACATGCGACCCCACAAATTCATAAATTGAATTAAGCATAAAATATGCTAAAATGGTTGAGGATTTACCTGAGGAAAAGCTCGTGGATCCAATAAAAATCAGATCTTGAAAGAGGCTCGGACCACGCGCTCGAGGGGCCTGAGAGAAATTCTAAATATGGAAATTTTGAGGGATTTCTCAGTCAAAGATCAAAGGGAAGGAAGAATCTAAGACAAATATGAAGATTTGAGGAAGAACGGATGCACGAGGGAAGAGAAATCAAAGAATAGGGGAGAAAGGGGGGCCGGCCCTAATGAGGAGAAAAAGAGCTCTTTTTATAATGTTGAACCAAGCCTAGTTGAACCGGACCAGACCAAGTTGAACCGGACCAGACCTGGTTTAAACCAAAATTCAAATTAAAGCTGAATCGAGCATCGAAACAACTTCAAATCGACCGAGGGTTCAATCATTTGTTTATGCTTGCCTCTCCCACACTTTCGGAAGAGTCGGAAGATTTTTTGAGCCGAATTACTGCCTTTTTTGGCTCATTATTAGACCGGTTCAGCTCATTCAGGCACAGAAAATACTCCAATAAGGTATATGAGTATAAACTGTTCCCTATTTTTGGTTGAGAAGTTCCTGGAGAATATTTTTTCCAAAAAAATATTCTTAAGGATAACTCAACAACACTACGCCGGACAATGCGTCGCATATAATGACTCAACGTCAACGATCGATGGTAAGTTCTATGTTGAACCAACAAACACGAGCTAAAGATCATAAAATCAGGAATCGACTTCAAATTCAAAATTCCGACAACGGTCAGACAATAAATGCAGCACCGAAACCTTACAGACATTCGACAAAGCACCGAATAGCCTGAAGGATTGAAGGAATCAAGAATAGAAGCCACTCCAAATATCCCGAAGGATGGGACAATCATATCCAAAGTATTCCAGACTCTTCTATAAAAGAACGAGACTGAAATACTTTGGAGGGGGTATCTGTAGGCGTATAAAACTGCTTATAGGTCCCTTAGCACAGCTCGGCACAAACCGACAAACCATCAGGCGACGTATCCAAACACGAGCGTCAGTCCACAACGCCAAAGCCAAGTGATACGCGACGGAGCGGATTAACGAGGCTACGAAGCTAATGAACCGCACGCAAACAACGGAATAAATCAACTCGCGTGCGGAATTAAGCTAATGGGTTGAAAAGTCAACGAGTCATCCAACCAAGAGCGGACTCGGACGAATCACGATTGAATCAAGATCAGTTTCAGACTCGAACTCAGAAGTGGATTTACTGCCAAATCAGGTCAACGATTCAAGACCGGATAAATCAACTACAGAACCGGATCACGGACGGAACCGAAAACGAAAAATGACGGAAAACCACGCCTAAGGGAGGCTCGGCCAAGGCCGAGCCACCCATGGGTGGCTCGGTGGCCGAGGTTTTGAAGACTTGAGGACTTGAACATTCAGATCTGGTTCTCGGCGAGCATCCACGTCACAAAAGGCAGGAGTTCGAGAGAGAGAAAGATCAGATCTGAGATCTACACGAGATCATACTCCGGATCAAAGCTTGGCCTTTGATCCCGAGAACTAAGGGCGATTATTTCCTTGGTGAATTAATCCCCTCGGCTATTATTTCCTTCGTGAAATAATACCCGTCAAATCGTGTAGATCCGACCGGATCTAGATCGCGCGGTGGTCCACGGATTAACTCCGGCATTGGCAAAGAACCCACACAAGCGAGCGACCGCAAAACAGGAGCTCGTGATTCGTTCGACAAACAAGGAGAAAGTTGTAATTTTTATTTTCTTTGATTTCGTTGTAACCGGATCTAAAAAAGACCGGATCTTTTATAACCAAAAAGCAATTACTTGAGATAACAATGAATTCAATGAAGGCAATTTTCACCGCGAACAGTATACTCTTTGGAGTGTTGCACCGTCATTCGGCTTATTCTAGCTTTATGGTGCCAGAGTCGATTAAAGCTTGAATCTTGTTCTTTAGACCGAAACAAACCTCAGTAGGATGGAAAACCCTCCTGTGGTACGCATAGTAGTTTGGGTCCGTAATCCTCTTAGCTCCCTCCTGATCTTTAATAGGTAGTAGCTCAATCTCACCGTTATTCAGGAGGTACTCAAAAATATCTGGAACTTCCTCATCCTTGAAAGAGTACTCTTTTTGGAGTATCGGATCTGGAGTCCTTTGCTTCTTTTGAGGTCGTTGTTGTAACGTTTGATTATTATCTACAGCAACCACATGCATTGACTGTTGGCTTCTTTCGGTCTTCTTCCTTCTGAGGAAGCTGTTGGCCTTCTTGTTTTGATGATGTTTAACAAACAATTTATTTCTAATATTATTTATCTAGTATTTGTATAATTCCATTTATTGTAGACAAATAACATGTTGGAGGATGGATGGAATTGGGTATTCACGATCATATCCAATGGAGGTTGGCAGAATTGTGGAGTGAAGCCTATGTAATTCAAATTGAAGATCCAAGTTCTAGCTTTATCCATAAGTGTACCAAGTTGAGTTACATCGAAGATCAATTAAACTTGGGTATATTTAGTTTAGGTTTTATATTATGTGTGTTACTACTTTAAGCTCAATCATATATACACACACATATTTGGTTTTTATTTATATAGTTATATATATACACAAGTTTTGGTTTATGGACTTAACAATCATTGTATACATATTTCATTAAGTCTATAAAATTATTTCATAGGGTTTTAAAACATTGTTTATGTCAAAACATCAAATTTCATGTATATCACATTTTCATGTTTTGGACACACGTTTATGTCAAAACATCAAATTTCATGTATATCACATTTTCATGTTTTGGACACACTTGCAAAATACATGTGTTTTCACAAATGGGAAACTCAATTTGAGAAATTATTTTTCTAACATATTTAATTTTATTTTTATAAATGTTTTGCAAAGTTTTATCAATTTTGGAATTAATTTGTTATGTTTATTTGAATTTACAAAATTAAGTTTTTAATAAGCTCATGTTCGTGCACATGTTTGTGCATGTTTTTGCAAAACTAATGCGTTTTCACAATTGGGAAATGCGATTTGAAAATTTTCTTCGTTTACATGTTTATCATCATATATACAAATATTTTCCCAAGTTTTACTAATTTTGGAGTTGTTTTGTTATTTTCAATTGAATTTACAAAACCAAGTTTTCAGCAGTTTTTTTAGAAACTGTATATCTATGTTCAAACAGTTATTTCTATCAACTGGGAAATGATATTTCAGAAATTCTTTCTCTAACACGTTTATATACATGTCTAGAACTTTTCTTCAAAATTTTATGATTTTTAGAGTTGATTTACTATTTTTAATTGATTTTACAAAGTCAGATACGCAAAGGTCCGAACTTCGTGATCATTTTGTGTGTTTGCATTTTTTATTTGCACACTATCACTCTTGTTTTGTTTATGTTTATTTCACCCTTGTGTTAATTTGTATATCCTTGCATATATCTCATAGTATATCTCATTGCTAGGATATATCTCTTTGTTCATATTGCTTATCCTAGCTTATATATATTGTTGTATTTCATACTTGCTAGGATAACTTATTATTAGTTTTAATTGGCATAAAATCGGATTAGATTAGCATAAGACCCTAATCACCCCCCCTCTAGGGTCTAACAATTGGTATCAGAGCTTGGTGCTCTTTGATTTAAGGTCTAATCACCTTGAGTTAAAAATCTAAGTTATCTTATTTTTGTGCTAATCTAGTTTTGTGATTTTATTGTTAACTTGCTTGCTCATATATATACATTATGGATATGAATGGTGCACCTAGTTTAGGTTATGCCATTAATATTGCTCCTAGATTAGATATTTTTTCCTATACCCAATGGTGTATTAGATTTAAACTTTTTGTTCAATCTAGACACTTTGATTTATGGGAAATTATAGATGATGCTTATATTATGCCCATTTCGGAGAAATCCAAGTGGAATAAAAATGATCATCAAATATTTACAATGAACAAGGTCTTGTTAGAATTTTTACATAATGCGTTTGATTCATCTTTTTCTAACAAGCTTAATTCTTTTGATAGTGCTTACACATTGTGAAAACTTATAGAAGCACATCAAGGGAATTTGGAGGCGATCCGACAAGCTTTGGAGGATTCCGCTTCTAGTTCATGTGGAGCTTCATTTTTATGCACACGGCCACTAGGCGATAGCCCTAGTGAGGTTTGCAAGTTTGAATCCATCAATAATTTATCTAGTGATGAACTTGTATGTGCTAGTGAAAAATTATTGCATGCCTATAACAAATTGCACAAAGATTTTATTGAATTACAAAGTAAGCATGTTGCATTAAAATCCGATCATGAGTTATTAGCTTCTAAGTTTGAAACTATTCATGATTCTTTAATCTCAAATGTTGCTAGTTTAACTCATGAAAAAGATAATGCCATATTAGAAGTAGAGAACATAAAAAATAAAGTTGCTTCTTTTACAAATAACTATTTATATTCTACTTTGCAAGATAATGCCATATTAGAATGTTTCTCATTTGCAAAATAATTTTAAAAGACAATCTTTATTTGCAAATGATTCCCGTGCACGAGCTAATGGTCCACAAAAATAAATGGATCTCTTTCATTGCACATATTGTAATCGGAAGGGTCATTTGAGTGACTATTACTTTGACCGTGTTAGTGCACCATATGTACCCAAGAGGGTTCATAACCCTAGGGCTTTGAGCTTAAATGATAGGGGTCATGTCCCTAAACCTTTTGGTACCAAGAATACTTGGGTACCAAAACAAATTTGATTTTAAACTAAGAATTTTAGTGTTTTTTATTTTTTTTCTTGGTTTTGAAAAATTATACTTTAAACTTTTTATTGGTTAAATTCTTTTGTTTTCGTGATTATTGGTTTTGTTTTGATGAGAGGTTTGTGTTTATATAACCCTCCGGGTTTATTGGGTGTTTATTTCCAAATCATGTTTACCGGATGCTAGAATGATTATATGGGTTGGAACAAGCTTAAGAGCTTTATATATTGTTGTCTCTCTTATATTTTGTCAAAAATCTTGTTTTGATTTGTTGCTTTGAATTCATTATACTTCACTTATATGATGATATTTATGTGTTTGTGCTTATGGATCATCTATGTGTGCCTTATAATGCATTATATATGTGGTTTGATTAAGTTCTACAAAGAAAGATTTCTTTATTGATCAAACATTGTTCTTGGACTTAAATCTTGATTTATGATGTTATTTGGTTGATTTGTTTTTATTTGAAAACTTTTTGCATGATTCTCATGTTTCTCTTCTTTTGATTTCATAAATCTATGTTTATACACCATGGCTTTTATGTTTGAGTAATGAGACGCTTTTTCCATTATGATATATCAATATGTGTCCTCATTACCTTGTAGCAAGTGAGTAATATTTAGCATGTATGCATACTCACATGCTTGCCATGATATTTCATTGCATATATTCTATATGACATTTTGATAGGGGGAGCAATCCCTATATTTTTATACTTAATCATGCATATTGATAGGGGGAGCTTTCGCTCTCTTTATTCTTTTGTTTTTTTCCTTTTTGATGTTGTCAAAGGAGGAGAAATATTGTGAGTATATTCTTTTTGTTTATATGGATGATAATCACAATATTGTATATTCATTTCCTTTCATGCATATATCCTTTTTATAAATTGTTTGTCATCATCAAAAAGGGGGGAGATTGTTGGCCTTCTTGTTTTGATGATGTTTAACAAACAATTTACTTCTAATATTATTTTTCTAGTATTTATATAATTTTATTTATTGTAGACAAACAATATGTTGGAGGATGGATGGAATTGCGTATTCACGATCATATCCAATGGAGGTTGGCGGAATTGTGGAGTGAAGCCTATGCAATTCAAATTGAAGATCAAAATTCTAGCTTCATCCATAAGTGTACCGAGTTGAGCTACATCGAAGATCAATCAAACTTGGGTATATTTAGTTTAGGTTTTATATTATGTGTGTTAGTACTTTAAGCTCAATCATATATACACACACACATTTGGTTTTTATATATATAGTTATATATATACACAAGTTTTGGTTTATGGACTTAACAATCATTATATACATATTTCATTAAGTTTATAAAATTATTTCATAGGGTTTCAAAATATTATTTATGTCAAAACATCAAATTTTATGTATATCACATTTTCATGTTTTGGACACACTTACAAAATATATGAGTTTTCACAAATGGGAAACTCAATTTGAGAAATTCTTTTTCTAACATATTTAATTTCATGTTTATAAATGTTTCTCAAAGTTTTATCAATTTTGGAATTAATTTGTTATGTTTATTTGAATTTACAAAATCAAGTTTTTAATAAGCTCATGTTCGTGCACATGTTTGTGCATGTTTTTACAAAACTGATGCGTCTTCACAATTAGAAAATGCGATTTGAAAAATTTCTTCATTTACATGTTTATCATCATATATACAAATATTTCCCCAAGTTCTACTAATTTTGGAGTTGTTTTGTTATTTTTAATTAAATTTACAAAACCAAGTTTTCAGTGGTTTTTTTTAGAAACTGTATATCTGTGTTCAAACAGTTATGTCTCTCAATTGGGAAATGATATTTCAGAAATTCTTTCTCTAACATGTATATCTACATGTCTAGAACTATCCCTCAAAATGTTATGATTTTTAGAGTTAATTTACTATTTTTAATTGATTTTACAAAGTCAGATATGCAAAATTTTAGCATCTGTCAAAATCTGGAAAAGTACGGTCGACCGCCATGGTCGACCGTGCTATAGTGCGGTCGACCACCACGGTCGACCGTCAGCAGTCCAGAGAACAGTTTTGTAGTTTTACTCCTCACGGTCGACTGCCGAAGTCACCGTTACACAGTAACGGTAACTTTCTGATTTTTGTTTTTTAGTGGTTTTTTAGGGTTTTTTTGGGTTGTTTTCTTCTACCCTATATATACCCCTTTGCCATAACTATTTTTTACCACTAAGGAATGTTTTAAATAAGTTTTTACAAGAGTTTAAGTTTTGTTTAAGTGTGGGTTAAAAGTTTCAAGTTTGCAAGTTTTTACAAGAGTTTAAGTTTTGTTTAAGTGTGGGTTAAAAGTTTCAAGTTTGTGAAGATTGGTTCACAAGAAGAGGAGATCATCTTTGGTTTGAGCTTTCCACTTCACATCTCCATCTCTCTTGTTCTAGAGAAGTTTTCTCAACTCAATTTTCTAGCTTGTTTATATTTACATTGTCATATTTATATATTCTAGACTTTAATTGAGTTTGATTTTATTTCTCTTTGTTCACACACAACCCTTGAGCTTATAGTATTTCATACGTAGTATAATTTAGGTTGTGGGATTGTATCATTGAGAGTGAGCTTCATTGTGTTCTCATTCATATTAGAGAACAATCATTTATTATATTTGTGCTTAATTGTGAGGTTCACATTGTATTACACTTGTACACCGAGAGGAGTGGTTGGTGAGAGACGGGGTCGGATCCAATAGGAGTGGCGTCGGTTGACGAACCTAGGGAGAGGTCGCATCCGAGCACTTGAGGAGGAGGACACGGACTAGGCCAACACTTGAGGGTGTAGAGTGTAATTGCAAGTGTGTAATTGTGAAGTTTTCGGTTAGCTAGAAAACCGAGTGTGAGGTGTAAATGTTATTCGGGTAAGCGTAGAAAACCCGGTTGTGTTAGTGGATTTCTCCCTGGGAGTGGGGAGCAGAGACGTAGGACGGAAGGTCCGAACTCTGTGATCATTTTGTGTGTTTGCATTGTTTATTTGCACATTATCACTCTTGTTTTGTTTATGTTTATTTCACCCTTGTGTTAATTTGTATATCCTTGCATATATCTCATAGTATATCTCATTGCTAGGATATATCTCTTAGTTCATATTGCTTATCCTAGCTTATATATATTGTTGTAATTTCATACTTGCTAGGATAACTTGTTATTAGTTTTAATTAGCATAAAATCGGATTAGGTTAGCATAAGACCCTAATCACCCCCCCCCCCCCCCCCCTCAGCGCTTGTTCGCCGCGCACTTTCTAAGTCTTGGACGAGTTTAATCCCATAACTCCTAACACATCTAGAGAGAGGTTGTTATGGCAAGTTTGTAGGATGAATTCCTCCGTGATCGGATCTCGGTAATTTATCGCCTTGCTCCGGAAGCGTTTGACAAAGTCGGCGACCGTTTCCCCATCCTTTTGTTTCTCCTCGAAGAGTGTCCTGATGGATATCTTGGCGTCATCATCAAAGAAGTTGCCGAGGAATGAGCTCTCCATATCGTCCTAGCTGTTGATGTTTCCAGGCTTGAGACGGCGGTACTAATCGAAAGCAGGCCCACGGAGGGTGCCAACGAATGACCAAACCATCAAGGCTTCATTGTCAGAAATCATGCCCAAGTAGGATTTGAAGTAGATCAAATGTTGAGTGGGCGAGCCCTTCCCGTCGAACGGTGTGAAGTTGATCATGTTGAATTGCCAGGTACGGGATCAAATCCTACTCTCTTGGGTAAGGACATGGAATCCCGGTCTTTTTGACCTCTCGAGAAGACATCAGAGCGTCGATTTTTCTCTCGAGATCCTTCATCTTTTCATCCTCATCCGTATCATGCTTCGGATGATTTCTGAGAGGAACAACGAGGCCACCCCCAGTGTTGTTATCATCGGTGGGACCACCCCCAACGTCGTTATTCTCAATGAGACCACCCCCAATATTTTGGTCAATAAGGGGGTTGTCAATATTGATATATTCATCCGCGTCTAAATCGCTAGCTGCTTGGCTAACATTGTTGCGACGATTGGATTCACCTATTTGATTCGACAAGGTTCGGATCTGTTGGTCGTGCATTTATATCATCTCCTGCATAGACATTTCCATTTCGATTTTGAATGCTCGCTTCTGCTTGGCTAGAGCATCCTCCACAAATTTGGCCACTTCCTCGGTGTTAATCATAAACACTTCGCGGGATTGTCCGGGACTAGATACAGTAGCCTCTGAAGCGACTGCCAAGCAAGCGTCTGACGCTTCATCGTCTGAGGATAGTCCTCTATTCATCCTTAGATAGTCCCTGCGTCTAGTAATTCCTACGCGTAGCCAAGTCAGACGATGCGAAATGAGGGAGTCTGAACTTGAGGTTCGAGTCGATTTTTCCTTATTAACCATGTTAGTGGTGACTACGGGTTGTTTAGGGCCGACGGCTTCTAACTGGAGCCGAGACATTAGTTGGTCTATCCCCGAGTTGACTCTTCTTCCTGGAGAGAAATTAGGGTTAGAGCTATTTGAACTAATCGGAGACTTCCCCTTATCGACCACGTTGAAAGTGACTGCTGGGAGTTTGTCATCTTGAACAACCGATCGTCTTTTGCGAAAATACCTTGATTTGGGCTTTGATGCTTTAGTGGAGATCCTCTCAAATACCGAGACCCTACATGGAGTTGTCTTGGGGAAGCTACACGCTGATAATACTACCTTGATTATCTTTGTGCACTGACAGTGAGAGTCTGTTTCTCGGGTATTTCTCTTCCAATACTTGTTCGTACCCCCAGCCTGATAGTACAACCCATCGGCATGATGATCGGAGCGATCTATCGTGTGTTGGTATGACTTCTCAGGTATAACGTCGTCGTCTGACGAACAAGTTTCCTTCTGAGGACTTGCTTCCTTATTGGCATTCTGAAGAGTCACGCGTTCAGAGCCACGCTCTCGAGAGCACGGGACCTCAACAGGCTCTTGGACTCCGAATCATAGTTCGATGCGGTCGGTTATAGGAGTTTCCCATTATAAAAAGGCTCTGACTTGTTGAGAGGGCATGTGCGACCCCCAGTTTGATGAGTTGCTCGGGGTTCAATCAATGGGCCCAAGCGTTCTTTAATCGGAACTTTACCTCGATCCTCGTGCAAAGGATGATCTGTAATCTTTATTTTGAATTTTGATAAGTCCACACTGTCATGAAGCTTCAAGGGGGGTGTGGAACTTGTTGAGATGGGAACCGGTGCCATTGGAGACTCAAAAAAGACAGCAGGAGGTGAAATTGGAGCGAAACAGGACTTGGTGGCTCGGAAGTGGCGCGAGTCTCCATTTGGTGACTCAGCCTTGGTCGAGTCTCCATTTGGTGACTCGGCCTTAGCCGAGTCTCCATTTGGTGACTCGGGCTTGGCCGAGTCTCCATTTGGTGACTCGGCCTTGGCCAAGTCAGTACGTGGCAGTTTTCTTTTTTTCGACTACTTCGGGTGTCTTTCTACCCTTTTTTCTCCATACTTTGCGTAGTTTTGGTGGTTCTTGGGCTACCTCTTCGTTCTGTAGTTTCTTGGCTTCTTGCATAAAGATTCTTGCATGCGCAAGCAATGCACGGCGTTTCTGCATGCGTTCCTCAAGGGTTGAACAGGTCCTTTTGACACGGATCCACTCATCCGCTGCTGGTTAGGAGGAGAAGGTACTCGCTCGCTGTTGTGGTGTTTGGCGCCTCCTAGACCTCAGGTCCGCCTCATAACGGATCACGTCAAGTGGCTCCAAAGCCTTGGCGAATTGGCGTGCAAGTCGTTGACGTCGTCGTTGCCGTGCTCTCTTTGACAGAGTTGGCGTGCTTTCAGTAATAAGGAAAGGTTCAGACCTGAAGACCCGGCTTCTTCAGACATCGTAGGAGCACTAGGGGATGAAACTGCAGTAGTAATGGTGCAGAGCTTATCATCTTGGGTCTTCAGATCTGAAGACCAACGAACTTTCCTTGTGGAAGAGGTCTTCTTGCTCTTTTGAGGGGAAGATGATCTGGAGGAAGAAGACATATACTCCTCATACTTATGTTGGTCAAACTCGTATTCGACCTCTTCATCAAGCGGGATGAGAATCCTTGGTTGCGACACTACAGCATTTGTAGAAAGGCCGTCGGCTCCCACTGTGGTCGTTAGTTTGTTTCTGTCAAAAGTTGCTTTCATTGTCATCAAATTTTATCAAACAAAACGCAGAGGACGTTTATCACCCGCTGCTTTGCGTGGGATCTTTACCTGTACCGGGGACGCGTTAGTTCCTGGATCACCGCGGATCAGATCTAGTTGAAAAGTTTGATTAATGCTCTTGTTTCACGAAGGAAATAATTGCAGCAGCGACAATTACGACCAAGCGGGATTATGGTTCTTCTCAAGATTAAAACAAGGTTTAATCCGAAGGAAGGAGGGGGAGAGAATCTCAAATCTTTCGAAGGCTTTTTCTTTATGAAAAAGTTCGCCAAGATTCACTGATTCTCCTCTGAAATTCGTGGTCTATGTTGGCCTCTTTGTTTTGATGATGTTTAACAAATAATTTATAACTAATATTGTTTGTCTAGTGTTTGTAATTATCTATTTATTATAGACAAACAACGAGTTGAAGGATGGATGGAATTGTGTCATAACGATCATATCAAATGGAGGTTAGCAGAAATAGTGGGTGAAGCCTTGCAATTCATGTTCAAGATCCAAGTTCAAGCTTCATTCGCGAGTTTATTAAGTTGAGCTTCAATGAAGATCAAGATCAAGCTTGGGTAACATTACTTTAGGTTTATATTATGTGTGTTAGTACTTTAAGCTCAATCATATATACACACACATTATATTAGTTTCAGAGTTATGTGCTAGGATAAGCAATGTAAACAATGAGATATATCCTATATGATGAATTATATATATATGCAAGGATATATATAAACTAATACAAGGGGTAAACAATATGAACTAGATAGTGGATGATATAGAAATGAGCAATGCATAATGGCGATATAAGATATGATCATAAATATGAATGAACGCCAAAGCACACTCAAACAAGCAATATGATCACGGAGTTCGGACCTTCCTTCCTACGTCTCCGCTCCCCACTCCCGGGGAAAATCCACTATCACAACCGGGTTTTCTACGTTCACCCGAATAACGTTTACACCTCACACTCGGTTTTCTAGCTAACCGAAAACTTTACAATCAACACTCTTGCAATCACACTCTACACCCACTAAGTGTTGGAACTAGACGTGTCTCCCTCAAGTGTTAGGAATTACAACCTCTCGTCACCTACCCCACTCCTCTTGGGACGATCCCCGACTCTCGCCACACACTTCTCTCTTGGTGTACAAGTGTATTACAAAGTGTATCCTCACAATTAAGGCTCAATACAAAGTGTTTGTTCTCTACAATGGATGAGAACGAATTGTAAGCTCACTCTCTAAGATACACAATCTCACAACCCAATTATACTATGAATGTAAATACAATAAGCTCAATAGGTTGTGTGTGAACAAAGAGATATAAATCAAAATCAAACTAAACTCAAATATAAAATCTAGCTTAAGAACAATGATAATCAAACAAGTATATAAATGTAAAGCTAGAGTTGAGTTTAGGAAAACTTCTCTAGATCAAGATGGAGAGATGCAGATTTGAGGTCCAAACAATAAGATAATCTCCTCCACTTGTGAAAGCTAAAACTGCTTTAAACCAAACCCTTAAACAAGCTTAAAACAAGCTTAAACCCTTTTTAAAACCCTTGTTTAAAAACTTCTTTTCTTAGTTGAAAACTGAGATCAAGGAGAGTATTTATATCCTCCAAAACCTCAGTTAAAAATCCTAAGTCAAAAGACAGAAACAGCCCCAGCAAACAGCTCAGAACTAGCCGTTGGAAGCTGAAAAAGCTGTCGTCGGTCGACCGAAAATTTCATCGGTCGACCGATGGAGCTCTCGGTCGACCGGACCGGTCGACCGATGACTCTCTGGAAAAATACTAACAAAAGGTCACTTGACCGGTCGACCGTACCGGTCGACCAAAAACTGACATTCTAGAAAAAATCGGTTTTAGAGCTGATTTTAAAACCCTGTTTAAAAATATCAAATAAATTCAGAAAAATGTAAAACTTTGGGGAATGATTGTAGACATGATAATAAACATGCTACAAAAACTGGTTTTCTAAAAAGACTTCCCAAATGAGAAATATCATAATTTTACAAAATAGTCCAAACCATGAAAAAAGACTTCCCAAATGAGAAATATCATCATTTTACAAAATAGTCCAAAACATCTAAAAAGACTTCCCAAATGAGAAATATCATCATTTTACAGAATAGTCCAAAACATGAAAATGTAAACATATGAATCTTGACATTTTAGCTTAACCATGTTTTGAAGCATTACAAAATGATTTTGTAGACTTAATAAAAGATGTATATGATTATTGTTAAGTCTATAAACCAAGAAACCAATATTTTCACAAATACAATAGAAAGTAAAACGTATGAGTATGTATATGAAAATATATTTGTTTCATATCTATGAAATTAAACCAAAACAACTTATCCACATAGAAAACAAGATGTATACACATTTTTTTGGAATTTATTTGTAAAAACTTTGTTTGTGGATAAAACTAAAAACCAAGATGTATATGTATATAACTATATATATATTCTCTCTCTCCCTCTCTCTCTCTCTCTCTCTCTCTCTCTCTATATATATATATATATAGTATATATATATATGAGTAAAACTTGTGTCAACTTAAGTGGACGTCCACTAAGTTTCTTAGCCATTGATGATCACTTGATTGAGCTACTTTGTGGATGATCCACTTCGTTGAACTTGATCTACATATTCTAAAACCCAAACACATCAAATTTGGGTTGAATCTGTCATGGTTTGACCCTTCATCCACTCGTATCAATTTTAACGGTTTCAAATGAATAGAACTTTTTACCTGGCTCGACGGAGGATCAAACCACGACGGGTTCACCCCAAATTTGGTGAGTTGTGGTTTTAGAATATGTAGATCAAGTTTAACGGAGTGGATCATCCACAAAGCAGCTCAATCAAGTGATCATCATCAATGGCTAAGAAACTTAGTGGACGTCCACTTAAGTTGACACAAGTTTTACTCTCTCTCTCTCT
>NC_033802.1:27042137-27048185 GCF_001876935.1 Asparagus officinalis
ATGTCGCTCAATCATGTGATTTTAGAGGCGTCATAGGAGGAAATCCCATCCTATGACAAGGATACTCATTAATCTCATATATATATATATATACATACATACATATATATATATATATATATACAACTTAGTTTTGGTCTCCATGTATATATAGTTTCATATATACATTTATGTTTAGTTTTTATGTATATATATAGTTATATATATACATACATAGTTTGAGTTTTCATGTTCATAAATATGAAATCACATATTTCATATTTATCATTGTGTTTTAGAAAATATTGCATAGAATATGCATATTTGTGAAAATATTATGTTTCTAGTTTATAGACTTCATAATAACATTTTATATCCTTTATTAAGTCTATAAGAACGTTTGAAAATGTTTTAAAGTTGTGTTTATGTCAAAACATCAAATTTCATGTATATCAATTTTTCATGTTTTGGACATACTTGCAAAATACATGATTTTCACAATTGGGAAATTCAATTTGAAAATTTTCTTTGTTTACATGTTTATATTCATATATACAAACATTTATCCAAGTTTTACTAATTTTGGAGTTGTTTTGTTATTTTCAATTGATTTTACAAAACCGAGTTTTCAGCAGTTTTCCAGAAACTATTTATCTATGTTCAAATATTTATTTCTCTCAACTGGGAAGTGATTTTTCATAAATTATTTCTTTAACATGTTTATCTACATGTCTAAAACTTTCCCTCAAAGTTTAATGATTTTTGGAGTTGATTTACTATTTTTAATTAATTTTACAAATTTAGATACGCAGATTTTCAGAACTATCAAAATCTGGAAAAATCTCTGTGCACGTTTGCTACAGTGTGGTCGACCGGGAGTGTCACCGCGGTCGACCGCGAAAAGTCCAGAGAGAACTTTTTTTTACCGTTGTGAACAGTGCGGTCAACTGGCATTGGCTCTGCGGTCGACCGTGCAGTAGACCGTTTCACAGTAACGACTAGTTCTGATTTTTGTTTATTTTAATGTTTTTGGGGGTATTTTTCTTGGTTTTTGGGGTTGTTTCATGAGCCTATAAATACCCCATACCCTTATACTCCTAAAGGACTAGTGAAATATTTTAAACAAGTTTAAAGAGTTTTAAACAAGGGTTTAAGTTTGGTTTAAGTTTGTTTAAGAAGCTTTTAAGCAATTGAGGGTTTGAGTTTGTGAAATAAATTCCACAAGAGCTTGAGGAGATCATCTATTGGATTTTGAGCAATCAACTATTCTCCCTCCATCTCTTGTCATCTATTGAGAAGTTTTCTAAACTCTTTTCTAGCTTTATATTTATTTGTTTGATTATTGATAATCATATTTTATTACAATTTTATACCCTCATTATCTAATTTATATGAATAAATATACCACTAATAATTGTTTTTATCTTTTAATTGCAGGTTAATGAAGAATAAATCTCAAACTCTCATCTCTCAACAAAAACCCATCGATTAAATGAAGAAATTAATCAAAGAAGCCCATTGGAAAATCAATTTCCAAATTATCCAAAAGTCCAGAATAAAGCCGAGTAGCCTGTAGAAGCCGGAGAAAATCAAAAATCCAATATGAAAAGAAATCATATTCAAAATGGTTGGCCGCAAAGAAACGACGATATCTCCTAATCCGGAAGGCGGAATTTAACATATAATATATGAAAATCGCCTATCTCGACGAGACGAAGCTATCCGTAAAATTAGAATTTGGAAATAATGAGTATCGATGTCGGCATCGATGTGGGCATCGATGCCTGCATCGATACCTGCATCGATGCTTGCATCGATGCCAGATTACTGTAGCGCGCGTCAATGGCAGATTGTGCTTGTCTTGGGGCTCAAGTTTGATCCAATGGCTCTCATTCACTGATGTTTACTATAAATAGGGGTAGAGAGTGAGGGGTTAGAGGTGTGAAAATTTTTGTAACTTCTTTTAGAGAGGAGGGCTACTCTTAATTGAGAAGGCCTTCCAAAATTGTAACTTTTTGTTGCAATTAATAATAATAATTTTTTCACCACTTTAAATATTTCTTCTCTTTGTTGGATGATGAAGATGGAGATGAAGAATTATTTAGAGGTTTGCATTTTCTTTCCTTTTTCTCTTTTATTTCCTTTTTATTGCTTATTAGTGTAGATTTATTTCTATGCTTGTAGTTTAGATTTTATTTTCTTGTTAAATAGCCAAGAGGCTAGAACCCTCTTGCCTTAGATTTATTTCATGCTTATAGAATAGATTTAATTTCTTGCATTTAATTCTTGCAATTTTATTTTGTAGTTTAGATTTTGCACTTTATTTTGTAGTTAGATTTTAATTTCTTACACTATTCACCTTGAGGCTAGAACCCTCTTGGGTTTAGTTTTTATTTTTGTTTATTTTTATTTTGTTTGATTCGCCTTTAGGCTAGAACCCTCTAGGGAATCACCATTTTCTAAGAAGTGGGTTCAATTTTAGATTATCCATATCTATAATTGAATCCACCATCTTTAATTTCTTGCATTTTTTTTATTTTAGAATTTTTCATTCTTGATTTTTTTATTTGTTTCTTGATTTTATTCATTTTTTCTTTCTCACCTTATTGATCATACTCATTCTTTTTTCAAATCCACTCTCACTTACACTTGCATCTATTTACACACCATTTTCACTCTCTCAATCTCTTCACAATCACATTCACTCATCAATCTTATTTGTCACGCACACAAAATAAGAACCAATTTTATATTTTCTCCTACAAAACACCTTCCTCGTGGGATCGATATCTTAAATACTATAACTTGACACGGTTGTGCACTTGCAACCTTTTTGGTACATGTTTATGCCGCATCAAGTTTTTGGCGCCGTTGCCGGGGAAGGTGCTTAAGTAGGTTTTAATTATTTTGGTTCTTTAACTTGTGTGTTTTTTGTGAAGGAAACGCTTGGAGCTTGAAGATCGCGGATTGGAGAGCTAGGATTTGAAGATTTGCTTTCAGGTAAGTCCTCTTTCTAGTTTTTAATTCCACCCTTTAGCTACTTCTTCACAATTAGAGACAATTAGGACTAAAAAAAATAAAATAAAAATAAGAAGAAATATTTTGGTGTATGCAACAGTGGATTAGGGATAATACACATCGATTAATTCGCTTTGAACCAATCATAGAAATGGAGCATCCTAATCCACCCGTTCTTCATGATATGTGCTATCCCATTAGGAATGCAATCCCCTCATGCATTAGGCTCCCCGAAACAAATGGAATAAGTTTTGAGCTTAGACCGCAATACATAAACATGCTTCCCAAATTCCTTGGTAATGAAACAGAAGACGCATATATTTTTATTTCAGAATTTGAGGAAGTGTGTATTATGATTAAAATGAGAGAATTAAATGAAGATGCGGTTAAGCTTAGATTTATTCCATTTGCTCTTAAGGATAAAGCTAAAAAATGGCTGTACAGCTTACCAACAAATTCCATCTCAACTTGGGATGAATTTGTCACCGTTTTTCTTAAGAAATTTTTTCCTATTCATAAAACAGTAAAGCTTAGGAACAGCATTCAAAACTTTAAAATTATCCCGGGAGAACCTTTTTGGAAGTATTTTGACCGATTTAAAGATCTTCTCATCCAATGTCCTCATCACGGTTTAGAGAAATGGCGATTGTGCCAAATAATTTATGAGGGATTAGATTATTCTGCAAAAACTTCCTTAGAATCAATGTGCCACGGGGATTTTATGAGGAAAAATGCTGATGAAGCTTGGGAGTTTTTGGAGAGTCTTTCTGAAAAAACAATGCAATGGGAACAATGTGATGATAGGGTTTCATCAGTTTCCCAATCTAAGTCTAGTGGTCTTTCCTTAGAGTCAAACATTGCTTCTGAAGCAAAGATGGCGACGATTCTGCGTAGGTTAGAAGCTTTAGAAATTAAGGAACGAGCTTCAGCTCAAATCAATCATGTTTCTGTCTCAGGATGTCATAATTGTCAGTCTCCTACCCATGTTTCAGAGGAATGTCCTCTCCTAGGAAACAACAATTCATTAGAACAGATGAACGCTATATTCCAGCACCCTAGAAATGATCCATTTTCTCCAACCTACAATCCAGGTTGGAGAAATCATCCTAACTTTGCATGGAATCTAGGAAATTCTCCCGGAACTCAAAACTTCACTCCCGCTTCGACCCAACATTTTCCTAGGGGAAACACAGTTCCATTCAATTCTCATTCACAATTTCAACAACCCAATCTGCCGTATCAAAATCAGTCTCCTCCTCATCAAGCTGTAATTCAAACTCCTCACAATCCAGATCAAGATAAACGTCTCAATGTCTTGGAAAGGGGTTTAGAAACCATAATTAAGGCCTCTACTCAAACCACGAATATGTTGACTCAAACATCTAGCACGTTGAATTCCTTCATGCAATCAACCGGACAAATGCTCAACTCCAACACTCAAGCTATAGCTAGATTAGAATCCCAACTTGGTCAACTAGCTAGTGCCGTGAGTGAAAGAGAGAAAGGAAAATTTCCGAGTCAACCCGTGGTCAACCCTAATAACACAGGATGCAGTTCATCCTATGAAGCTCAAGTGAATGCAATCCATTCACTTCGGTCAGGTAGACAGGTCGATAATCAAGTGAGAACTCCTCCAAGTCAAACTCTTGATCCTGTACAAATTCCTTCTCCTTCTCCTTCTGATGAATCTATTCAACAATCACTCCCCTCAGATGACCAAGAACCTGAACCCGAACCTGAGCCTGCTTTTGATAGATTTAGACCGGTTGCTCCCTTTCCAGATAGACTCAGGTCTAGGAAACACTCTCCTCAGGAGGAGAAAATCCTAGAGACATTCAAGCAGGTTAAGGTCAACATTCCTCTCTTAGATGTAATTGAACAAATTCCATCTTATGCTAAATTTTTAAAAGAATTGTGCACTAAGAAGAGGAGAATAAATGTCCCAAAGAAAGTCTTTTTAGCCGCCAATATCAGTGAAATGCTATCAAATCCCATACCTTTGAAACGTAAAGATCCAGGTTCCCCCATCATTTCATGTATCATTGGTAATACTCACATTGATAAGGCGCTTTTAGACTTAGGGGCCAGTGTCAATTTGCTTCCATATTCAGTCTATCAGCAATTGGGTCTAGGTGTACTGAACCCAACCAAATGCACCTTACAGTTGGCTGATAGATCTGTCAAGGTCCCTATGGGTGAGTTAGAGGATGTTCTGATTAAGGTTGGAGATTTTATTTTTCCAGTAGATTTTGTAGTCTTGGAAACACAGCCTGTTTCCAATCCCAAAGGACAGACACCTGTCATCTTAGGACGACCGTTCTTAGCCACTTCTAATGCTCTCATCAACTGTAGAACTGGTCAAATGAAGCTGTCCTTTGGGAATTTGACTGCTGATCTCAACATTTTTAATCCAGGGGACCAACCAAATAATCAGCCTCTAGAAATAAACTACATTCAGGAAAGATCAGAAGAAGAAGAAGAAGAAGAAGAGTGTGATTTAAGTTTTGAGGAAATTTTTGATGAAGAGTTAGAGTTTTTAGAAGAAGCAGATCAGGTCCTTGAGAATAATAAAACTGTGTTAAACATTTGCTGCTTTGAATTAAATTTTGAAGAACTCTTTCTTGATGAACTTAGATTCTTGGAGAATAATCAACAACCAAATTTTCAGAACTTCACAGAAGAATTGGTTGTTAGAAAACAAAACTTCACAGTACAAGAGTCTAAGTTCATTAAGAAATACAAAATGCATGACACCAATAATACCTACCTTACCTTGTTGCAAGAATTATTGAACACCCCGAAATGCTTAAAAATTCACATTATTGATTATATCATTCTGAATTTGTTTAAAATCCGGGGAAGAATTTTCAACAGTAAGGTAGGATTCAATGTAGAACAGGAACTCTTCATGTTGAATATTTCATTCTACATTGTTTATTTTGTTTATTTCAGAATAATAAAAAGAATTTATTCTTCTCTCATTTGAGAGTTTCTTGTTCAGTTGCTTAAAAGAAAAAGAAAAAAAAAGAGAAAAAAAAGAAAAAAAAAGAA
>NC_033802.1:27048201-27060701 GCF_001876935.1 Asparagus officinalis
TTTTATGATAACTCTAAATAAATTTTTTAAGAAATGATTTTCAAAGTAGTATACTTTATTTAAGCCTTAACTTGGATTTTTATTTAAAATAATGAAATTTTTGCATGCTTAACTTAGAGTTGAAAATATTTTTTTCAAGTTATCTTGATTTACACAATTTTTTTAAGACTATATATACTTACACATATGTATATTAAAAAAAAAAACTAACCTTATAAAAGAAGAGTGCGAAAAATGGGCACCACCCAAAAAAAATAAATAAATAAAAACTCTTAAATTCAAGGTGATTCTATCTTATAAAGCCTAAGTTGACTGAGCAATTAAGCCCAAGGAGTATCTCTATACTTAATGACCTAAGCCCAATTGGGTTGGGATTCATTGGCCCAAAACTCGTTAAATGGTCACTTAGAAAGCCCGTTAAAATAGAAAACAATCACCAAGAATTAGAGAGTGGAAAAAATATACATATATATAACACTAACAATTGTTTTTATATATTGTTGTTTTGTATATATGGTCTTGAAAAACAATTTTTGATCAAGAGACTTGAAAGTTATTTAAAACAAAGAGTTGGCATGTTCTTTTCAAAACTTTTTAATTAAATTTCTAAGATTTGACTTGGTTTTGTATTGCTATAATGAAAAAGATTTTCTAGGGGATTTACATTGGAGTTATATATAAAAACGTTTTCTTGATTATTAACTAGCTTCAATTAGAATGTTTAAATATATCAAGGAAAATCTGTTATTTACTGACTTATTTAACTTGGCAAGTTGACCGAATTTTGTGGGTATATTCACTGCAAACCCTCACGAGACTACAACTCGTCCACTAGGGTAACCTAGGGGTTTAAAGGCTTGTTGTATGCGCTAAATACAACCGCGATTCCTGCGAAAGTGAGTTAGGATTTTCTTTTTATTTTCTTTGCTAGAGGACTAGCAAAAGTTTAGGTGTGGGGGTATTTGATAATCATATTTTATTATAATTTTATACCCTCATTATCTATTTTATATGAATAAATATACCACTAATAATTGTTTTTATCTTTTAATTGCAGGTTAATGAAGAATAAATCTCAAACTCTCATCTCTCAACAAAAACCCATTGATTAAATGAAGAAATGAAGCAAAGAAGCACATTGGAAAATCAATTTCCAAATTATCCAAAAGCCCAGAATCAAGTCGTGTAGCCTGTAGAAGCCGGAGAAAATCAAAAATCCAATATGAAAAGAAATCATATTCAAAATGGTTGGCCACAAAGAAACGACGATATCTCCTAATCCGGAAGGCGGAATTTAACATATAATATATGAAAATCGCCTATCTCGACGAGACGAAGCTATCCGTGAAATCAGAATTTGGAAATAATGAGTATCGTTGTTGGCATCGATGTGGGCATCGATGCTGGCATCGATACCTGCATCGATGCCTGCATCGATGCCAGATTACTGTAGCGCGCGTCAATGGCTGATTGTGCTTGTCTTGGGGCTCAAGTTTGATCCAATGGCTCTCATTCACTGATGTTTACTATAAATAGGGGTAGAGAGTGAGGGGTTAGAGGTGTGAAAATTTTGTAAACTCCTTTTGGAGAGGAGGGCTACTCTTAATTGAGAAGGCCTTCCAAAATTGTAACTTTAGTTGCAATTAATAATAATAATTTTTTCACCACTTTAAATTTTTCTCTTCTTCTCTTTGTTGGATGATGAAGATGAAGATGAAGATGGAGAATTATTTGAAGGTTTGCATTTCTTTCCTTTTTTTCTTTTATTTCCTTTTTATTGCTTATTAGTGTAGATTTATTTCTATGCTTGTAGTTTAGATTTTATTTTCTTGTTAAATAGCCAAGAGGCTAGAACCCTCTTGCCTTAGATTTATTTCATGCTTATAGAATAGATTTATTTTCTTGCATTTAATTCTTGCAATTTTATTTTGTAGTTTAGATTTTGCAATTTATTTTGTAGTTAGATTTTAATTTCTTACACTATTCACCTTGAGGCTAGAACCCTCTTGGGTTTAGTTTTTCTTTGTTTATTTTTATTTTGTTTGATTCGCCTTTAGGCTAGAACCCTCTAGGGAATCACCCTTTTCTAAGAAGTGGGTTCAATTTTAGATTATCCATATCTATAATTGAATCCACCATCTTTAATTTCTTGCATTTTCTTTTATTTTAGAATTTTTCATTCTTGATTTTTTTATTTGTTTAATTTCTTGATTTTATTCATTTTTTCTTTCTCACCTTATTGATCATACTCATTCTTTTTTCAAATCCACTCTCACTTACACTTGCATCTATTTACACACCATTTTCACTCTCTCAATCTCTTCACAATCACATTCACTAATCACTCCTATTTGTCACGCACACAACATAAGAACCGATTTTATATTTTCTCCTACAAAACACCTTCCTCGTGGGATCGATATCTTAAATACTATAACTTGACACGGTTGTGCACTTGCAACCTTTTTGGTACATGTTTATGCCGCATCAAGTTATCTCATTGTTACACACACCCACTTGAGCTTATTGTATTTGCATTCATAATATATTTAGGGTTATGAGAGATAGTAACATTGAGTTGTGCCTAATTGAGTTCTCACCTTGTTTAGAGAACAATCATTTGTATTGTGCTTAATTGAGAGAGTTACACATTGTAATACACTTGTACACCGAGAGGAGTGTGTGGTGAGGACGGAGTCGATACCAAGAGGAGTGGCGTCGGTAGCCTAGTGAGAGGTGATAATTCCGAGTACTTGAGGGAGTCGATACGTGAGGATCAACACTTGAGGTTGTAGCTTGTGTATGTACATTGTGAGGATTTGTGAGAGTTATCGGTTGACTTGATAACCGAGTGTGTAGAGTTTTCGGTTAGCTAAAAAACCGATTGTGTAGAGAAGTTCCGGCTTCCAAACCGGGTTGTGTAGTGGATTCTCCTCGAGAGTGGGGAGTGGGGACGTAGGAAGGAAGGTCCGAACCTCGTGAACATATAGCGTGTTTGGTTTACATTAGCGCACTTATAATTGTTCATCTTATAGCCTATTGCATCTTGTTTATATTGTCCACTAGTTTGTTTCACCCTTGTGATAGTTTAAATATATCCTTGCATATACCATATAGATATCACATTGCTAGGATATATCATCTTGTGTATATTGCTTATTCTTGCTTATAATTAGTTGTATATCATACTTGCAAGAATAATATTTGTTAATTAATTTTAATTGGCATAAAATCGGAATAGATTAGCACAAGACCCTAATCACCCCCCTCTAGGGTCTAACAGTCTACTGTTCAATTGGACAACACCTCGCCCTCAGATTTCCGATCCTCTCAATTGAAGACCCTGGGCTTCTATTTATAGGCTTTTGTCGCCACGTTTTCTGATAAGATCAAGTGTTTTGACGTCATCTACCGTTGATAACCGCCTAGGCGTACTTAAGGATAACTTCAGAATAATTGGGGAGGTCCTGGGACGTAAGAATTCTAATAAAACATCAAAATCCGTGTTTTGGGAGGTTTGGGAGGCCCAGATAGTCGTGGTGACTCGGCATTATGCGAGTCACCATTTGGTGACTCGGCGCTATGCGAGTCACCATTTGGTGACTCGGTAATATGCGAGTCACTTGGCCAATTATCATCTTTTTTTGACTTTTTTGGTTGTTTGTGATTCCTTCGGTTCGCTTGCTCTCTCGTTTACACGTGTTTCATAAATTTGTTGAGTTGTGCGCTTTTACTGATTCTCTTAATGCTTTTCATCGTCGTCAGAAAAAACTTCTTTGACTTGGATGATATCATTCATCTTATTCTCTTTGTCTTGAGCTGTATGCGGACACCTATAGGTATTTTTAAACGCCTACAAGGACTATCTCTGACTACCTTTCACTGTGCATGTTTTGGTAATCAATTGTCTTTTCACTATGCTTTTATGACTGAGTCTTTTCTTCTTCTTCTTCTTCTATGTGAAGTACGTCCCTTGTACACAGTGATTTTGTCCTAAAATGATAACGAACGACATTGCTGCACCCTATGGTTGTGACTAAGGGGGTGTTTGGTTCACTCATTTTATGGAAAAGGAATAGGATTTGAAGCTAATAGGGACAAAACCGTAAATAAATGATTCTTTATCAATCCTAATCTTGAGTTTGGTTCGAATTTTTTTTATCGATTTTAAAATCCATAAAGTTGCAACAGTAGGGTGTTTTTATGGAAACTCAAATCCTATTCAATTGGGATGAATTGTGCCAAAAAACTGACAACCCCGTACTTTATCCCTTTCTCTTTCCTTTTCGGATTCTGCCTCTTCATGAAGAACCCTAGATCTGGTTCGGCTGCTCCTACTATTCTTCTCCCGCCTCTTCTCAATCTTCTTCGCGCCTCCTCTCAGGTTGTTCTTCGATTTCCTTTTCGAAGATGAGGCTCATTCATTGTTGTCGGTGATCCCTTCTCGAACTTGATCTAGGGTTCGGTGGGTTTGTTGGCTTCGGCTTCTCCCGCGAATCTTCTCCCGCCTCATCTCAATCCTCTTCGCGCCTCTTCTAGAACCGTTCTTCGAACCATTCTTCGATTTCTTTTCTGAAGACGAGGCTCGACACTAGTTGTCGGTGATTCATTCTTGACCTTGTTATTAGTTTGTTGGCTTTGATTTCTGTTGGTGGGTTCGGTGGGTTTGTTCTGTTTGGTGGGTTTGTTGGCTTCGATGGGGTTGTTGCATCAATTTCTGAATTATCCCCCTGGGCTTCTATTGTGCTTGATCTGAAGAAATGAACATGGGTAGTAGAATGCATTGGTTTTGATAATTTATTACATGTCTAATCTCTTGTGAAACAAGGTTTTTGTTACATAGTTGAGTAATGATTTTCGGTTCTCTGGATTATTTGTTTAATACGTCCTTCAAACGATTAAACCCATGGACTGAAAATCTTATTTTTATTTGTTTGATCAGCGTGCATGCTTAGGGTGCAAAATATGAAATAGTTGTTTCATTACTTAATATAGATTTGTGGATATTTAAATATCTTGTTTTAAGATTTCAATATTTTTATTAGTTATTTAATTATTTTAAATCTTCAATGGGTAGAACTACAAAGTTGTAAATATATGCTACAATGAATGTAGATGGATAACGTAGATGAAGAACAATTGAAGAGGATGTGTGCTAATACAGTTGTTTTTGCCGTGGTCACGATAATAACTTGTATTTTTAGAACGCATGCTGAGCGCAAGACAATTTCATCTTGTACGAAGGAAGAAAAAATTTAAAAAAAATATTACAGAGAAGCTTACTTCAAACGTGTATTGGAAGGCTATAGCGATAGTTGTCGGTCTTATATTAGAATGAGACCGAGTGCCTTTTTTAAACTTGCTGAAGTAATGAAAGCAAACAGTTTATTAAAGGATATCATACATGTTCAGGTCGAAGAACAGCTCGTTATGTTCCTAAGTATAGTGGGCCATAAAACTAAAATTAGAATAATAAGGACTGAGTTCATAAGATCGGGAGAAACCATTAGTAGGTATTTCAACAAAGTCTTACAAGCAATGAATGTGTTACGTGATCGCTACATGAATCAAGCTCCAAATGAAGTTCCTACGGAGATTACAAACAACCCAAATTATTTTTCTTACTTTAAGGTAAAAATAATACATACACCTTAACATCTGTTTTAAATAAATAAATATTTTTTGAATATTGTATAACTTATAATTTTTATATGATTGCATTGGTTTGATAGATGGTGCACACGTTGACGCAATGTTACCTAGTAACCGTGTTGCACGTTTTAGAGGGCGAAAAGGTATGACACAAAACATCTTAGCAACCTACACCCCCAATAAACTACTCACCTATGTCATAGCTAGGTGGGAGGGAGCAACAAATGGCTCTAGGATATTACAAGACGCTCTGTCGAGACCACAGCTTGTGTTGCCTCGGTTTTGAAGCTCATTCATGAGCTTGTGTTGCCTCGGTCGATGGGTATTGTTGCTGGCATTCACGAGCCTGTGTGGCCCCTTTGGTTTGGCTATGTTGCTGTCGGTTTTGAATCTCATTCATGAGCTTGTGTAGCTCCTTTGCACTGGTTATGTTGCTTTGGCTATGTATTTTTGGTTATCGATTATGTTGCTATCGGTTGATAAATTGTTGGAGCACGTGGTGCTCCATAGTTAATATTTGGAAATGATGAGTAGCGTTTACTGAGAATGCATTCTAACTTACAGTGTTTATTATATTCATATGAGACAATATGTGATGAGATTGCAACCTACATTGAATTGACAATGTCTAGGTGAGGCAATCCATCATTAGAATGTAATCTACAATAAACCTGTAAGTTATAGGTGGGGTATTCAATTTTAACAAATTGACCTATTCCTGAGCCGTACAATATCAACTAGAATTGGTACTCAATTCTAATAACAATTTTTATTACAATGTCAATAGTTTTTGCAAGTACAAGTACATGACATGCGGTTTATAATAATTAAAGTAATATAAAAAATATCGCTAGTAAAATTGCTGAAATTTTCTAAGCTAATAGTTGATTTTTGACAAGTCTCGATTTTTTCTTCATCCTCTTTGATTTCAAAAAAAATATTTATCTCCGTACCTATTTTCTTTGACATATTTGTTCCCTTGGTTGCTTATTTCTCCTCTTTCATCAGCCCATTCGAAAAAATTACATTCTTTATTTGGGTATTTTGCACACCCCCAATAACACATCTCCTTATTTTTACCATTCTTGCACACTTTCATGGGTATTCGGAGATTGCAATCGCACCAAACTTTAAAATTTTTGGGGCATTATTCTGATATCATATTGATGTCGGGAGGCAAATTGCAAACTATGACAATTTATAAAAGTGGTAAGAATGAAGGATACATTGGCACAATAAGCCCTCAAGCCAAATTTATAGCCTCCAAGGCCTTGGAATTAGCCGTTGAAACTAGCCATTGCTATAGTGTTTCGGTTTTGAATATTGTCAAACGGGTAAGAATAATTATGGTATACTCACCCTTTATCCCAAAAATTTCTCATTCCAAACCAAACTAAAGATTAGGAATTTGAGGGTTTCTATAAAGTTAGATTCTATCTTGTCATGTTATGAAACAAACATAGAGAGAAAAAAAAAAGATTTCATGAATCTATAAACTTGTCTTAAAAATTGTTATGGAATAGGTAGAAATCCATAAAAAATACCGGATTCCTAATCCTATTCTTGCCCACTAGTGAACCAAACACCACCTAAGATGCGTAACGGGTAAGTCCCTTTCTTAGGTTCCTCGGCACATGCAGAGCATGCTTACACATTCTTCATCCTTGTCAATTTGTCAGGAGTGTAAAATTGTAAGTTGGGGTCACTGGGATTTACTTGGACGTCCTCCTTACCTGTGCCAATTTTATACCCCCGACATAAATTAATTTGGATCACGGGCGATGACAGCCACCTTGTATACCTTGCGTGATGTGTGTTAGTTCCAGTGTTACCCTTTTATGCTCTTCTAGTTGGGGTCTGGGATTTTGTACATCATGCGGAACTTGGTGCACTGAATCCAAGGATGCTCAAATATACCGTGTAGCATGCTAGTGGAGATGCATGAGCCCAGCGAGTCATGTAAGTTTGAGATGCAAGGGGTACTTGGGGTGCGTACTCTGCGTATAAGAGGATATCTTGTATCTTGGTAGTGGGCTGTGTGTACTCAGTAATCTCAGTGTTACCCTTGAAGAGTAATCTCAGTGTTACCCTTGAAATAAGACTATAAGATTCTCCAGGTATTGCACCATACGTCAGGGTACCAGAATGTAATTAATCCAAAAGATTACTTAGTTTTGAAAGATAATTGAATGCCATAATTTGCAAACATCATCTTGAGAAACTTACACAGAACATTCAGTCAGTAGCAATCCACGTTATGTGATTCTTCTATTGTATAAAAAAATAATTAAAATAAACACTTATCCCCTATACATTGCCAACTTTGTCCCTCTCTTCACCCAAATTCAATAGTAAAAGAGGATAACTTCATCATATACCACAAAATAACAAGATCAAGTGATTTTGATAATAGTTACAGACCAATTTCGAAGCTTCTAATATTAAATTTGAAGATCTTTGTCATAAACAGTAATTATCAATCCACAAGGTAACTGAGTACGCCAGAAAGCCTACATAAAAGAGAAAAATACAGTTTACGCAAAGAAACAAACCAAGAGCATAATGGGAAGAGATACAAGCACAAACAATAGCACACAGATCTAACCAAACTAGTTCACTGGAACCACCAAATTTCTTCTTTCTTCTACTCGGTCTTGGTGTAGATTCTGATAGCAACAGCCAACCCCAATATAGCCAATGGAACCAAAAACTGGAGAATTTTAACAATAAAGTCTGAAGTCTTGTCCTGGTTGTAGTGAGGTTGCTTCGGAGGGGTATACTTTGTCTTGACTGGGATTGTGGAGGCGTCAATCTCTCCCACATAGTACTCATCCATCATGGCTCTTGCAGTGTTGCTGTGGCCAACATCTTCAAAATCATCAGTTGCATCTTTGCCTGCAAAAATCCATGAAATCATATCTTAAGCTAAAAACGCCATAGGATATCTTTATGTTGCTCGTCAAATGAGATTTTCTTACCGGTTACTGATAATAAAACTTCGTCGCCACCAGGGTGGTCATCAAGGAACTTTGTCACGTCATAAACCTAGTTTTAAAGGAAGATAACAATAAATAAGGTGTTATAAATTGGATGGCCCATTAGGAAAAAGGAAAGAAATAGAGTCCATGAAGTGATGGAAGCATATAAATGCATAAATGCGTTCTCATGTTAAAGTATCACTGCACACTATTGTAACTTCTTCTCCAGAGTACTTGTGTAAATTGGTCAAACATATTTTTTAGCATTCCATGTACCCTACATAACAAGGATTGCCTAATTTCAGCTGGGTTTAAGTATTTTTAACTAGAAACTGTGTTCCAGGGCTTTGTCAACTGAGAAAGAAATCATGACATGGATAACTAAAACATACCATTGAGGGTTCGAATCACTGCATCATCAACATATGCCATAAATCATAATTATAAATTTGAAAAAGCATGCACTAATAAGAGCAACAATAACCGTGATCAACTGTACCATAGGAATGTGGAGGCACCTGGCAACGGCACGTGTCTGTTACAAAGTTTCCAAGATGGAAACTTTCCAAAAATCTGATACATGGGGATGCCTACAGTTGTAATCATGTATGATTTTGTATATTCCTTCAGATAATAACAGAAGCAATCCTAAACCAAAGACAGTTTTATGCGACCGAATAATAAAACAGAAGTGACTTCCAACTAAAATGAGCAAGATCTACTAAATCACAGCTCAGAATTAAATGTAGATGATTATCACTTAGTTGAAAAACATGTATATTCGAATGGTATTGAACATATGCATAATGATGCATATTAGCATATTAAAGCAAGTGGGTGAAAAGACTTTGAACTTAGGCCATGCCATGTAGGGCATCATACAAAATATATAATCCTTCTTAGAAAGTCAAAACCTCCTACACAATTTTATGTTGGGTAAATGGAAACAAATACCATCAGAAAATGAATTCTTAAAAGAAAGGTACTACCTCATGAACCTCAAGTTTGATATTAGCATTGAATCGCATATTTAGTTGATAAGCAAATAGAACAAAAAAAAACTTTTTTTAATTATTCTATATTCAATTTATTCTATATTCAATAGGATGAGAAATACAGATACTAAGATTTTTGGAAGTATCTCCTACTCTAAGTCTTATGATGATCATGATTAACCATATAGACTTCCTGAATGTTCACTTAGAATCACAAATAATCTACAGAGTCAGGACATACTCATGGCAAAAGCTCTTGCTATGGAAATAATCAAAATGCATGCTTTATCTTTAGACACACATCTTTTCACACTATCAGTGTTTTGAGGAAACTAAAGGATTGCCATATTGATATACCTTCATCAAAACACGTTAAATACATTTCAAGACAAAATCTTTGAGGGGTAACTTTGAGGTTGCTTTTGCTTACAGGCATGTCCTTTTAAAGAAGGGCTTATTCAAAAGTGCGTGATAAGGGGGAAAAATTATAGGACAAAGTTGTTTGGTAGATTCAGTGTCATGTAAGAGTAAATATAGGAAAAGGATTGTGTTAGAGAAAGTCAAAATAGATGAGTCAGGGAGGGAGGGAGGGAGGGAGAGTTAAAAACTTCAGTTAGAAGATGTACTTTTCAGATTATATGAGTAAAAGTAGGAAAGTAGATAAAAATCATGGAAGAAGATTAAAAAACATACTTCTCTAAAATGCAGCTGATGGACTTGGGATTTTCTAGAAAGTTCTCTAAAAAAATTACTAAACATGAAATTTTGTCCCAAAAAAAAAGCAGCAGCAGCAGCTAATTTTCTTTAAAAATTGTCAAAGTACTTATTACAGGCAGCACAAACAAACTCTAGAGGTGAACTTGACTAGTGCTAAAAAGAATGTAAGGGTTCTCATCACTAAAACCTGTGTCCACTTCTATGTTATTGGAAATGAACAACTATACAGTATACTCGTGTTTAGCCCAGAACTAGTACATTGTTTCACGGCATTGTCATTCTTAACAAATACCTACTACAAAAAAGTTGTAACAATAGCAGACTATATTTTCCTGAGCATCCCTCCATATGTTAATAATGAAAGCAAAATTTATCGTGAACCTGTAGAACTTTTGGCTTATTGTTCTAAACTTTTTCACTCCAAGAACGAAAAGATGCATGTAGAGGAACAAGAATCCGGGGCCTTAACTGTAGTTATTTCACATCAATGGATCAAAAGGAAATCAATCTATGAACTCAATTGGATTTGGAAGGACATAGCAACACGCAAAAAAAAATTCCAGTAACTTGCCCTGAGCATCAGGTGAATGTTTACGATTTTAAAGGCCTATAGTTTGTCACCTAAAAGTTTCTAAAATTTTCAGGATCTTCGAGAAGTTAGAGAATGATTCATACGAATTTTGCATGTGTGTAGATAGGACAAACTAATAGACTATGAACTTGGTTTAGACCAGTTAATCTCTAAAATAAACTTGTAAGACTCTTGGGTAACTAGTGATCATAAGAAATTATGATTAGAAATGAATCCACCACTTCAATGCCCAGAAAAAGTGAAATCATTCAAGGGAAACAATATCCAAGGTAGTGAGCAGAATATTGAGATGGATCTTCATAAGTTACTGGAGAAACACTTGAGTAGAGAAAATTGCAACTAAAAGGCATGTAAATTAGTTGAGATCAGTCAACAATGAAACGATGAACAATAGAGCCCTGATTCTCTCACTGAAGAGAGAGTATTTTTAATCTTGGCATGCAGATTATATTTTCCCCTTTCCACCTTGCGGCCCAATGCTCATTTCTATTAGATCTGGCCCATAAATTAATACAGCAAGCATGTCAAACAATTGGGATCTGGAAATTAGTGTTACCTTGCCGCCGATGATGAGCCAGCAGTCTTTGTTGGTGTTGTGCTTTGAGACATCCTCCAATGTGAACACTTTGGCATCGCTCCCCATTTCTCTCCCTCTCCCTTTCCCTCCCTCCCTCCCTCTCTCTCTCTCTCTCTCTCTCTCTCTCTCTCTCTCCGCCGAAGCGAAAGCCCTCTCGTTTTCCTGTCTCTCTCCTTCGCTTGCTCAATTAAGAAGAAGAGTAGGAAGAGAAAGAAAGTGGCAGATATTGGGCAGGTGAGTAGGTGAGAAAGCGATATGAACTAGGGGCTTGTTTGGATTGTTGTGAATGAGGGTGGAGTGAAGTTAGGGCAACCATTCACTTCCATTCATCTTGTTTGGGAACACTTACGCCTCGTTTGGTACGTGGGAATGAAGTCAAGTGAGAATGGAATGAAATAAGGAATGAAATGGAATGTATGTGAGAATGGAATGGTCATTCCCATTCTCTTGTTTGGGTGCGTTTGTAGAATGAAGCTAGAATGAAAATCTAATTCTCATTCTCATGTTTGGTATCACTAGTTCACAAGTGAGAATGGAATCTTATTTTCTAATAATGCCCTTATAACAACATAGATTTTTAATAAGATAACAATAAACATTAATGATAATAACTTAAAAAAATTATTTATGCATATGTTATATTAATCTAGGTATGTGTTATACTAATGCGCATGTTATCGATCAGGTGTATGTTTCGTTTATATTTTTTAAACAATTCTCACTATTTCTTAGTCTTAAAAAATTAAATAAAAATAAATAAAAGATTATTGCATCTTTCATAGGTCCAAAAAAATATAAAGAATGAGAATACGTCGATTTCAAGGGTGATGAATAGAAAGGAGGCCTTTTTGTTTCGGTGGAGCCTAAAAAAACAGAGAGAATGAGAATACGTAGTCAAAAGCCATGATTTTTAAATTAATTCTTATTATTAATAGGGGTATAATTGAAAAAAAAACCTAACTAATTTGATTCTTCTCTTGAATGGGAAT
>NC_033802.1:27067737-27074481 GCF_001876935.1 Asparagus officinalis
GAAATAATCCAAACATGGAAACCTTTATGTATATACCTCACATCTTAACTTATGAATCACTAAATACCAACTCTAAATCCTATGAATAAAATAATAAATGAAAGACAATACTATACCAAACCTCATCAGTACAAGTCATGTCAAATATCTCACCCTACCCTTGGGTAGATGGCGTAGTCATATGTATAATAATCCAGTAAAGAGAATTCACATAGAAAATACCGTGTATGATAACTTCAGTCTTGTACCCTAGTCTTGGGTAACTAACATGGGAGCATGAATGAAATATGTGTAATCCTCTATCTGAAACAACGATGCTAAACGGAGTATAGTCTACTATGATTTCATTGCAGTATACTAACTAACCACCCTGAGTGTAGTCTACCGCGGTCTCATTGCGGTATACCAACTAACCATCCTATTTCAGAAACAGTGATGCACAACGGAGTGTAGTCTACTGCGGTCTCATTACAGTATAACAACTAGCCACCCTGAGTGTAGTCTACCGCGGTCTCATTGCGGTATGCCAACTAACCCACTCAAGCATCCAACCATCATAAATGCAATATATGTCACTATCTATTATAACAAATCAAAATATAGAATTACGCACCTCTAAATGCTCGTGCGTGCTCAAATTCAATGGGTATACTCTCGTAAATTACACACGTGAAACAACGTGTGGTTTTTACTTTATGTTCGCAACCAAACGCGCATGAGAAAGAACCAAAATACACAAAACAGCTCCTATCGATCGATCGAAGTGTCCTATCGATCGACCGACAATGTGCACAAACATGCACATTCAAACAGCCTTTGACCCGTCGACTAAAGCATGTCTTCGGTCGACCGGATAGAGGAACAACGCCAAATCCTATATCACATCGGTCAATCGATCAACTTGATTAGTCGACCGACAAGCTGTAAATGTCTAGATTCTGAAAGGAGTTGTTTTCGGTTGAAAAAATTAACAAAAATTGAAAATACTCAGATTAACACTTGTATGACGTCTTCTTTAATGTGATTAGGGTTCAATGATCTACATGAAACATAATTATTATATTTGAGGGAATTCAAACAATCCTAATACGTTCATATCGGTGAAAATCATCTCAAAAACCATAAAACTCAATAAAACTCATATTTAAATAATGTTTAACTCAAAATCCACGTCTGGAAATCCATTATATATCTTGTTAAATCAAAAAGATTAGATCTTTTCATCATACGATTCACAAGAAGTGATCTTTATATTTAAAATAGATTTTAAAATCAATCAAATACTAAAATAAAACCAAAGAAAACAATGGATGGGTTTGGAGGAGATGAAACTCGCCTCACAAGTGCTGAACTCCCCAAAAGTGCAAGAAAACTGATCCTCCTTCGTCAAATGCTAACGATCTCACCATCTTTTCGGTATTTGCTTCACAAAGCTCTCAAAATTTACCAAAATAAATCTAGGGTTTTGAGGGGTAGAGGGAGGTTACTAAGGTTAAGAAAACATGATGAAAAGAGAATTTTCGGGTATGTGTACTTATATGTCATCAATCGACTAGGAAACCTCTCGTTGGTCGACTGATAGCTTGCCATCAGTCGACTTATGAGCTCCTATCGGTTGACTGATTGGCAAGGATCAGTCGACGGACCCGAGGCTTTTTTCAGCCTACAGGTTTTGCATGTGTGTGCATGTTTTCACTTGTTTTGTGCATGTTTAACACTTGTATACTCTTATATATACACTTAATTGATCTCAAATCAATTACTGACATACTCATTCATCAATAAATGATATTTATCATAATATAACTCATTTGTTACTATTTACCATAGTAATTTTAGAAATTTTAGGATTTTACAATGATGATGTGTTGACAATGTTCAATATACATCGAATTTTTAAGGAGAAGGTAGTTATTATAGATGTTGAGATGAATTTGTTTGGGCAACAATCTAGTAAGATAAATTACACTTTTATTATGCTTTTATTTTTTATCATCAATTGTAGTTAACTTTCTTTTTAATTCTTATGCTATTTTTTATGTAGAAATCCCTATTTCTCCTCTCTTATTGAAGAACATTATTCTTCTTCACAAAATCCTTCATCTTCACAAAAACATGTTTTAGGAAGTTGGAAGTTCTAGTATGATTCCTCTTGCATGGCACAATGCAATTATAAGTGTTGGTCAAGAATTTGATGATGTTGAGCATTGTCAGCGGAGTTTAAGCAATTACTCTATTGCACGAGGTTTCAACTTTATCTTTGTAAAAAATGAATGCAAAAGAGTGATGAGAAAAAAGAAAGGCCACAAACTGTGAATGTATGGTTCATTACACCCGTCATAGAGATAGTGACCGGTTCTATGTGAAAAATATTGATCATTCTCATAGTTATTTAGGAGGAGGCATAGGAGAGAAAGGATATAGAGGGGGCATCTTGTAAATGGAATGCTAATCACCTCAAATCCATCTTGAATGAACAACCTAGTTATTGCCCAATTGATTTTTAGAAGAAGCTTTCAATGGCATGTAGTTTGGACATCTTTTATAATAGAATTTGGTGGGGGAAAGGATCTAGCTCAACTTGAATTACATGGTAATACTAAATATTCATATGAGCGACTCCGACAGTACAAGGACAAAGTTATGGAAACTAATCTGGGATTAACTATTCACTTGGAGAATGAAGATAGAAGATTCAAGAGTTTTTGTCTCTTATTATGCTTGTTGGAAGGGGTTTATAGAGACATGCAGACCAATATTATTCTTAGATGGTACACATCTTTTTGATAGGTATAATAAATGTCCATTTAATAAAAACTTACATTAATGTGGTATATTCTAATTTTCATTAAAATCTACTATGATTTTCATAATAATGTGCTATTCTTCACAATAACATACTATACTTTCATTAAAACATGTTATTCTTTCATAATACAGAGATTTCTTACTTAGACTTCTTCTTTATTATGAACCTAATTTCATGGAATAAAAATCATATTTCTGGTTTTTGATCCCTTAGGTCCTCCTCCTAAATGAAGTCACTCAATCGATTAAATCAAGCTCATATAGTTTGATCTCTGTAGATAACCTTATATGAATAATTGAACATAAATAGAATTTATCAATTAAGAAAGAAGGAACATAGAAGGCCCATTTCATCAAACACCTAATAACCAAATACTCATATAAAAGATGTGAATTAAAAAAAAACATGTATCCATCCCACCAACATCAAACATCCAATAGCAAAAACTTAAATAAATTACCAATGATGAGTGGAATGTGATCATGAGACTACAGTCAAGTGAAGAGAGATTACTTACATAGAAAAGAGGGTTTTGAGGAGAGAGAGGAGAGATTACTTACATAGAAGGTGGAAGTGGCATGACGGTTGTTAGCCCTTTTTGTTTTGATGATGATTTGCCAAACAATTTATGGCTAATTTGTTTCCTAGTGGTTATGGCTTATTTTTTTATAAGATATCTATATATGATGAAAAACCATTCATATCAGAGTTAAAGATTTAAGATCAAGCTGTGTACGCAACCTCTTAGGTGTATTAGTAGTTTCGTAACGTATATTGTGTGAATATATTTCAAGCTCAATATATATATACACACACAATTTTGATTTTTATTACAAAATGAGTTTATTTGAGAAACAATGCAATATTGGTTTATTAATCTTGTTTACATTCATTCATGCAATATTGATTTTATATTCATGTGAAACTTCATTTTCAAGATTCATGAAAAACATGTATTATGTACATTTTTGTTAAACATTGAGTTTTCACAAATACGAGGTCCTTTTTGCAAAATTCCTTTTCAAACAAGTTTGTTATTATGTTTGTAAACTTATCCAAAAGTTTTATATTTTTTAAAATTTATTTACTATTTTTTAGAGGCCTTTGAAATTCATTTTCAAAATTCAAAACAGGCTGAAAAACGGTTATCAGTCGACTGATGCATATTATTAGTCGACTGATGAAACCAGCCAGAATCATCAAATGTTTCTGTTTCTACAACTGGCGTTCTATCAGTCGACTGATGATCCGTCAGTCGACTGATGATCTCCTTCAGTCGACCGAAGAGGTGCAAACTGCTTACAACGGTTAGCTCATCAGTCGACTGATGAACCCCGTCAGTCAACTGATAAGCTTTCAACCCCTAGTTTTTCCAGATTTTTAGGTTTTTATTTTTTTTTCTTTTTCCCTGGTTTTCTCTTGGTTTTGAAGCATGTTCTATGATCCTATATATACCCCATACCCTCTAACTTCTGTGGATATCAAGAAAATTGTTTAATCAAGTTTTGGAAGAGTTTTGTTTGTGTTTAAGCATTGTTTTAAGTTTCGTTTCAAAAGAGGAGTTTTTTACAAGAAGGAAGCTTTTTTTCAACTGAGGAATTCATCCTCATCATCATATCTATAGCTCCTTGTGTTTATAGAGAAGATTTCTAACTCTTTTATCTAGATTATTTATTATTTTGATTTTCATATTCATATCTTAGCTAGTTTTATTTGAGTTAAAATTTTATTATTCTCATTCATCACACACACTTTATTGAGCTTATAATATTTCATACAATATATTGTTGTGTAGTAGTGTGTGATTTAGTGAGAGTGAGCCTTATTGTGTTCTCATCCATATTAGAGAACAAATCATTGTATTTTGAACTTTATTGTGAGAATCACTTTGTAATGCACATTTACACTGAGAGGAGTGTGTGGTGAGGACGTAGTCGATACCAAGAGGAGTGACATCGGTAGTAAATCCTAGTGAGAGGTAGTAAAGTCAAACATTTGAGGGAGGCAATACGTGAGGACCAATACTTTAGGTTGTAGTTTGTGTATGTACATTGTGAGTGACTCGTAGAGTTTTCAGTGAGCTAGAAAACCAAGTATGTAGAGAAGTTCCGACTTCCAAACCGGGTGTGTAGATTTAGTGGAGATCTCCTCGAGGTGAGGAGCGGAGACGTAGGTCAAGGGTTGACCGAACTCCATGATCATATCTTGTATTTGAGTTTGCTTTGTGTATATTTATTTTGTCCTTGTAATTTACATTCTTGCTCATAACTCATTCATATATTTTTTTACAAGAATTAATTAATCAAGAAAATTTTTAATTAGCATAAAATCGGGATTAGATTAGCATAAGACCCTATTCACCTCCTTTAGTGTAGAACCCCATAAATTTATTAATGAATATATTGAGTTATTAGTGGTAAACATTTCTTTTGAGATGAATAACCATATATATATATTAAATAAATGTGATAAATAGTGTTTGGGAGCCTAGCAAGAATTTCTATGTTAGAGAAATCAAGGGGATTGATCAGCATGTGATAGAAGGCATAGCAGGCAGTTGTTCTGCTGTGCGGTCGACCGCGATGTGCGCGGGCAGAGAGTTTTTCTGTGTTGGGTCTTAACGGGTTTCGGGTCGGGTTCGGGTCGGGTTGTGGGGATAGTATATATACTATTATACCCAAGAGAGCCCCATTTTCCATCTGATATCAGAACCCTAGCCCCCTCTCTCCCCTCAAACCCTAGTTTCTCACTCCTTGGTGATTTGGAGGAGCTTTGGAGGGCTTTTCAGCGAATTGTTGGTGGATTCAGCGAGAGGGATCATCTTCCTCCAGATCTAGGGCTTCGTTTTCGTCGTAGGCGAGTAACATCCCGCCCAACTTCATCCCTTTTCCTTTTTATGCTTGGATTTGAGTTTTATTCGGTTTTTATTGAGCCCAAAATCGTATTTTTGTGTAGATAAGTAGATCTTATGGCATGGGATGCAAGAATCATATATTTCAGTCTTAAAAAGTTCACTAATGATGTTTAATTAAATGAGTTTTTGATCTGAAACACTTTTATGAGAGTTAAACTCATTTTTACTATTTAAGAACTTTTAAAATCATGTTGTTTAAGGTTTGGGATTTTTGATAATGAGGTTTTAACCATTTAAACTTGTTGTTTATTGCCATTGTTCTCTATTAAAAGGTTATAGTATAATGGGTATAGAAATCCCCAAGTTTTTGTATGAGTTCGGTAGCTGACAGAACCCAGAATGGGGTTCTGTCCGCCCAGCGGTCGACCGCAGAGGACTCATCGGTTGACCGTCGTGTTTTTCTGCCAGCAGAATTGCTTCTGCACTTTGGGCGGTCGACCGACATGACCTCTGCGGTCGACCGCCGCTCAGCTTCTGAGCCCAGTGGTTCTCGGGTCTGCGAGCGGTCGACCGGAGTGGGCTCTGCGGTCGACCGCCGCACAGTTTTTTGCCCTATTTGTTTCTGCCGTATCGTACACTCGTTCGAGTGCTCGCTTCAATCATCTAACTTTGATCTTCAGTTGCACTAAGCATCTATGCATGATAGATGGCCTGAAATACTTGCCTAGAATCACACGACGAGTTGAGTGTGAGTTTTGCATAAGTAAACCATGCCTTGTATATCACTAATACCTGCTCAGTTGCACAGTCCTCGTGTTGGACTATAATCCATAGAAGTCCTCATGTTGGACTATAATCCATTTCAGTCCTCGTGTTGGGCAATTATCTACTTATCTCATGTGTTGGGAAATCTCTATATCTAATACATGTACTGGACATCTTTATTAACCATGCATGCGACATTTCACATGAGTTATGACATGACACTTATGAAGAATATGACACCACATATATTGAGAGTATGATATGACACTTATGTCAAATACGACATGGTAATTATGTGGGACGTCACATAACACAA
>NC_033802.1:27074532-27075193 GCF_001876935.1 Asparagus officinalis
TACAATTTGAGATACAAGGTATATACATGAGGGTTTCCTTGTTTGGATTATTTCGCTCGACGTACCTATGCCCGTGTTGAAACTTCATAAGTACTAAGACCCATTGTTTATTGTTAGGGTAATTGTTTATATATATATATACTTTGTGATAACTGTATTTTTTTTATACAACGAGCCCTCTCCCTTGGGGTTGGTTGTGATGTTGCTCGCTAGCGCTTTGACGCTCGTTGTCCCTCCCCCTTTCAGGTCACGAGCCAGGAGCCCGGAGAGTCGCAGGTTGATGACGACACACTTTAGTGTTCGACTGTCTATTCTAGCTATGCTTTATTTTAGAGCTCCACTATAGACTTTGTTTAGACATTTGAGGACTTTATTCTAGATGTTGTAAAGGCTGTGTGCCTTATTTCCTTTATTCAGACTTGTTGTATTTGAGATGTATTAAGAACTCCAGTTTGTTCATTTTAGACATTGACTTTATATTCCTGTGTGTTGGATGATGAAATACTATTTGATCTTTATCGTTTCATCAGTTATCTCTTGTAGTATCTCTTACTTGCTTTTGTACCTACACCTATTATTGACCCACTAGAGTGATAAAATTGTGATGGTGAAACATGTTATTGCACGGTGTGATGCATGGCAGGTTTGACATTCTTGGTTT
>NC_033802.1:27076674-27103163 GCF_001876935.1 Asparagus officinalis
GTTGGGACGTCATCATTAATACAATATATATATGCTTCGGAGACATGTTGTATTTTCGTTTTGCGTAATTTTCTGTGTTACATATTAGACCCGGGTTTGGTACTTAAGGAGTTCAATTTGGGATACACAGGTATATACATGAGGGTTCCTTGTTTGGATTATTTCGCTCGACGTACCTATGCCGCCTGTTTGAAACTTCATAAGTACCAAGACCCATTGTTTATTGGTTAGGGTAAATGTTTAATATATATATATACCTTGTTAGATAACTATTATTTTCTTGATTTACAACGAGGCCCTCCCATTGCGGGTTGGTTTGTTGATGTTGCTCGCCTAGCGCTTTGACAGCGTCGTTGTCCCTCCCCTTTCAGGTCACGAGCCAGGAGGTCCGGAGGAGTCGCAGTTGTTGATGGCCCGACACATCTTTAGGTTCGACTGTCTATATTCTAGCTATGCTTCCCTTTATTTTTAGGAGCCTCCACTATAGGACTTTGTTTAGAACATTTGACGACTTTATTCTTAGATGTTGTAAAGGCTGCTGTGGCTTATTTCCTTTATTCAGGACTTGCTTGTATTTGAGATGTATTTACTTTAAGAACTCCAGTTTTGTCATTTTAGACATTGACTTTATATTCCTGTGCTGTGGATGATGAAATATATTTGTCTTTATCGTTTCGATCAGTTATCTCTTGTTAGTATCTCTTTAACTTGTCTTCTTGTACCTACAGCCTTATTATTGAGCCCGACTAGAGGGATAAAATTGTGATGCTGATCTGAAACATGATTGTTGCACGGTGTAGCGCATGGCAGGTTTGACATTCTTGGCTTCACCTCGGACTGCAGCCTTGTGTGAACCCAGGGGCGTCACATTTAGGGTCTAACAATTGGTATCAGAGTTTGATGATCTTTGATTTAAGGTTTAACCACCTTGAGTTAAAAATCTCTTGTTCTTATTTTTGTTGTTAATCTAGTTTTGATTATTTTTATCTTGCTTGTATAAGATTATATCATGTATATGCATAGTGCACCTTGTTTAGGCTATGATATTAATGTTGCTCCAAAATTCAATAATTTTCCTTATGCTTAATTGTGTTGTAGATTTAAATTATTTGTTAAATCTAAAAATATTGAATTATGGGAAATTATTGATTGTGCTTACATTGTGCCCACTTTAGAAAAATCCAAGTGGAACCTAAATGATAAAAGCATGTTTATTATGAACAAGCTATTGTTAGAACTTGTGCGAAATGCTTTTTACTTATCTATTTCTAACAAGCTTGCTTCTTTTGATAGTGCTTACATTTTATTAAAACATATAGAAGAACATCATGACAACTTGGAGGAAATCCAATAGAGCCCACCGGATTCTACTTCAGATAACATTGGAGCTTTACCGTGCACACGACCACTAGGCGATAGCCCTAGTGAGGTATGCGAGTCCGATTCATAACATTGGAGCTTTACCGTGCACACGACCACTAGGCGATAGCCCTAGTGAGGTATGCGAGTCCGATTCCGACGATGAACTATCTATTAATGAACTCGCCACTAGGCGATAGCCCTAGTGAGGTATGCGAGTCCGATTCCGACGATGAACTATCTATTAATGAACTCGCGTGTGCTTATGATAGATTTATGAAAGCCAACAATAAGTTGCATTATAACTTTATTGATTTGAAAAGCAAGCATGTAGAATTGAAATCCGATCATGATATACTAGCATCCAAGTATGATATCATTGTTAAAAAAAATAAAAATTTTAAAGAAAACAATGATATGTTAAAATTGGAAACTGATAACTTGACCTCAACCATAGCTAGCATAACTCATGAAAGAATGATGCCATGCTAGAAGTAGACGCTATTAGGAATGAATTTGATTCTTTTGAGAATAATTATGTTTGCTCTACTTCTAATATTAATGCATATGTGCCTAATAATAAGTTGAATAATGTCAAAAATCGCATGTCATCCTTAGATTCAACATTAAAAACATGCATTGCAAATAATGATAAGCTTGTGGACTTGTGTGCAAATTCCCGTGTAAATTTTTCCAAAAAACCCACACGCTATGCACACATGTATAATAAAATTTACAAATGCTTTATTTGCGACCGTAAAGACCATATTGCTAAATTTTGTTATAATGCACAAAACTCTATCAAGACTAAAAATATTGTTCCTTGTGTATCCCATCAAGCTTCATCATCATGTACATATACACATTCACATGCTCATACTCACAAAGTTCATCATAAGCATGCTAATGTGTATCAATGTGATTTTTATGGTCGTTTAATTTTGTTTTGATTTGAAAATAGTTTTCCATTTGCAAAATAATTTTAAAGAAAAATCTATTTTTTCAAATGAGTCCCGTGCACAACCAATTGGTCAACACAAATCACTTCAACCTTTCCATTGCACATATTGTAATCGTAAAGGTCATTTATCAACATTTTGTTTTGACCGCGTTCATGCACCATTTATGCAAAAAAGGGATCATAACCCTAGGCATTTAAACTTTAATGATAGAGGTCATGTCCCTAAACTTTTCGATGCCAAGAGTAATTGGGTACCAAAACAAGTTTGATCTTTGAGAACAATTTTTTAACTTTTTAGTTTTTTATGTTCTTAAAGATGATTTTTAGTTGAGATTTTTGCAAACAAATTTTTAAAATCTTTAAAAGAAAGTATTTTAAAATATATATACATTTTATATTGTTGATAAATCAAAATGATTTTTGGATTTTCAAAACCATAGTTCATGTTTCTCATGTGTTTTATAGTCTTGATTTGAACTATGTTATTTTTTGATTCATTTTGATCATAGTTCATGTTTCTCATGTGTTTTATAGTCTTGATTTGAACTATGTTATTTTTTGATTCATTTTGATATGAACGATGTGTTTGTGCTTTATGAGATCATTGTAAAACACTCTTTTGATGATATTTATGTATTTGTGCTTATGGATCATCAATTAGTGCTTTATAATATATTCTTTATGGGGTTTGATCAAGTTTGTCCAAGAAAGATTCTTTTTGTTGATCAAATGTCTAATTTTAAAAAAACATACTTTGTTTTGAGTTTATATACGAGAGGTTTATTTTTTGAGCAACCCCCCGGATGTATTAAGTCTTTGTTTGAAATTATGTTTGCCGGGTATTCATATGGGTTGAAACAAACTTTTCTTGTTTTTGTCGAAAATGAGTTTATTGATCTTTTATGTATTTATCCGAATCGTACTAATATTTGATCTTTATGGATAAAACTTATAAATGTTTTGACAAATTTTTTTGTGATCATGTATATAGGAAAGATGTGTCCATTATTTACATTGATACAAAATATCCTTTTAGTAGACATCTTTGCCTAACCTCTTTGCTTAAAGATTTTTTTAGTGATTTTAGCATGTTTTCATTTGAATCATGTATTTGCTCAATCATCTTATTTTTTGTTAAAATGATACTTTATGCTTTTCCATGAACTCTCATTTGGCTCTTTTTTGGTATCATTTTTATTGCCTTTCTTAGATTCATGAATTTTCATGAACAATATTTTGGTTTTCATAAGTTTTCATAAACTTGTACTTTGTTTTTATGTATTGAGACATCATTCTTATAATAATGTATTTATATATGTTCTCAATCAATCATAATTTATGGTTTGATAACTTATAAATTTTCTTTTGGATTTATTGACAAATTATTTGATTCTTGATTTTTTTATTTTAAATCCTTGACTTTTATTTTTAGGATTTTTTTGTTTTTGATATATTGTGATGCCCCTAGGTTCACACAAGGCTGCAGTCCAAGGTGAAACCAGAGATGTCAAACCTGCCATGCACACACACACTGTGTATAAACACGTTTCACCAATCACAGCAATATCCTCTAGTGGAACCAAATAGAAGTGCATGTACAAAACAGGAAAAATAAAGGGAATAAATATAATAGACATGATATATAAGAGATATCTCATAAATAAAAAGAATCATGTTTCAACTATAATACATCTGATATCTGAATAATGAAAATGTCTCAACATGAATCAACTAAAAATCGTACTAAGGAACACTGCCTTTACAATATGAATATGAAACTCTAATGTCTGAATGAAACTCAAAACTACAGTGAAGTCTCTACAAGTAAAAATACGCGACGACGACTATGCCAGAACTCTGTCACCCTGCGGCTCTCCGAAACTCCAAACTACCTGAAAAGTAATTTAAAAGAAAAAAATAACAACATGAGCGTCAGAGCGCTACAGCAAGATTACCTCCATCCGCCCCCAGGGGAAGGGCTGCTGGATGGAGTGAAGGCTCTATCTATTAAGCATAGTCTACCTAGATTCATTTTCCCGGTATCTAAGTGAGATTAACATTTATAAACCTACAACATGAGACGTAGTACGTCGAGCGAAATAATCCAAACAAGGAAACCCTCATATATATACCATATGTCTCAAATTGTAGATATCTAAACATTAATACCGAACTAAGAAAAGACAATCTAATGAAACCAACAATTAGAAATCCATAACACGAGACTGATATGTCGAGCGAAATAATCCAAACAAGGAAACCCTCATATATATACCATATGTCTCAAGTTGTGAATCTCTAATCATTGATTCCAACTAAGAAATAAAGAAGGTAGTAAAAAAAATAAGATATCAACACATCGTATTTATAATATCTTCCACTATCACTGGGGAGATAGAATAAAATACCAACATATAATTTCGTATACTTTCAAAAGTAATGTATCTCAGTCATATAGCTTAGTGGTAGGTCGTATTCATAATCTACATCTGCCACACTTAGGTTATCAAGTAATTGTCTCAGTACAACGGACTATCCTGTAGGTATCCTGAACTGTGTACACGGCTCATTAGTCTCATCGTGATCTCAGTGCGTAACATGAGTGCGGAACGGACTACCAAATAGGCATCCTAGAAATACGGTTCACGAGCCTCATCGCACCCTAGTGCGGGATGGACGGCTAGATCAAGCCTCCTAAAATCCAACTCAATGGTCTATACATGTGGAATATCGATGCACTATCTCATGTAGTACTGAACTGAGCTCATCAACGATATCCACCTCATATCAATCTTTGTATCTTTATTATGTCGACACACTATCCCATATAGTACTGAGCTGTGCTCATCAACGATAGTTACCTCATGTATAAATCGTGTATATCTGGTATGTCGACGCACTATCCCATATAGTACCGAGTTGTGCTCATCAACGACATCCAACATGTATATGAACAATATAATTCAAATATGATCAAATTAAAATTTATCATAATCCCCTTGGAATTCTCAAATATGTAACATAATATATTCATGACTATACGTGTAACATCAAGCGGTTCAAAACTTCACGAACGCATCTCAAAACGGCGCAACACAGCTCCACAAAACGAGCAGGAAAATAGACGGGACTTCTGTTAGTAAAACAAGCATATCTTTCTCTAGAAATACTATTTTTACAAATGGGTTTCTGTTTTAAAAACTAGATTCACACATCTTTCAAATGACATAAGGTTGGTTTAGTTTGGAGTTTATTTGTTATCCCAAATCTCCAGTTAAACATTATACATGTGCAGCAGTTTTTCTACAGGATATTTGTTAGTAAACATAACATATCTTTCTCTATACAAACTCTTTTTAAGAATAGTTTTCTATTTTAGAAACTAGATATATATATATATATTTCATTTGGAACTATTTTGGTTAAATTTGGAATTTGTTTTCTATCTTAAAATATTAGTTAAAGATTATATAAGTACTGCAGTTTTCTGCAGAAAATATATATTTAGTACATCACTTAAATTTCTCATATATAAATGATATTATGAATAACCCTGATGATCATGATCATGATACTATCATAAATAGTAAGAAAAGATTACTAATCTAGCATTGATTTAAGATTTACTATCAAAAATCTGACTTTTAACACCTCAGGTTAAAATTAAAGCATCATATTCGACATCATATTAATCATCTACACTAGTTATTTAACTATGGGGATGAGTTTAGATGAAGATAATCTTTTCTCAAATATTGTTCTAAGCCTCTGAGATAAACAACAAGCAATTCACGAGCATAAACAACCTGTTTTCCATTGTCACACGTCGAAGATCTCGCCCTCGTATCGGTATTGTGCTCCACAAAGCTCTCAAAATTCATAAAAAAATATCTAGGGTTTTTGAGGGGAGAGGGTGGCTGCTAAGGTTCATATATATGATAAAAGAGAGGAATATTCATGAAAAATATAGGTATTTATAGAGGCAAACCCGAAACAAACCTGTTTGACCTGAACCAGGAAACCTAGTCTGATTAGGAAAACAATCATTGGTATTTTTGGCTATAACTTTCACGTCCGACCTCGGAATGAGCTGATATAAGATTTGTTGGAAAGCTCTTGAAGAGACCCACAATTTTGGTCTTTTAAGTTTTACCATATTCCAAATACTTCAGTATGTAAAATGCATATACTTTTAACTAGTCGTTTTTTTCCAGATTCCGGCCCGTGCACGTGTGCATGATATCACTTCTATATTCACATATATATATTGGATTGATCTTCCAGATTCCGGCCCGTGCACGTGTGCATGATATCACTTCTATATTCACATATATATATTGGATTGATCTCAAATCAATTCCTAGGTGCACGTGTGCATGATATCACTTCTATATTCACATATATATATTGGATTGATCTCAAATCAATTCCTAGAATACTCAAATATTAATAAATATTATTTTTTTATAATACAACACATTTATTATTTATTATAAAATATTCAAAATTTTTAGGGTTTTACATATATCCTATGGATATATATTTATGTTTTAGACTCTTGTGACTCTATGATACATATATGTAGTCACTAGGTCATCTTTAATGTGAGTTGTGTTTAGGATATACTATATCCATGCTTACTCACATTTATTTTCCATGCTCATCATTGTATATTTTCCATATGGCAGTTTGATAGGGGGAGTCATCCCTATATCTATTTTTGTTTATTCTCACATGTGCTTATTGATAAGGGGAGCTTTCGTTCTCTTATTATTTTGTTTTCTTCTTTTTTGATGCTGTCAAATGGGGAGAAATGATTTGTTTATTGGTTTATGATGCTTTCATATTTCTTTCATGTTTAGATTTTATATATATTTTATAAATTGTTTGTCATCATCAAAAAGGGGGAGATTGTTGGCCCTTTTTTTTTATGATGATTTGCCAAACAATTTACAGCTAATTTATTTTCTAGTGGTTGTGGCTTTTTTCTTTTTACAAGATATCTATATATGATGAAAAGCCATTCATATCAGAGTTAAAGATTCAAGATCAAGATGTGTGCGCAACCTCTTAGGTATATTAGTAGTTTTGTAACATATATTATGTGAACATATTTCAAGCTCAATATATATATATACACAAACAATTTTGATTTTTATTACAAAATAAGTTTATTTGAGAAAACAATGCAATATTGGTTTATTAATCTTATGCAATATTGATTTTATATTCATGTGAAACTTCATTTTCAAGATTCATGAAAAACTTGTATTATGTATATTTTTGCTAAACGTTGAGTTTTCACAAATACGAGGTCATTTTTGTAAAATTCCTTTTTAAACAAGTTTGTTATTATGTTTGTAAACTTTTTCGAAAGTTTCATATTTTTGGAATTTATTTACTATTTTTAAAGCCCTTTGAAATTCATTTTCAAAATTTAAAACAGGCTGAAAAACTGTTATCAGTCGACTGATTTATATTATCAGTCGACTGATGAAACTAGACAGAATCATCAAAAGTTTCTGTTTCTGCAACTGACGTTCTTTCAGCCGACTGATGATCCGTTAGTCGACTGATGAGCTCCTTCAGTCGACCGACGAGCTACAAACTGCTTATTGTTTCAGCTCATCAGTCGACTGATGAATCCCGTCAGTCGACTGATAAGCTTCCAACGACTAGTTTTTCCAGATTTTCAGGTTTTTATTTTTTTTGTCTTTTTTCTTGGTTTTCTTTTGGTTTTGGGACGTGTTCAATGATCCTATATATACCCTATACCCTCTAACTTCTGTGGATATCAAGAAAATTGTTTAATCAAGTTTTGGAAGAGTTTTGTTTGTGTTTATACCCTCTAACTTCTGTGGATATCAAGAAAATTGTTTAATCAAGTTTTGGAAGAGTTTTGTTTGTGTTTAAGCATTGTTTTAAGTTTCGAAATTGTTTAATCAAGTTTTGGAAGAGTTTTGTTTGTGTTTAAGCATTGTTTTAAGTTTCGTTTCAAAAGTAGAGTTTTTCACAAGGAGGAAGCTTTTTTTTTCAACTGAGGAATTCATCCTCATCATCATATCTACAGCTCCTTGTGTTTATAGAGAATATTTCTAACTCTTTTATCTAGCTTATTTTTTATTTTGATTTTCATATTCATATCTTAGCTTATTTTATTTGAGTTAAAATTTTATTGTTCTCATTCATCACACACACTTTTATTGAGCTTATAATATTTCATACAATATATTGTTGTGTAGTGGTGTGTGATTTAGTGAGAGTGAGCCTTATTGTGTTCTCATCCATATTAGAGAACAAATCATTGTATTTTGAACTTTATTATGAGAATCATTTTGTAATACACATTTACACCGAGAGGAGTGTTTGGTGAGGATGTAGTCGATACCAAGAGGAGTGACGTCGGTAGTAAATCCTAGTAAGAGATAGTAAAGCCGAGCAATTGAGAGAGGCCATACGTGAGGACCAACACTTGAGATTATAGTTTGTGTATGTACATTGTGAGTGACTTGTTGAGTTTTCTGTGAACTAGAAAATCGAGTGTGTAGAGAAGTTCCGGCTTCTAAACCGGGTTTGGAGATTCAGTGGAGATCTCCTCGAGGTGTGGAGCGGAGACGTAGGTCAAGGGTTGACCAAATTCTGTGATTATATCTTGTGTTTGTGTTTGTTTTGTGTATATTTATTTTATGCTTGTAATTTATATTATTTCTCATAACTCATTCATATATCTTTTACAAGAAGTAATTAATCAAGAAAGTTTTTAATTAGCATAAAATCAGGATTAGATTAGCATAAGACCCTATTCACCCCCTCTAGGGTCTAACAATTGGTATTAGAGCTTTGTGCTCTTTGATTTGAGATTTAACCGCCTTGAGTTAAGATCTCTTGTTCTTATTTTTGTTGCTAATCTAGTTTTAATTATTTTTATCTTGCTTGCATAAGATTATATCATGGATATGCATAGTGCACCTTATTTAGGCTATGATATTAATGTTGCTCAAAAATCAATGATTTCCCTTATACTTAATGGTGTTGTAGATTTAAATTATTTGTTAAATCTAAAAATATTGAATTATGAGAAATTATTGATTGTGCTTACATTGTGCCCACTTTAGTTAAATCCAAGTGGAGCCTAAATGATAAAAGAATGTTTATTGTGAACAAGCTATTGTTAGAACTTGTATGAAATGCTTTTGACTTATATATTTCTAACAAGCTTGCTTCTTTTGATAGTGCATACATTTTTTAAAAACATATAGAAGCACATCTTGACAACTTGGACGAGATCCAACGGAGTCCAACGGATTCTACTTCAAGTAACATTGGAGCTTTACCGTGCACACGGCTACTAGGAGATAGCCATAGTGAGGTATGAAAGTCCGATTCCGATGATGAACTATCTATTAATGAACTCGCATGTGCTTACGATAGATTAATGAAAGCCTACAATAAGTTGCGTCATAACTTTATTGACTTGAAAAGCAAGCATGTAGAATTAAAATCCGATCATGATATGCTAGCATCTAAGTTTGATATCATTGTTAAAGAAAATAAAAATCTTAAAGAAAACAATGACATGTTAAAATTGGATAATGATAACTTGGCCTCAACCATAGCTAGCATATTTAAAACCCCAAAAATTTGAATATTATGTAAAAAATAATAATAAATATATTATGTGGTGAAAATATAACATATTTTAATATTTAAGTATGATAGGAATTGATTTGAGATCAATTCAATGTATATTTGTGAATATATGAGTGCACAAGCACAAAACATGCACGAAAAGAAATCTAAAAAATAACCAGTTAAGAGTTTATATATTTTATACATTGATATAGTTTGAATCTGGAAAGACGTAAAAGACTAAAGTTGTTGGTATTTTCAACAACTTTCCAACAAATCTTAAATCACCTTATTTAGAGGTCGGATGAGAAAGTTATAGCCAAAATACCGAATGTTAATTTTCTAGTCAGATTAGGTTTCATAGTTCGGGTCAAACAGGTTTATTTTGGGTTTGCAGACACACACACACGTGTTTTCACAAAAATTATCATCTTTTCATCAGAGTTTCAAACCCTAGCAGCCCCTCCTCCTCTCTCTCAAACTCTAGCCCTAAAGTTGAGATTTTGAGAGTGTCTTGTGAGGCAAGAAGCGAGGAAAAGGCGAGATCTACGACGTTTGGTGACGAGGAGTCGTTTCACATTAGTTTTAGAGGCTTGCACACATGATAAGAAAAAATCATCTGCATCCAAATCCATTCCTATAGTGTTTAATGATTATATAAGTATTTAATCAATATTTTTATGCTTAAGGCTTAACCTAATATGAAAAAAGATAAGATTTTTGATGATAAATCTTAACCCAATGCTAGATCATTAGTTTTTTCTAATTGTTTATGATAGTAATGTGATCATGAGCATTAGGGGTGATTAAATTTTCTTTTTTTAAACTTAATAATTATGTTTAACTCGTGTGTTAACCCTAATTTGTTGTCTAATTGAATTATAAAGAGGTTTAGTTTTTATTTTCATTATAGATTTTAGAAAACTGCTGCACATGTATAATATTTAACTAAAAATTTGAGATATCATATAAAATCCAAACTAGTATCAAATAAAACCTATGTGAACCTATTTTCAAAAATGGAAAACCATTCTAAGAAAGGGTTTTTATAGAGAAAGATATACTCAATTTACTAATGACATGTTCTGTAGAAAACTGCTACACGTTTGTAACCTTTAACTAGAAATTTGAGATATCATATAAACTCCAAACTGAACCAAACCAATGCTAAATGATAGCTATGTAGATTTAGTTTTCAAAATAGAAAACTATTCTTAAAAAGAATTTTTCTAGAGAAAGATATACTCAATTTACTAATGATATGTTCTGCAAAAAACTGCAGATATGCTATTTTGAAATAATTGATATATTATGTGAATGTTTCTATAAGTTTTCATGTTAATTAATCATGCTTGAACCCTAGATTTGTGATACCTAAGTAAGATAAACATGTTTAAATGAACTTTACCTCTGTTTATGAGTAGTTTTTATCATGTGTTGATAATCACTTTGTTTACATATGAGATAATTGACTTTACCTCTGTTTATGAGTAGTTTTTATCATGTGTTGATAATCACTTTGTTTACATATGAGATAATTGAAGAAATTGTTTAAGAGTAGTTTTTATCATGTGTTGATAATCACTTTGTTTACATATGAGATAATTGAAGAAATTGTTTAATTAATATGTTAAACCCTAATTTGGAAGATATAATAATTTAATTTGATGATTCAGATAATTTCTATTGCATAGGCTAAGTATAAAATCTCGCTTTAACGTTATGATATATACAATTGACATAAGCACTGTTTGTACACGAAAGAATTTGTGTCTTGACAGAGTAGTCGACTATTAAGCTTAGTAGTCGGCTACTTGTGCCCAGTTGAGTATAACAAAAACTGTGTTCTTGTAGAGTAGTCGACTAATATTCCTAATAGTCGACTACTGATACTGATATATGTTATTATAGAGTCTAGATGGACTTAGTGTAGTCGACTACTAAGCCCAGTAGTCGACTACTAAGGCTATTGCCTGAATTTTTATTTTGCATCTGTTTGAAATATGTTTGTGGGTTTCGAGCCGCACTTCTTTATATATAAATTTACGAATACTATAGTAGCACACACATAGGTATGCTAAAAGGAATTATGATGGCTTTTGACCTGATTACTTTGGGAAAAAGTTTAGTATATATTATACACACACCTTTTGGATATCGTTGATGAGCTCAGTTCAGTACTACGGGGGTAGTGCGTTAATATTCTATTTATACAGGCTATTGAGTCGGGTTTAGAATGCTTTATCTAGCAGTCCGTCCCGCACTAGGGTGCGATGAGGCTTGTGAGTCGTATTCCTAAGATGCCTACTTGGTAGTCCATCCCACACTCGTGTTATGTACAGAGATGCGATGAGACTAATGAGCCGTGTACAGTGTTAGGATACCGACCGAGTAGTTCGTCCTGCATGATGATGCGATAAATCAAAATCTTGTACGGAGCAGCACTAAGATAATTAAATGATAGCCCGAGTCATTGGCGGATGCCAGTTATGTTTTTGACTCACTACAAATATATGACCCAGAGTACTTTGCATTTGAAAGTACACGAGATTTATGTCGGTATTCATTCTATCTTCTCAGTGACAGTGGAAGATATTATGAATACGATATGTTGATGTCTTCACTTTCTTTTACTATTTTTCTTTATTTTCTTAGTTAGGATCAATAATTAGTGATTCGCAATTTGAGACATATGATATATACATGAGGGTTTCCTTGTTTGGATTATTTTGCTTGATGTACCAGTCTCGTGTTGTGGATTTCTAATTATTGATTTCATTTAGATTATTTATCTCTAGTTTGGTGTTAATGTTTAGGCATCTACAATTCAGGAGATATGGTATATACATGAGAATTTCCTTGTTTGGATTATTTCGCTCGACGTACTACGTCTCGTATTGTAGGTGTCTAAATATTAATTCTATTAGATACAGGGAAAAATAATCTAGATAGACTATGCTTAATAGATAGAGTCTCCACTCCATCTAGTAGCCCTTCCCCTGGGGGCGGGTGGAGGTGATCTTGCTACAGCACTCTGACGCTCTTATTGTTGATCTTTTTCTTCTCTTATTCTTTCAGGTAATTCAGAGTACCGGAGAGTCACATGATAATAGACTTCTTGTATAGTCGCCATCACATGAGATTTATTAGAGGCTTCACCGTAGTTTTATATTTTTCTTCAGACCTTATAGTTTATTTCATAGTGTAAAGGCAGTATGCCTTAGTACGATTTTTAGTTGTTTCTTGTCGAGACATAGTTATTCATTTTGGATATTATATCTATTCCAGGTTGTTCATTGAGACATAATTTATTTATGAGATATTTTTTTCTATATCATGTCTATTGTAGTTATTTTTTTCTTTTGCCTGTTTTGTACCTGCACTTTATTTTTATTCCACTAGAGGATATTGCTGTGATTGATAAAACTTGTTGTGGCATAGTGTGGGTGCATGGCAGGTTTAATATCCCTGGGTTCATCTTGGACTACAACCATGTGTGAAAACAAGGACGTCACAGTTGGTCTCAGAGCTCTAGTTCTAATATCCTTGGGATCATCCTGTGTCGAGTAGTGGAGCTAGAATAGAGTTTTTTAGGATGCATGTATAGAGTTTGCTAGGAATTCCTAGAAAGAGTGAGGACGTTATACACGTATGTTCGAAAATTATGAAATTTTTTGTGACTATCTTACTTTGATTGAAAAGTATTTGCATGAATACTTAGCAGAACCCGAGCCGTAGCAGGCTCCACAGTATCTGATCGACTTGGTAATGCCGATTATAGAATCAGAGACTAGCACACTCGAGGAGCGAGTAACGAGCCAGATTTTACTTTCTGAAGTTCCACCACCAGTTGTACCAGCCATACCTATTAGAGTGGTAATACCAACGATTTCACCATCACCACAACAACTGTTGATAGAGCTGAAGAGCAGGAGGATTGGCTCTGTAAAAAAAGAAAAATACCAAACACTGAGAGGACCATAGTTTCAGGGCAAAACGAATTCATTTCAGCCTATAAATAGAAGGAATATATGAAATTTTCTTAACATCGACTCAGTATCAAAGCAAAAGTTAGATGTATTCAACATAGAAGATATCATCGGAGGATAGCACCGACTTTAGTTTACGCCGAAGCGATGAATGTTAATTTCATAGGAGGATTTTACCTACTACTTCGATAAGCAGCTAGAACTAGCCCGATTGGAGCAGGGAGACATACCGATAGTTAATTATGGAAGTAGGACTGTCCGGAGACATGAGCAAGGATAAGAAACCTTTTGCAAGACTTAGAAGACCCCAACATCGGGGCAAGAATTTTCAATGATAGCAGCAGAGACTAGGACACGGTTAGCAGCAGAACCGTGGTCAGTAGTCGCAGGGTCACTATTACAGCCAACAGCAGATGATTGAGACACCGCTAACCGTTTTGAGAATTGAAGGGACAGTAGGCCAAATTCGTGCCATTCAAGAGATTCCTGAGGTATAGATAGTCTCGTATTTCCACCGTCAGTAGTTCAACAGTCGCTAGCCACAAGCAGAGGCTATGCAGTCGTACCACGTGATCACAGTACGAGCGAAGCTATAGTAGAAGGTACTTTCTTAGTGAACTCTTATCTAGCTCGGATCATGTTCGATTCCGGAGCTTCCCATTCTTTTATATCTTATGCTTTTATGGATAGGCTTCAGTTAGTCGCACATCCCTTAGATGTACCGCTATCCGTATCTACTCCTTTAGGAGAGGTATCCTTATTGGAGAATATCTATAGGAGATGTGTCATCAGTCTAGATGAGAGTGAGTTTATCATTGATCTGATCATTTTGTGGATGTCGGAGTTTGATGTCATTCTCGGTATGGATTGGCTATCATCCTACCATGTTAGTATTGATTGTTTTGCTAAAACAGTCAGTTTGCGGGCATCCGATGGGTTTAAGTTGATCGTAGCGACCTCACAGGGCAACCAGATTACGGAATCATTTTTAACATACATCAAGGAGGTGATGCTGAGGGATCAGAGTGCCGATTTGTGTGAGACTAGAGTTGTCTTAGATTATCAGGATGTCTTTCAGGACATACCTGGGTCACCTCCTATGAGAGAGGTTGAGTTCTGCATCAAGTTGTAGCCAGGCACAACACCCATATCCAGAGCACCATATCGTATGGCACCTGCTGAGATGAGGGAGCTACAAACTCAGCTGGACAAGTTGTTATCTCAGGGCTTTATTCGTCGGAGTCATTCTCCATGGGAAGCGTCAGTCCTTTTCGTGAAGAAGAATGGTGGCAGTATGCGTCTTTGTATAGATTATCGGGAATTGGACAAGGTCACTATCCGAAACAAGTATCCATTATCGAGGATTAATAACTTGTTCGACCGGTTGCAGGAAGCACAACACTTTTTAAAGATTGATCTTCGTTCTGGCTATCATCAGTTGCGGGTTCGGGAGATAGATATTCCCAAGACCGCCTTTCTGACTCGTTATGGGTCCTTTGAGTTTCTTGTCATGTCGTTTGGGCTGACCAATACACCTGAGGTATTCATGGACTTAATGAACCGGGTCTTTTGTTTATATTTGAACCAGTTCATAATAGTATTTATCGACAACATCCTTATATATTCAAGATCAGAGGCAGAGCACGAGCAGCATCTTCAAATAGCATTACAGATTTTGCGAGTACATCGGCTATATGCCAAATTTAGCAAGTGCGAGTTTTGGCTATCTAAAGTTACATTTCTAGGCCACGTCATCGGCAGAGAGGGTATTATAGTGGATCCAGCTAAGGATGCGACCATACTTGATTGGGAGCTACCGACGACAGTCACAGAGATTCGTAGCTTTTTGGGTTTGGCCAGCTATTACAGGAAGTTCATTCAGGACTTCTCGAAGATAGCCACGCCACTTACACACCTTATGAAGAAGAGTGTACCTTTTGTCTGGGGCACGGAGTTCCATGAGGCCTTTGAGACTTTGAAGGCTAAGTTGACTGCAACACCAGTTTTGACCATTCTGAGCAATGATAAGACCTTTGTCGTCCACATGGATGCATGGTTAGTGGGTCTAGGCGGTGTTTTGATGCTGACCCAAAGAGTGGTAGCATATATTTCGTGTCAGTTGAGGACGCATGAGCAAAATTATCCCACACACGACTTGGAACTAGCTGCGATAGTTTTTGCACCAAAGACATGGAGACATTACCTATATGGAGTGCAATTCGAGCTATTCACGGATCATCAGAGTTTGAAGTATCTATTCTCTCAGAAAGAGCTAAATTAGAGATAGTGGAGATGGGTTAAATTTATTAAGGATTACAAGTTCGCGATTCAGTACTATCCAGAGAAGGCAAACGTTGTAACAGACGCTTTGAGCAGGAAGCGTCGTCATTGGATTTTGTCTTTGAGGTGTTCGTTGTATTGAGATCTCCACACACTTAACCAGTTCTACTTTAGACCAGAGATAGGCGGGAACAGCGTATTTTTTGGAGCTTTGTCCGTGCAACCATCTTGGAGTGATAGAGTGGTTAGAGCTCAGCTAGAGGACGCTTGGATTTAAACCCGAAAGGGGGAGATTTCTAAAGAGTCCAAGGCTGATTGGACCATTGGAGTAGATGGAGGACTTTGAATAAGAGGCCGACTAGTGATACGGAGAAATCCACAATTGAAGAAGGAATTTATTCAATGAGGCGCATCGTACTAGGTACATAGTGCATCCAAGCACAACAAAAATGTATAAGGACCTGAAGAGACACTTTTGGTAGAGCGACATACGTGGTGAGATTGTGGAGTATGTGGTAAGTGTTTCACCTACTAGCAAGTGAAGGCAGAGCATCAGAGGCCAGCAGGAACCCTACAGCCTTTACCCATTCTGGTGAGGAAATGGACAGATATTTCTATAGACTTTATTGTAGGATTGCCGAGATCGAAGATGGGGAATGATTCAGTTTGAGTAATAGTGGATCGGTTGACGAAGTCAGCATATTTCTAGAGAAGCTTTCAGAACTCTTGCGGTAGCCAGCTATCTTACTCTAGTGTATTTTACCCACAGACGGATGGACAGACGGAGAGAGTAAACCAGATATTGGAGGACATGTTGAGGGCGTGCGTTATTGATTTTCAGGGTAGTTGGGAGGATCACATCCCATTGATTGAGTTTGTCTATAATAATAGCTATCAAGGGACTATTGTTATGACACCGTATGAAGCATTATATGGGAGGCCTTGCAAATCACCTATTTGTTGGGCAGAACTAGAAGATAGTCTATTGCTTAGACCGAAGCTTGTTAGACAGACTACGGAGAAGGTAGCAGTCATTCGAGAGCGTATTCTTGCAGCGCTAAGTCATCAGAAAAGTTATGCAGACCGGAGGCGACAACCATTAGAATTTCAGGTTGGGGATTATGTTTTGTTAAAAGCATCATTAATGAAGGATGTACAACATTTTTGTAGACAGGGCAAGCTTGCCCAAAGGTACATTGGTTCATTCTCAATGTCGAGCATACACGATGTTTTCCATGTTTCTATGCTTAAGAAGCATCTACGCGACAAGGAGGAGAAGCGTGTGTTGGACGCATTGGATGTCGAGATTCACGATGATTTGACTATGATTGAGATTTCGGTATGCATTCTTGCCAAGGAGGATAATAAGCTTAGAAATAAGATGATACCTTTAGTTAAAGTTCAATGGAACCGGAGAGGAACTGAGGAGACTTCATGGGAGCGCGAGGAGGATATGCGTCACGACTATCCACACATGTTTGAACATGTAAATTAAAAATTTAGTATGATTTGTTTATGATTTATGATTATCCGTATGGTCATGTTTATACTTAACGCTAGAATGATGATACTAGCACTTAGCTCCTAAGTATTAGGAATACATGGTATATATATTGTTAGATCCTAGGGGGGGTGATTAGGGTCTTATGCTAATCTAATCCAATTTAATGTCAATTAAAAACTTAATTAATAAATTATTCTTGCAAGATAGATATACAAGAGTTATTTGCAAGAATGAGTAATATAAACAAAGAGCAATATCCTAGCAATGAGATATATGGTGAAATATATGCAAGGATATATAAACTAACACAAGGGTGAAATAAACAAGTGTAAACAATATAGTAGACAAACTAAATAATGAGACAATGGCGATATGAGCAATGAGCACAAGTATAAATAAACGCCAATGAAAACTCAAACATAATCAAATGATCACGGAGTTCGAACCTTCCATCCTACTGTAGGCGTATAAAACTGCTTATAGGTCCCTTAACATAGCTCGGCACGGTGATTCGACAAACCAACGAACCATCGGACGATATATCCAAGCATGGTCGTTTGTAGGCATCAAAAATTGCCTATAGGTCTCCACAAACGGTTCAGCGTTAAAGAGCGACGATGAACGTCACTATCCGCCTAGCAATGAGATATATGGTGAAATATATGCAAGGATATATAAACTAACACAAGGGTGAAATAAACAATAAATAAACAAGACTGATAGTACGCAAATAAACAAACACAAACAATACAAAATGATCACGGAGTTTGGACCTTTCGTCCTACGTCTCCGCTCTCCACTCCCGGGGAGAAATCCACTATCACACCGGGTTTTCGACGCTCACCCAAAAATGTTTACACCTCACACTCAGTTTTCTAGCTTACCAAAAATTTTACAACTCACACTCTTGCAATCCCACTCTACACCCTCTAAGTGTTGATCTTAGCTTGTGTCTCCCTCAAGTGCTCGAATTTTATAACCTCTCCTTAGGCTTTACTACCGACGCCACTCCTCTTTGGATGACCCCTTCTCTAACCACACACTCCTCTTGGTGTACAAGTGTATTATAAAGTGTAACTCACAATAAGGCTCTCTACAACAAATGGTTGTTCTCTAAAATGAATGAGAACAGAATTAAGCTCACACTCTAAGTTACAAACCCACAACCCCAAATTATACTATGTATAAAATACTATAAGCTTAATGTGGGTGTGTGTAACAAAGAGATAAATCAAAACAAGTCTAAACTTAATTAAAATCTAGCTTTAATAAAAACGATTAACAAACAAATAAATATAAAGCTAGAAAGAGTTTAGAAAAACTTCTCTATAGAACAAGAGAGAGAGGGAGATGAGTTGAATGCCCAAACAGCAAAGATTAGCTCATCAAGTCCTTGTGAAAATTTCTTCACAAACTAAACTCTTAAACACACTTTTAAACCCTTAAACAAACTTTGTAAAACTTTTTAAAACTTTTCTCTTGTTAGGAAACAGAGCTGGGTATGAGGGGGTATATATAGGAAAACCCAAAGATAAAAAAAACCAGCAAAAAGACCAAAAAACACAAACAAGACAACGTCTGGAAATATAGCTATTGGAGGCTATCTGTCAACTGACAGGTTCCGTCAATCGATTGATGAGATGACCGTTATAGGTCAATCTCAGCTCATCAGTCGACTGAAGTTCTCATCAATCGACAGATAAACTCATCAGTCGACTGGTTGATCATCAGTCATAAAAACATAAATATTTCATGATTTCAGACGATTTTTTCAGCTAACTGATCCCTTGTATCAGTCGACTGATAACATAATATCAGCTTGTTTTGAATAGTAAATCTAATTTTTGAAGTGTCTTTAAAATAGCAAAAAAATTCATAAATTGTAAAACTTTGTGAAATGCTTGTAAACATGATAATAAATATGTTGCTAATAATAAATATGTTGCAAAAATAATTTTTGAATTTGCACATCCCATTTGTAAAATATCAACATTTTGCAAAAATGTCCAAAACATGAAAACTAAACATAGATGTTTTTGACATATTAATTTAAAAAAACTTTTAAAACTTTATAAAATTATTTTATATACTTAATAAAATGATATAAAATATTGTTATGAAGTCTACAAACTAGAAACTCAATGTTATGCAAAAATGAAGTTTTGCACAATATATGCATTTGATAAAATAATAAATATGAAACATAAAATATGTATATGAATGTATATTTGTTTCGTATCTATATCACTAAACCAAAACCATTTATCCACAAGAAAAGAAATATGTATCTATACAAATATTTATTTTTATTGTAAAAACTTTGTTTATGGATAAAACAAGAAAACGGATAAACCAATAAATTGTGTGTGTGTATCATATTGAGCTTAAAGTACCAACACACATAATATAAACCCTAAACTAATTTACTAAGCAATAATCTTCATGACGCTCGATCTTGGTAACATGAATGAAGCTTGATCTTGTATATGACTTGAATTGCATTGTTTCACTCCGGTATTCCTTCCATCCTCCAATGGATATTATCGTGAAAGCTCAGTTCCATCTAACCTCTAACATGGATATTTGTGTAGATTACCTAACAAAACAAATGCAAACACTCGACACACATTGTTAGGAATTGTTTATAATCATCAAAATAAGATTAGGGAATAAGCTCATACACATGAGGCCAACAATCTCCCCCTTTTTGATGATGACAAACAATCTACACAAAGAGATGTAAAATATGCATGAACCATTTTGAATATGTAAAAGTAAAATCCTTATGCATAAACCAAAGCAAGATATACTCACAATAGATTTGTTTCTCCTTCTTTGTCAACATCAAAATAGGGAAAACAAATAAGAATGAAGAGAGCGAAAGCTCCCCCTACAAATAAGAATAAGTGAGTATAAAACAAATATATGGCGAAAAAACTCCCGCTATCTAAATGCCACAAAGAAAATATGCAATAAAAAGCAAGGAAAAATATGTGAGCAAGCATAGATGAAAACATGCTATGTATCACTCACTAACAACGAGATAATGAGAACACATATGGATGTATCATTATGTAAGAGTGTGTCTCAAAATAAAAACATAAAAATAATGTATAAATAGATTTAGGAAAACAAAGGAATGAAGAACATGAGAATCATGAAAAAAAGTTTTCAAATGAAAATAAATCACTCAAATGAAATCATAAATCAAGATTTAAACCCAAAAATGATGTTAGATCAATAAAGGAAATTTTCTTTGTAAAACTTGATCAAACCACATAAATAATACATTATAAAGTACAAATAGATGATCCATAAACACAAACACATAAATATTATCATATAAGTGATTTATAATGAATTCATGAGTACAAATCAAAACAAAACACTTCATAGTTCAATATGAAATTACAAAACATACAATAATCATGAACTATAGATTTAAAATATAAAACTACTTTACAAATCAAAACAAAACACTTCATAGTTCAAAATAAAATTACAAAACATACAATAAGAACTCTCGGATTCCTATTCCGCTCTCGCTTCTGACGAGACAACGTCTAGCATAGGACAAGCTCGAGAGGTGCTCATGGTCAATACAGATCAGATAGCCAAAATCATTGAAGAGGCCCTGACTAAGCAGAAGGAAATCTTCAAGTTTGAAATGGAAGTGGCTATGCAAGAGATGAGACAAATGCACGATCAACGAATCCGAGCTTTGTCGAACCAGCTAGTTGAGTCCGACCGTCGCACCCAGAACGCTGCAGTCAACAGCGAGCCGGAGGTGGTCGAAATCGTCATGGCCAACGCACCACCCAAGAATACTGGGGGTGGCCCCACTAAAATTAACAGCGCTGGGGGTGGACCCACCAGTGATGATAGCGCTGGGGGTGGACCCACCAGTAGTGACAACACTGGGGGTGGCCGTATGATTCCTCTCGAAACTTATCCAAAACAGGATATGGGTGAGGCCGAAAAGATGAAGGATCTCGAAAGAAAAATCGACGCCCTGATGATTGCTCGAGAGGTGAAGAAGACCGGTATTCCGTGTCCTTACCCGAAAGAGTGGGATTCGATCCCGTATCCGGCGAAGTTCAACCTGATCAACTTCACGCCGTTCGGTGGGAAAGGCTCCCCCACTCAGCATCTGATCTACTTCAAGTCCCACTTGGGGGTGATCTCTGGCAACGGACCCTTGATGGTTCGGTCATTCGTTGGCACCCTTCGCGGGCCTGCCTTCGATTGGTACCGCCGTCTCAAGCCCGGAAGCATCAACAGCTGGGAGGACTTGGAAGGCATGTTTCTCGCCCATTTCTTCGATGATGACACCGAGGTGTCGATCAGGACACTCTTCGACGAGAAACAAAAAGGCGGAGAGTCGGTGGATACCTTCATCAAACGCTTCCGCAATCAGGCAATGAACTGCAGGGATCCCGTCACGGAGGAATTCCTCTTGCAGACTTGTCAAAACAACTTGTCCATTAATATCTTGGACGTGATGGGAATAGAGCCGCTCAATACCTGGAAAGAGTTGAAGGCTCGAGGAGAACAGGCTGAACGCTTCATCAGAAGGCGGAAGGTCGAGAGGAGCCAACTGATGGTCAACCCTCTGGATTCAGATCTCGTACCTCATAATGAAGGGGATGTACCTGCAACGGTTGTTGACGATGATCAAACGTCACAACAGCAGTCCTGGGAACAACAGGAGAATTCGGACGAGGAGCTCGAAAACGAGTACTCGTTCAAAGACGAAGACGTTCCAGCTATCTTCGAGACCCTTCTCGAAAACAACAAAATCAAACTCCCGCCCATCACGCATCAGGAGGAAGATGACGATTCTGCGGATCCAACGTACTGCGAGTACCACAGGAGGATCCTCCATCCTACCAAGGATTGCTTTGCTCTCAAGAATAGCATCCAGACCTTGGTTGAAGCCGGCGTTATAACGCTAGGGTAAGCCAATTGAAAACGGCATTACTCCGACAAGTATAAGAGTATAAACTGCTCCTTGAAACTCCGATAAGTATATTCTTAAGGATAACCCGGTCGGACAACAAAATCAAACCCAGTTCCAAGAGAGAAGCTGGGGGTGGATAATCCAATGCATCGGGAAGTTCCCGAAAGAATACCACATGGGTATTCTTAGGGATAACCCAATCATTGTGGAATTGGTGAATAAGAAATTCACGTTCGAACCCTGAAGGTCAGAATGCCTCTTCTTATTCTCTAACTCTTATGAGTTATTTTTGTGAGATGAGATCCAATCCTCTGATAGGTTAATCTTTCCTCACCAAACCATCCGCTGACAATCCTCTGATAGGTTAATCTTTCCTCACCAAACCATCCGCTGATCAAATTAAACGACAGTGGATCCACCAACATTGCCATCTGCCAGTCATTGGCATTTCTCAGACTCAACATGTCAGGTCATGATCGCCTAGCATTCAAAATCTCCCTTTGAGTGATGATACGACCAGGCACTCTCTTTGCTACCCGTGTTCCACTCTCTTTGCTTTCTGGTCAAACCTGTAAAAAGTTAGGAATTTCTCAGACTCAACATGTCAGGTCATGATCGCCTAGCATTCAAAATCTCCCTTTGAGTGATGATACGACCAGGCACTCTCTTTGCTACCCGTGTTCCACTCTCTTTGCTTTCTGGTCAAACCTGTAAAAAGTTAGGACCAAAGCCACAATCCCCTCTCGATTCCCCCAATGAACGAGAGGTCCACTTTCAAATCGAGTGACCAATCCTATAAAAGTTAGGGTCGTTCGAATCTTTCCGATTCTCCGAGTGGAGATCCCACTCTTAGTTTCATCCTTCTGGGTTCTGGGGGTGGAGATCCCACCTCGAGTTTCCTTTCCAGCTGTAGATAGAATATAAAATTCTTCCTCTTCAGCACCGGGAGATAGAATATAAAATTCTTCCTCTCCTCGGACCTTTCTGATGCTCGGAGTGGAGATCCCACTCCCAGTTCATCCTTCCAGACTCTAGGGGTGGGGGATCCCACCTCGAGTTTCCTTTCCACCGGGAGATAGAATATAAAATTCTTCCTCTCCCGTTTCTCGATCTGTTTTTGCTTTTAGAAAAGACACGATTGTCAAATCCGGGCACTCGATGCACGGGGAATTTTATCCCGAATCCTAAGTAGGGATAAGTCAACGCCTAACACGCGTTGCCGGGTAGTCTATTCCCGTAAGAAAGACGAAGTCTATGTATTCAAAATCATAGCATTAAGTCTAAGAGAAGCAATTCTCTTAGCACAACGTTACATGTGAAACGGGTTTTAATAATTCACATGCTAGCCCGATTCAAACGGTAATCGGTAAAGGCACATCAAACCCGTTGATGGCTGGGGGTTTGCCAAAAATCCCAAAGCCTATGTCTAACACGCATTGCCGGTTAGTCCTTGACCGTAAAAAGGACAAAAGACCACATATTCAACATTGTGGCAGGTTGTTATTAATAACACCATAATCCGCACGGGGAATTTTATCCTGAATCCTAAGTAAGGATAAGTCAGCGCCTAACACGCATTAATAACACCATAATCCGTGCCTCACACGCGCGGGGAATTTTATCCCGAAGCCTAAGTAGGGATAAGTCAACGTCTAATACACGTTGCCGGGTAGCCTATTCCCGTAACAATGGCGAAGTCTACGTATTCAATATCGTAGCACTAAGAGCGTTAACTCTCTTAGCACAGCGTCACATGCGGAGCGGACTTAAACAATCCGCATGCTAGCCCGACTCAAACGGTAGTCGGTAAAGGCTAATCAAATCCGTTGAAGGCTGGGGATTAGCCAAAAATCCTAAAGTCAACGCCTAACACGCGTCGCCGGGTAGTCTATTCCCGTGAGAAAGACGAAGTCTACGTATTCAATATCGTAGCACTAAGAGCGTTAACTCTCTTAGCACGACGTCACATGCGGAACGGACTTAAACAATCCGCATGCTAGCCCGACTCAAACGGTAGTCGGTAAAGGCTAATCAAATCCGTTGAAGGCTGGGGATTAGCCAAAAATCCTAAAGTCAACGCCTAACACGCGTCGCCGGGTAGTCTATTCCCGTGAGAAAGACGAAGTCTACGTATTCAATATCGTAGCACTAAGAGCGTTAACTCTCTTAGCACAACGTCACATGCGGAACGGACTTAAAACAATCCGCATGCTAGCCCGACTCAAACGGTAGTCGGTAAAGGCTAATCAAATCCGTTGATGGCTGAGGATTTGCCAAAAATTCTATAACTGCGAGTCATTGACGCATCAACTCCACTAGTTGGTCTCGTGACTTGAGCACCCAACAAATTCAGGACAAAATCCACACATGCAGATGAATCAACTTTAACAGTTGGTCCTGCAACCCCAACATTCGAGACCGCGATGCTCCAATACCTTAAGAGCTTAAACTGTGTATACTCCAGCAAACGTACGAGTATAAACTGTGTTAATGGCGATCCGTAAACCCTAGGGTCAACGCCGGTCAACGCGTAACCCTAGGTCAACGCCAAGCAACGCGTTGCAACAAAAGTCAACGTTCGACGATTCGAAACCCTAGGGTGGACGCCGGTCAACGCGTAGCCCTAGGTCAACGCCAAGCAACGCGTTGCAAACGAAAGTCAACGTTCGACAATCCGAAACCCTAGGGTGGACGCCGGTCAACGCGTAACCCCAGGTCAACGCCAAGCAACGCGTTGCGACAAAAGTCAACGTTCGACAATTCGAAACCCTAGGGTGGACGCCGGTCAACGCGTAACCCTAGGTCAACGCCGGTCAACGCGTTGCGATAAAAAGCCAACACACGGGGATCCGAAACCCTAAGCCAGCACAATGTGGCGGAGGTAGTTCAAAGTCAACTCAATGACACGAGCCAAACTCAATTCATCAGCTGCACACTCGAGACTCCGACGACGGCCAAGCGATAAACGCAGCGCTGGAAGAACTTCGGATATTCGTCAAAGCATCGAATAGACCGAAAATCGAAGGAGCCAAGAGTTGAAGCTAACCACAGGTCCTTATGCCGACTGAAGGCTAGACCAATCACATCCAAAGTATTCCAGCCTCTTCTATAAAAGAAACGAGTCAGGAACACTTTGGAGGGGGTATCTGTAGGCATCGAAAATTGCCTATAGGTCTCCACAAACGGTTCAACGTTAAAGAGCGACGATGAACATCACTATCCGAACCACAGGAGTCTAATTGATGTCGATGAACGATTGAAGTGAATCGATGAACTACGTGAGCTGATAGGATTTCGGAACAACGAAGAACCGGGCCAATCGGGAACCCGGCGATGTTCACAAAAAGAACAATGCCCTTCATGTCTCGATCACTCTACAGATAATCCAACCACCAGAGCGGATCGAACTCTTCGTCAAGCATCCAACGCACCCGGAATCCTGAGTTACTCCGCTCCTTGTGTAGGCATCAAAAATTGCCTATAGGTCTCCACAAACGGTTCAGCGTTAAAGAGCGACGATGAACGTCACTATCCGATCCACATGAGTCTAATCGACGTCAATGAACGACTGAAGGGAATCGACGAGCCACGTGAGCGGATAGGATTCCGGAACAACGAAGACCCGGGCCAAGCGGAAGCCCGACACTGTTCACAAAAAGGACAACACCCTTCATACCTTGACCACTCTACAGATAATCCAACTACCAGAGTGAATCGAACTCTTCGTCAAGCATCCAACGCACCCGGAATCACTCAAATCCGAGTTCGGACGAAGAATCTACGGGGAAAACAACTCAAACACCTCAA
>NC_033802.1:27104200-27109734 GCF_001876935.1 Asparagus officinalis
CTGGCCGAGCCACCTTTTGGGTGGCTCGATGGCCGAGCCACCTAGGTGGCCGAGCCACCTGGGCCGAGCCACCAGATCTGGGCCCAGATCTGAGCCCAGATCTGGTTTGAGATGACTATAAATAGAGAAGGAGGGCTCATTGTTTAAAGGGTTGGAATTTTTGAGCCGAAACTCTGCCGGATCAAGAGCTAAACCTCGGAGTTTTGAAGCTTGGAAGACTTGGACTTTTCAGATCTGATTCTTAGCGATCATCCATGTCAAACAAGGTAGGAGTTCGAGAGAGATCAGATCTAAGATCCACACGGTCATCCTCCGGATCAAAACTTGGTTTTGATCCCGAGAAGAGTATCGATTTCGCTTGGTCGATTTCGATTACTTAGGGCTATTATTTCCGTGGTGAAATAATACCCCCGGCTGTTATTTCCTTCGTGAAATAGCACCCGTCATACCGTGTAGATCCGACCGGATCAAGATCGCGCGGTGGTCCACGGATTAACCCCGGCGCAGGTGAAGAACCCACACAAGCAAGAGACCGCAAAACAGGATCTTGCGATTTGTTCGAGAAAAGAAAAGTTGTAATCTTTTTTCTTTGTTTGATTTTGTTGTAACCGGATCTTATAAAAAGACCAGATCTTTTGTAACCGATAAACTGTTGCTTAAGGAAACAATGACATCTTCAATGAAAACGATTTTCCCCGCGAACAAACTGGCGACCACAGTGGGAGCCACTGATCTCGCTGCCGAGATCGTTGCGTCGTAGCCACGGATCTCAATCCCGGTCGAGGAGGAGGTCGAGTATGAATTCGACCAACAAAAGTTCGAGGAGTATCTGTCATCCTCATCCGGATCCACCTCCCCCCGCAAGTCCAAGAAGTTCTCCTCCAGGAGAAAAGTTCGTTGGTACGAAGAAGTGCAGAATGCCAACGAAGATCTCACCCCAATTGATGCCGAAGTTGCATCGGGTGAAGCTCCACCGACCTCCGACCAGGTCAAATCTGTTCCTGCCAATTCCTCCGCCGTTGAGGGTGTAGTGACTCTCTCAAAGAGAGCCCGCCAGAGGCGACGTCAACGCCTGGCGCGGCAACCCGCAAAGGCGATGGAGTCCACTGACGAAGTCCGCTATAACGCGGATCTGAAGAACAGGAGAGGCAAACAGCCTCAACAAACAATGAATGGCAGCTCCTCCAAGCCGCTAACGAATGAATGGATCCGTGTCAAACGGAATCGTTCAACACTTGATGAGCGCATTCACAAGCGCCGCGCACTGTCAGCTCAAGCACGGGCTCAAGTCCAAGAAGCCCACAGAAGACTGCAAAAGGAAGTGGCCAAGAAGTCGCCACCAACCCGCCAAGTATGGAGGCCGAAGTCTGAAGCGGCGATTCAGGCTAAGGAACAATCATTGCAACCTTCAACGCAAGTAATTCCAGTAGCTACTTCGGGAGATCCAGCAGAATCATCCCGAAGAATCATCCCAAAGAAAGAAGTCAGTTTTGGAGCGCCTCGGTCCACTTCCCGATAAGGGACGCAAAGCTCTAGTTCGAGAACGTTTGGGCCCGATAAAGAAGCCCCGAACGACTCAACATGCTGGGGGTCGCCGCCACTTTCAACATGACAAGGAGTTCATGGCAGCTACGCGCACCAATTTGGGCATTGAAGTCCAGGAGCCCGCTGAGAACTCATGCCCACAAAAGCATGTTTCGAGGCGCGTGACTCTTGAAAGCCCAAAGAAGGCAGTTCGCCCTCAGAAGGAAACATTGTCATCTGATAGTGATAAAGTTATACCTGAGAAGTCGTGCCAACACACGATGGGTTATTCCGACCTTCAAGCTGACGAGTTGTACTATCGTGTTGGGAGTACGAGTAAAACCAGGAAAAGGAGTCCTCGAGAACTAGAAACTCAATGCCCATGTTCCAAACTCATTCGAGCAGTATTGTCTGAGTGAAACTGCATCAAGATAGTCCCCGAAAGAATTTCGGTTTTCAAAAGGCTCAATACCGAAACGCCAAAACCAAAGCCTAGGCGTTTCCGACGAAGAAGAACGGTAGTTGAAGATGGAGGATTTCCGAGGGTCACCACTAATATGACCAGCAAAGGGACATCGACACAGGATAATCCCGAGTCGATTCCGGAAGCACCTCGGCGTGTAACCCGTCTGTAGTCTGGAGCCATCATACGAGGAACTTATGGTAGGATTCGGACAAGATTACCTTTAGAAGTGAAGAATCGGATGCCTGCTCTGCTGTCGCATCAGATAATACAGTATCCAGCGAAGGACAACCCCGCGAGTCATTTATGATAAGCGTGAAACAAGTGGCCAAGATGCTCGAAGAAGCCATGGCTAAACAACAGGAGAGCTTCAGGTTCGAAATGCAGATGGCCATGCAGAATATGAGAGAAATGTATGACCAACAAATCCAAGCGCTGACAAACCAGCAAGGCGAACCAAGTAATCGTAACCAGGTCAATCAAGCAACAAATCCAAGCGCTGACAAACCAGCAAGGCGAACCAAGTAATCGTAACCAGGTCAATCAAGAAGATAAGGACACGGGTACAGACGAAGCTCATAATGCCAATAATCCTCCCGTCAATGCAGAGGGTGGTATCGAGAATGCTAGTCATAACACCACACTTCCACCTCAGAATCGTGCTAATGAAAATACAGGTGAAAGTTTGAAGATTAAAAACCTCGAGAGCAAAATCAATACGTTGATTTCCGCTCAAGAGATGAAGAAGACGAGCATTCCTTGTCCATACCCAAGAGAATGGGAATCAATCCCGTATCCGAAGAAGTTCAATCTAATTAACTTCATGCCGTTTGATGGGGAGGGTTCACCCACTCAACATTTGATTTACTTCAAATCACACCTAGGGGTTATCTCTGGTAATGAGTCACTGAGGAGTTCATTCTCCAGACTTGCCACAACAACCTCGCATTGGACGTGTTGGAAGCAATGGGGACAGCACCGTCCAAAACATGGAAGGATTTGAAGGTCCGAGGAGAGCAAGCCGAACGCTTCCTCCGAAGGAAGAAAGCCGAGAGGAGCCAACCGACGGCGAATCTTCCGAACTCAAACTTTGCCTCCCGTGGAAAGGGCAAAACACCTGCAGCTACTGGTGGTGCTAATCAAACGTCACAACAGTAATCCCGAAGGCAGCAAAAGACTTCGGACCCGAAACTCCAAAAAGAGTACTCCTTCAAGGACGAAGATGTTCAAGCCATCTTCGAATCCCTCCTTGAAAATAACAAGATCAAGCTGCCACCGATCACAAATCAGGAGGAAGCTGACAATACTGCGGATCCGAAGTACTGCGCGTACCACTGGAGGATCCTTCATCCCACCAAGGCATGCTTTACTTTAAAGAACAGCATCTAAACCTTGGTTGAAGCCGGCGTTATAACGCTAAGATAAGCCAAATGAGAATGGCGACACTTCGATAAGTATAAGAGTATAAACTGCTCCTTTCTAGACTCCGATAAGTATAAGAGTATAAACTGCTTCTCAATCCTCCGACAGGTATAAGAGGTTAAACTGCTCCCTGATATTCCAAAATGTATATGAGTCTAAACTGTTTCATTTCTTTCACGGGAAGTTCCTGGAGAATTTTTATATGTAATATTCTTAAGGATAACCCGGTCATGTAACTGAGTACAATATCGGATCCAGTTCCACAAGGGAAGCTGGGGGTGGATTATTCATGTATCGGGAAGTTCCCGAAAGAATACCACGGGTGATATTCTTAGGGATAACCCAATCACTATAAAAGTGATAAGTAAAACATCCACATTTAAACTCTAAATGTCGGAATGTTTTCCATTATTGTTATCAAATTCACTAATTCTCATGAGTTATCTTGTTGAGACGAGATTCGATCCTTTTGACAGATTAATCTTTCCTCACAAAAATCCCCCACTGATCAAGTCAATTGACGGTGGGTCCACTAAATTTTCTGTCCGCCAATTCATGGCAATTTCCAAAGCTAGACGTGTTAAGTCCTGATTACTTAACGTCAAAACCCTTCATCGAGTGGCCAGTACAAACCAGTTTTTCTACTGCTACTTGTATTCCACTCCCTTTGCTTTCAGGTAAAACCTATAAAAGTTAGGGTCACAACCAAAATCCCCTCTCGATTCCTTTAATGAACGAGAGGCCCATAAATTGAGCGATCAAACCTTCCTACAGTTAGGATCGTCTTAAACCTCCCATTCGGTCAAACCTTCCTATAGTTAGGACCAAAACCAAAATCCCCTCTCAATTCCTCCAATGAACGAGAGGTCCACTTTCAAATCGAGTGATCAAACCTTCCTATAGTTAGGATCACCTCAAACTCCCGCTTGGTCAGACCTTCCTTCAGTTAGGGCCAAAACCACAATTCACTCTCGATAAACGAGGAATTCACCTTTAATTCGGTAATCCAACCTTCCGACAGTTAGGATTATCCGAATCTGTCCGATTCTCGGAGTGGAGATCCCACTTCTAGTTTCTTTTGCACTGGAAATAGAATATAAAATTCTTCCTTCCCAGAATCAATGAATAGAATATAAAATTCTTCCTTCCTTGTATTCGGGTTCGCCTTCACCCTAAAAGAAGACTGGGAAATAGAATATAAAATTCTTCCTTTCCCACACCAACATTTTCCAAGAATTTATCAATCTAGGGTTCATCCTAGGAAGTTTATCCCGAATCCTAAGCAGGGATAAGTCTGCGCCTAACACGCGCTGCCGGTTTAGTCTTTCTCCGAAGAAAAAAGACACCAGAGTTTGATTCTGGGGTATCCTATCCTGAAACCTAAGCAGGGATAAGTCTGCGCCTAACCCGCGCTGCCGGTTAGTTCTTAACCGTTAAAAAGAACACCCGCCCATATATTCAACATTGTGGCAGGTTGTTATTAATAACACCAAAATCCATGCCTTACACGCGTGGGGAATTTCATCCTGAATCCTAAGAAAGGATATGCCGACGCCTAACACGCGTCACCGGGTTAGTCTTGTACCGATTGAAAAAGACACCAGAATACCAGTCTGGGTTATTTTATCCCGAAGCCTAAGTAGGGATAAGTCATCGTCTAATACACGTTGCCGGGTAGCCTATTCCCGTAACAATTGCGAAGCCTATGTATTCGACATCATAGCACAAAGTCTCAGAGAATTCACTCTCTTAGCACAACGTTACATGCGGAACAGATTTAGACAATCCGCATGCTAGCCCGACTCAAACGGTAGTCGGTAAAGGCGCATCAAACCCGTTGATGGCTGAGGGTTTGCCAAAAATCCTATGAGTATTATGGTCAATCATTCCAAACAGAATGAGGAATCATAATAAAGATAAAGATAAAACCATTTCCACTAAGAGGATCAAAAGTCAAAATATTCAGTAAATGAAATCATACATCAAGCCCATGGCTAAAAATCTGCTGACTAAACTTAGACAGCTTCTCATCATAAGCTTGCCTAAGCTCATCCTGCAACTCAGCTCTGAGGGACTCTTCAGTGGTGGCTAAAGTCTTCATAGCAATCTCCTCCGTCTCGACCAG
>NC_033802.1:27110086-27113776 GCF_001876935.1 Asparagus officinalis
CCTGGTGCCTCGGCCAAAACCGAGCCACCTCTTGGTGGCTCAGTGGCTGAGCCACCTAGGTGGCCGAGCCACCTGGGCCGAGCCACCAGATCTGGGCCCAGATCTAAGCCCAGATCTGGTTTGAGATGCCGATAAATAGAGAAGGAGGGATCATTATTTAAAGGGTTGGAATTTTGGAGCCGAAACTCTGCCGGATCAAGAGCTAAACCTCGGAGTTTTGAAGCTTGGAAGACTTGGACTTTTCAGATCTGGTTCTTAGCGATCATCCACGTCAAACAAGGCAGGAGTTCGAGTGAGATCAGATCTAAGATCCACACGGTCATCCTCCGGATCAAAACTTGGTTTTTGATACCGAGAAGAGTATCGATTTTGCTTGGTCGATTTTGATTACTTAGGGCTATTATTTCGTTGGTGAAATAATACCCCCGGCTGTTATTTCTTTCGTGAAATAGCACCCGTCATACCGTGTAGATCCGACCGGATCAAGATCGCGCGGTGGTCCACGGATTAACCCCGGCGCAGGCGAAGAACCCACACAAGCAAGAGACTACAAAACAGGATCTTGCGATTTGTTCGAGAAAAGGAAAGTTGTAATCTTTTTTCTTTGTTTGATTTTGTTGTAACCGGATCTTATAAAAAGACCGGATCTTTTGTAACCGATAAACTGTTGCTTAAGGAAACAATGACATCATCAATGAAAACGATTTTCCCCGCGAACACCTACGTCTCCGCTCCTCACTCCTGGGGAGAAATCCACTATCACACCTGGTTTTCAACGATCACCTAAAAATGTTTATACCACACAATATCGATTTTCAACGCTCACCGATCAACGTTCACAATCTCATAATGTAACTACACAAACTACCACCTCAAGTGTTGGCCTCTCACGTATCTCCCTCAAGTGTTAGGAATTACAACCTACCTCTAGGCATTACCACTGACCCTACTCCTCTTGGGACCGACCACGTCTCTCACCTCTACACTCCTCTTAGTGTATTTGTGCAATACAATGTGAACCTCACAATAGAGCTCAACAACAAATGAATGTTCTCTATACAAGGTGATAACTCAATTAAGCACAACTCAAAGTTACAATCTCTCACAACCCCAATTATACCATGTATGAAAATACTTAAGCTCAAGTGGGTGTGTGTAACAATGAGATTTAATAAATCAAACAAATCTAAACTCAATTGTAAATCTAACTTTAATAAAAATGATAAACAAATAAATAGTAAATGTAAAGATAGATAGAGTTTAGAAACACTTTTCTAAATGATAACAAGAGAGAGGGAGAAGAGTGAATGCTCAAACACCAATGGATGATCTCCTCAAGCTCTTGTAAAATTCTCTTCACAAACAAACTCTTGAAACACTTTTAAACAAACTAAACAAACTCTTAAACTTTCTTAAAACTTGTTTAAAACACTCTCTTAGTTGGTGGGAGAGTTGAATGCAATATGGTATTTATAACAACCCAAGACATCAGCCAAAATCCTAAGAAAATGACCAAAACCCAACCAAAAACAGAATCTGGAAATAGCCAATACTGTGCAAGGATCATATTTATAAGTCGACTTGTAATCGACTTACAATAAGTTGACTTATGATCGACTTACAATAAGTCGACTTGAAAGTTCACATAAGTCGACTTGCAGAAGAAAATTAACACACAAAAATATGCCTATAAGTCGATTTGCATTTGACTTATCATAAGTCGACTTGTGTTCATGAATAAGTCGACTCAGCAAAGAAAAAATGCACTTTCTAGAGGAGTTCATAAGTCGACTTATTAAACCTGATAAGTTGACTTATGAACATGCACGGGGATTGTGCATATCCAAAAATTAACTTTTAAAGTGTATTTAAAAATAGCAAATAAATTCTAAAAAATATAAAACTTTAGAAAATGATTGTAGACATGATAATACACATGTTATAAAAACTGGTTTTCAAAAATCAGCTCCCATTTGTAAAATATCAATATTTTGCAAAATAGTCCAAAACATGAAAATGAACAATACTTGTTTTTGACATTTTAGCTAAACCATGTTTTGATACTTTACAAAATGATTTTATAGACTTAATAAAAGATGTATATAGTGAATGTTAAGTCTATAAACAATAATACATTATTTTCATAAAAATGTATATATAATACAAAACACATTTGTTTTCAAAAACAATAGAATATGAAACATGGAAGTGTATATGAATATAACTATTGTTTCATATCTACAAAGCTAAACCAAAATAAAACAATAAATATAAACTATGTAATTTCATATTTATATAAACATGAAGACCAAAACATGTATGTATATATATAACTATATATATACGTAGAAAACACAATGTATGTGTGTGTATGTGATTTTGAGCTTAAAGTACCAACACACATAATATAAAACCTAAACTAAATTACCCAAGCTATCTTGCTATTCAATGAGCTCGACTTGATACACTTGCGGATGAAGCTTGAACTTGGATCTTCAACTTGAATTGCATAGGCTTCAACCACTATTCCACCAACCTTCATTGGATATGATCGTTGAAACGCTATTCCATCCAACCTCCAACATCGTTGTTTGTCTTGAATACCTAATAAGAAATACAAACACTAGACAAACAATATTAGGAATTGTTTGTAATCATCAAAACAAGATTAGAAGATGTAGGCTCATAACATGAGACCTAACATATATGCGAGGGTTCCTTGTTTGGATTTTTCACCCGACATACTTGTTCCATTTAGTTAGGGGTTAATTAGGAGTATTTACATTTTAGACCATTAAGTATAGATACCGATGATGATTTTCAAGGGCGCGAATATATTATGCATCGCGACTACCTGCACCTGTTTGAGTAGGTGGGTTGATTGATTTTGATTGATATTTATGGATTGTTTATATGGTTATATGCATACTTAACGCTGGAATGGAGGTATTAACACTTAAATCCTAATCATTCGGAACACATGGTATATACATGGGGGTTCCTTATTGGATTTTTCGCCCGACGTACTAGTTCCGTCTAGTTAGGCGTTGAGTGGGAATATTGACATTCTAGATTGTTAAGTGCAAATATTTTTATGTTTCATATCTGGAGATTAATGGTGCGAGATGTGCATATGAGGGTTTATTTGTCAGGATGATACCCTCAATATGCTTTTCTGATATTATTAATCTCTAGGATACGATTGCAGAATTTCGGGGACGAAATTCTTTTTAAGGGGGGAAAGAATGTAAAACCCCAAAGATTTGAATATTATGTGAAAAATAATAATAAATATGTTATATGGTGAAAATATAATATATTTTGATGTTTGAGTATGATAGGAATTGATTTGAGATCAATTCAATGTATATTTGTGAATATATGAGTGCAAATGCACAAAACATGCATGAAGAGAAATCTGGAAAAATGACCAGTTAAGAGTTTATATATTTTACACATCAATGTAGTTTGAATATGGAAAAACTCAAAAGACCAAAGTTATAGGTCTCTTCAACAGATTTCTAACAAATCTTAAATCACCTCATTTTGAGGTCAGATGAGAAAGTTACAGCCAAAATATTAAAGGTTATTTTAGTCAGACTAGGTTTTCTGGTTCGGGTCAAACGGGTTTATTTCAGGTTTGCATATATATATATATATATATATATATATATATATATATATATGTGT
>NC_033802.1:27113793-27160210 GCF_001876935.1 Asparagus officinalis
GAGATACCTTACACTTGTGAGTACATAAGAATTATATATTTATGTCCATTATGGTGTTTTATTTTTTAGTGATGTTTCTTTCCATACTTCGGCATTAATATTTAGTGTAAAACCTCAAAAATTTGAACATTATGTAAAAAAAATAATAAATATGTTATATGGTGAAAATTTAACCTATTTTAATATTTGAGTATGATAAAAATTGATTTGAGATCAATTCAATGTATATTTGTGAATATATGAGTACAAATGCACAAAACATGCACGAAGAGAAATTTGAAAAAATAACCAGTTAAGAGTTTATATATTTTACACACCTATGTAGTTTGAATCTAGAAAAACTTAAAAGACCAAAGTTGTAGGTCTCTTAATTAGTTTTTTAACAAATCTTAAATCACCTTATTCCGAGGTCAAATGAGAAAGTTACAATCAAAATACCAAAAGTTGTTTTCCTAGCCAGACTAGGTTTCCTGGTTCGCGTATATATATATATTTTCAGATTTGCATATATATATATATATATACATGTGTTTTCATAAAAATTATTATCTTTTTATCAGAGTTTCAAACCTTAGCAACCCCTCTTCCTCTCTCTCAAACCCTAGCCCTAAAGTTGAGATTTTGGGAGCGTCTTGTAAGGTGAGAAGCAGGGAAAAGGTGAGATCTACGATGTTTTATGATGAGGAGTCATTTCACATCAATTTCAGAGGCTTGCACACATGATAAGGCAAGATATTCTGCATCCAAGTTCATCCCTATAGTGTTTAATGATTATAAAAGTGTTTAATCATTTTCATGCTTAAGGCTTAACCTAATATGAAAAAAGATGAGATTTTTGATGATAAATCTTAACCTAATGCTAGATCATTAGCTTTTCCTAATTGTTTATGATAGTAATATGATCATGATCATTAGGGGTGATTAAATTTTCTTTTTTTAAACTTGATAATTATGTTTAACTCGTGTGTTAACCCTAATTTATTGTCTAATTGAATTATAAAGAAGTCTTGTTTTTGTTTTCATCATAGATTTTAGAAAATTGTTGCACGTGTATAACATTTAATTGGAAATTTAAGATATCATATAAATCCAAACTGAACAAAACTAGTGTCAAATAAAATCTATGTGAACCTAATTTTCAAAATGGAAAACCATTCTAAGAAAGAGTTTTTATAGAGAAAGATATATTCAATTTACTAATGACATATTATGCAGAAAACTGCTGCACGTGTGCAACCTTTAACTAGAAATTTAAGATATTATATAAACTCCAAACTAAACCAAACTAGTGCCAAATGATATCTACGTGGATCTAGTTTCCAAAACAGAAAACTATTCTTAAAAAAAATTATCTAAAGAAAGATATGCTCAATTTACTAATGATATGTTCTGCAAAAAACTACAGATATGCTGTTTTGAAATAATTGATATATTACGTGAAGATTTCTTTGAGTTTTCATGTTAATTAATCATGTTTAAACCCTAGGTTTGTGATATATAAGTAAGATAAATATGTTTAAATGAATTTTACCTCTGTTCATTGTTGGGTCCTTTTGTTTTGATGATGATTAACAAATAATTTACAACTAATATTGTTTGTCTAGTGTTTGTATTTTATATTTATTATGGGTAAATAATATGTTGGAGGATGGATGAAATCGAGCATTCACGATCATATCCAATGGAGGTTGGCGGAATAGTGGAGTTAAGCGATGCAATTCATGTTAAAGATCCAAGTTCAAGCTTCTTCCATGTTTACCAAGACAAGCTACAATGAAGATCTATCAAACTTAGGTAAATTAAGTTTAGGGTTTATATAATGTGTGTTAATTCTATAAGCTCAAATATACACACACATTTCATTTGTGAATTTTCTTAAATATAGGTGTTTTTATGCAAAATATGTTTTAATATGCTTTGGACTATACAAACATTATTAACATCTTTTATTATGTCCATATAAACATTACACAAGTTTTTAAAACTTGATTTGAGCTAAATGACAAAATCAACATGTTTATAAACACATGTATTTTAGTGTTTTTGAATATTTTTGAGATTTCACAAATGATAAGAGCAAATTGAAAAATTTCTTTTCCAACATGTTTATATTCATGTTTATAAACGTTTCCCAAAGTTTTACATTTTTAGAATTTATTTACTATTTTTAAGGTTCTTCAAAGTTGGTTTTTACTATTCAAAACAGACTGATATCACGTTACCAGTCGACTGATGAATGTGTTCAATCGACTGAAGAAAATACCTGGAATAGTAAAAAGTTTCTGTTCTATTTTGGTCAACTGACCAGTCGACTGATGATCCATCAGTCGACTGATAAGCTGTCTGACACCTACAACGGTCAGCTCTTCAGTCGACTGATGATTCCCGTCAGTCGACTGATAAGCCATAACGACTATTTTTCCAGCCTTGAATATTTTAATATTTTTGCTGGTTTTCATTAGGTTTTGTGCCTTGGTTTTTCTTCCGATATAAACCCCTATTGTTCTCATCAGAATCTATCCATTAAGGAGGGTTTTTAAACAAGAGTTTTAAGAGTTTAAAAGTTTGTTTCTCAAGTTTGTGTTTGTGTTTACAAAGAGGAAGCTTGCATTGTCAATTGAGGAATTCATCCTCAATCTTCTTCATCATCCTTTGTGTTTATAGAGAAGTTTTTCTAACTCTTTTCTCTAGTAATTTTATAATTAATTTTCATATTCTTATTATTGCTAGTTTGCTAATAGAGTTAGATTTTATTTATACTCATTTTATCACACACATACCTATTTGAGCTTGTAGGATTTCATACATCATATATTGGGTTGTGGGTTTGTAATTTGTGAGATTGAGCTTATATTGAGTTCTCATCCAATTAGAGAATATTTTATTGTAACTAAACTCATCCAATTAGAGATTTTATTTATACTCATTTTATCACACACATACCTATTTTATCACACTCATTATATTACACTTGTACACCGAGAGAAGTGTGTGGTGAGAGATGGGGTCGGTTCCAAGAGTTGTGGGGTCAGTAGTAAAGCCTAGTGAGAGGTGGTAATTCCGAACACTTGAGGAATGTGACACGGGCTAGGCCAACACTTAGAGGGTATGAAGTGTAGTTGTAAGCGTATAAGTTGTAAAGTTTTTAGTGAACTAAAAAACTGAGTTGTGAGGTGTAAACGTTATTTGGGTGAGCGTAAAAAACCAGGTGTGATAGTGGATTTTTCCTCGGGAGTGGGGAGCGGAGACATAGGACGAAAGGTCCGAACTCCGTGATCATATTGCTTTTTTGAGTTTGGCTTGGCGCACTTATATTTTTGTTCATATTTATTGCATTTCTCTCATTGCATATTTCATCCGCTCTATTGTTTATATATCTTGTTTCACCATTGTGTTAGTTTTTTATCCTTGCATATATATTTCATTGCATATCTTATTTGCAAGAATATTTGTTAATTAGCTTTATTTGGCATAAATTCGGATTAGATTAGCATAAACCCTATTCACCCCCCTTAGGGTTCCTTCCTAGTGGCATTAGGGTGTTTTCAATTGGTATCAGAGCTTGATGCTCTTTGATTTAACGTCTAATCACCTTGAGTTAAAGATCCAAGTTATTTTATTTGTGTTAATCTAGTTTTGATTGCATTTGTCTTGCTTGCATATATTCACATATATATCATGAATATGGATGCATTTCGTTTAGGCTATGATCCAAATATTACTCCAAAATATAGAAATTTCTCTTATGCTCAATGGTGCTCTAGATTTAAAATATTTGTTGAATCTAGAAATATTGACTTATGGGAAGTTATTGATTTGCTTATATTGTGCCCACATTAGAGAAATTCAAGTGGAGCAATCATGATAGAAAAATATTTATAATGAACAAGTTAGTGTTAGAATTATTGCATAATGCTTTTGAACCTTGTATTTCTAACAAACTTGCTCATTTTGATAGTGCTTACACGATTTGGAAACTTTTTGAAGCACATCAAGGAGATTTGGAGGAGATTCGACACGTTGTGGCGGAATTGACTTCAAGTGATAGAGGAACATCATGCACACGACCATTAGGGGATAACCCTAGTGGTAAGCGATTCGGAATCCGATTATGATCTATCTATTAATGAACTCGCTTGTGCATATGAGAGATTATCACATGCTTATACAAAATTGCAAAATAATTTTATTGATCTTAAAAGCAAGCATGTTAGTTTAAAATCCGATCATGAGTTGTTAGCCTCTAAACTTGATGTCATTACTAAGGAGAATGCAACACTTTAAGAAAACAAGGACATGTTAAGTTTAGAAAATGAAAATTTGACTTCATCTATTGGTAGCTTAACTCATGCTAATAATAATGCCATGATAGAAGTAGAAACAATTAGAAATGAGTTTAATTCATTTAAATATGATCATGTTTCATCTACTTCTATTTCCAATACATGTATGCAAAATGATGAGTTGAGTCAAGTTAAACATCGCATATCTTGTTTAGATTCAACCATAAAAACATGTATGGCAAATAACAAAAAGCTTATGGACTTGTGTGCAAAGTCCCGTGTTAACACTTCCAAATTAAACACTCACTATGCACACATGTATAACAAAATTTACAAATGCTCTATTTGCGGCCGAAAATGCCATCTTGCTAAATTTTGCTATGATGCACACAAACACAAGAATATTAATACTCCTAGTGCATCCCATCTAACTTCATCATCTTATACACATACACATTCACATGCTCATTCTCACAAAGTTCATCATAAGTATGCTAATGTGTATCATTGTGATTTTTGTGGTAGAGTTGGTCACTTAGCTAAATTTTATTTTGATTTGCGGGTTTCGAGCCGCACTTCTTTGTACATAAATTCACGAATAGTGTAGTAGCACACACATAGGTATGCTTGAAGGAATTATAATGGGTTTTGACCTGATTACTTTGAGAAAGAGTTTAGCAAATATTATACACACACCTTTTGGATATCGTTGATGAGCTTAATTCAGTACTATGGGGGTAGTGCGTCGATATTTCATTTGTACAGGCCATTGAGTCAGATTTAGGATGTTTTGTTTAGAAGTTCGTCCCATACTAGGGTGCGATGAGGCTTGTGAGCCGTATTCCTAGGATGCCTACTTAGTAGTTCGTCCCACACTCGTGTTACGTACAGAGATACGATGAGACTAATGAGCCATGTACACTGTTAGGATACCGACCAGGTAGTCTGTCCTGCATGATGATGCGGTGAATCAAAATCTTATACGAAGTTGCATTGAGATAGTTAAATGATAGCCTGAGTCGTTGGCGGATGCCAGTTATGTTTTTGACTCACTGCAAATATATGAACCAGAGTACTTTGGATTTGAAAGTACATGGGATTTGTGCCAGTATTCATTCTATCTTCTCAGTGACAATAGAAGATATTATGAATACGATATGTTGATGTCTTTACTTTCTTTTACTGATTTTCTTTATTTTCTTAGTTGGGATTAATAATTACCGATTCATAATTTGAGACATATGGTATATACTTGAGGATTCCTTGTTTGGATTATTTCGCTCGACATACCAGTCTCATGTTGTGGATTTTTAATTGTTGATTTCATTTAGATTATTTATCTATAGTTCTGTGTTAATGTTTAGGCATCTACGATTCGGGGCATATGGTATATACATGAGGATTTCCTTATTTGGATTATTTCGTTCGACGTACTATGTCTCGTATTGTAGGTGTCTAAATATTAATTTTATTAGATACGGAGGAAAATGATCTAGGTAGACTATGCTTAATAGATAGAGCCTCCACTCCATCTAGTAGCCCTTCCCCTGGGGGAGGATGGATGTGATCTTGCTATAGCGATCTGACGCTCTTGTTGTTACTCTTTTTCTTTTAGTATTCTTTCAGGTAATTCAGAGTAGCGGAGAGTTGCAGGATGATGAAGTTCTTGCATAGTCGTCATCACATGAGATTTATTAGAGGCTCCACCGCAATTTTATATTTTTGTTCAGACCTTAGAGTTTATTTTATAATGTAAAGACAGTGTGCCTTAGTACGATTTTCAGTTGTTTCTTGTCGAGACATATTTATTTATTTTGGATATCAGATGTATTCAAGGTTGTTCATTGAGACATGATTTATTTATGACATATTTCTTTCTAAATCTAAGAAGCTGGAAATCTGGGTCACGGTCGACTGCCACGGTTGACCGCGTGTGTCCACGGTTGACCGCCACGGTCGACCGCATGCAGGACAGAGACTTAGGTAGTCTCTGGAGCCCGTCGCGGTCGACCGCCAGTCTAATGATGGCCGTGCTTGTTTCATTTGAATTTTTATTTGGTTTTCAAGCGATTCTCTCAACTTTTTGCTGATAGACTACAATGTTAAGAGTTGTTGAACACCTGGGATAATGGTGAACTTCAGATGTGGACACGCACACTGAGATTTGTGCATGTATGCTTAGATTATGTTAGATTAACACACTTTTGACACAAGTTAAACTGATAAACATATATGAATAGTGTTGTTCTATATTTTGTTGTAGAATGATTGAGTAAGAGTATTATAATAGTATCGTTATTACATGTATTCGGAATAGGGAGATGATAAACTTTATTGCCACAGAGCGATTGAGTAAGAACACTACAAGAGTATCGCTATAGCATAAGATGATCCACACATAGGTATTTGATCAGTTGTAAGTTTTACTTCCATGATAGATTACCTGCGAGTAGGGTATTTCTTTTGAGATTTTGGCACACCCGTTATGGACGGCAGTTATATTCGTTTTGGTTTGGTTGACATCCTCTTATATTAGAGCAGGCTACTCAGATGTAATTCAAGATGATGTATTTATTCTTTATGTTGGAGATTTGAGTATGTTTCCTTGACTATTTGTTTTTCATAGAGAGCTATATGAATGATTTGATATATGTAAGTACTGACTCTATTTTCTTATATACTCCTACCCCTTCCCCTGGGGAGAGGTAGTGATGATCTCGCTAGCGTTTTGACGCTCGTTGTTTCCCCTCTTTCAGGCAGCGAGTCCGGCGCACGGAGAGTCGCAGGTTGATGGGACTTCTTAGTTGTCCATTTAGCTACTTATTATACCTTGTAGTTATTGCAGAACTCCACATGTAGTTGATTATTTTCAGATTCTAGATTTGTATTTTAGTTTAGAGTTGAGGGATTTTGTGAGACTTTGTTTATTTGACTCATTGTATTTGAGATCCAGTTTATACTTAGAGATATTTCTATTCTATTTCAGTTGGGCTCATATTTGGTATTTCTTATGCTTCTTCTGTGTATATCCAGTGTTGCCTATTTCTATTTTTTGCCTGTCTGTACCCTCACATATTTATTGTTTCCACTAGAGAGATAGTGATTGTGATGGTGAAACATATCGTAGCATGGGGGTTGGTGCTTGGCAGGTTTGACAATCCGGGTTTCACCTGGGAGTGCAGCCTTGTGTGAACCCTGGGGCGTCACAATTGCTAATCTAGTTTTGGTTATTTTTATCTTGCTTGCATAAGATTATATCATGGATATGCACAGTGCATCTTGTTTAGGCTATGGTATTAATGTTGCTCCAAAATTCAATGATATTCCTTATGCTTAATGGTATTGTAGATTTATATTATTAATTAAATCTTAAAATATTAAATTATAGGAAATTATTGATTGTGCTTACATTGTGCCCACTTTAAAAAAATCCAAGTGGAGCCTAAATGATAAAAGAATGTTTTATTATGAACAAGCTATTGTTAGAACTTGTGCGAAATGCTTTTAACTTATCTATTTCTAACAAGCTTGCTTTTTTTGATAGTGCTTATATTTTATAGAAACATATAGAAGCACATCATGATAACTTGGAGGAGATCCAACAGAGTTCGGCGGATTCTACTTCAAGTAACATTGGAGCTTTACCGTGCACACGACCACTAGGCGATAGCCCTAGTGAGGTATGCGAGTCCGATTCGTAACATTGGAGCTTTACCGTGCACACGACCACTAGGCGATAGCCCTAGTGAGGTATGCGAGTCCGATTCCGACGATGAACTATCTATTAATGAACTCGCCACTAGGCGATAGCCCTAGTGAGGTATGCGAGTCCGATTCCGACGATGAACTATCTATTAATGAACTCGCATGTGCTTATGATAGATTTATGAAAGCCTACAATAAGTTGCATCATAACTTTATTGATTTGAAAAGCAAGCATGTAGAATTGAAATCCGATCATGATATACTAGCACCCAAGTTTGATATCATTATTAAAGAAAATAAAATTTTTAAAGAAAACAATGATATGTTAAAATTGGAAAATGATAACTTGACCTCAACCATAGCTAGCATAACTCATGAAAGAATGATGCCATGCTAGAAGTAGATGCTATTAGGAATGAATTTGATTCTTTTAAGAATAATTATGTTTGCTCTACTTCTAATGTTAATGTATGTGTGCCTAATAATGAGTTGAATAATGTCAAAAATCGCATGTCATCCTTAGATTCAACATTAAAAACATACATTCCAAATAATGATAAGCTTGTGGACTTATGTGCAAAGTTTCGTTTAAATTTTTCTAAAAAACTCACATGATATGCACACATGTATAACAAAATTTACAAATGCTCTATTTGTGGTCGTAAAGGCAATATTACTAAATTTTATTATAATGCACAAAACTCTATCAAGACTAAAAATATTGTTCCTTGTGCATCCCATCAAGCTTCATCATCATGTACAGATACACATTCACATGCTCATACTCACAAAGTTCATCATAAGCATGCTAATGTGTATCAATGTGATTTTTGTGGTCGTTTAATTTTGTTTTGATTTGAAAAGAGTTTATCATTTGAAAAATAATTTTAAAGAAAAATCTATTTTTGCAAATGAGTCCCGTGCACAACTAATTGGTCAACACAAACCACTTTAACCTTTCCATTGCATATATTGCAATCGTAAAGGTCATTTATCAACATTTTATTTTAACCATGTTCGTGCACCTTATATGCCCCAAAGGGATCATAACCCTAGGGCTTTGAGCTTTAATGATAGGGGTCATGTTTCTAGACTCTTCGGTGCCAAGAGTAATTGGGTACCAAAACAAGTTTGATCTTTGAGAATAAATTTTTTAACTTTTTAGTTTTTCATGTTCTTAAATATGATTTTTAGTTGAGATTTTTGCAAACAATTTTTAAAATCTTTAAAAGAAAGTATATATATATAAACCATAGTTCATGTTTCTCATGTGTTTTATAGTCTTGATTTGAACTATGTTATTTTTTGATTCATTTTGATGTGAACGTTGTGTTTGTGCTTTATGAGTTTATTGTAAAACACTCTTTTGATGATATTTATGTATTTATACTTATGGATCATCAATTAGTGCTTTATAATGTATTCTTTATGGGGTTTGATCAAATTTGTCAAAGAAAAATTTCTTTTTGTTGATCAAACGTCTTATTTAAAAAAACATACTTTGTTTTGAGTTTATATATGAGAAGTTTATTTTTTGAGCAACCCCCCGGATGTATTAATTCTTTGTTTGAAATTATGTTTACTGAGCATTCATATGGGTTGAAACAAGTTTTTCTTGTTTTTGTCAAAAATGAGTATATTGATCTTTTATGTATTTATCCAAAGCATACTAATCTTTGATCTTTATGGATAAAACTTATAAATATTTTAACAAATTTTCTTTGTGATCATGTATATAGGAAAGATGTGTCCATTATTTACATTGATACAAAATGTCCTTTTAGTAGACATCTTTGCCTAACCTCTTTGCTTAGAGTTTTTTTTTGGTGATTTGAGCATGTTTGTCATTTGAATCATGTATTTGCTCAATCATCTTATTTTTTGTTGTCATTTGAATCATGTATTTGCTCAATCATCTTATTTTTTGTTAAAATGATACTTTATGCTTTTCCATGAACTCTCATTTGGATGTATTTGCTCAATCATCTTATTTTTTGTTAAAATGATACTTTATGCTTTTCCATGAACTCTCATTTGGGCTCTCTTTTAGTATTATTTTTATTGTCTTTCTTAGATTCATGAATTTTCATGAACAAGATTTTCGTTTTCATAAGTTTTCATAAACTTATACTTTGTTTTTATGTGTTGAGACATCATTCTCATAATAATATATTTATATATGTTCTCAATCAATCATAATTTATGGTTTCATAACTTATAAATTTTCTTTTGGATTTATTGACAAATCATTTGATTCTTGATTTTTAAATTTTAAATCCTTGACTTTCTTTTTTGGGATTTTTTTTTGTTTTTAAGTTTGTTATTATGTTTGTAAACTTTTCCAAAAGTTTCATATTTTTTAGAATTTATTTACTATTTTTTAAAGGCCTTTGAAAATTATTTTCAAAATTCAAAACAGGCTGAAAACGTGTTATCAGTCGACTGATGCATATTATAAGTTGACTAATGAAACTAGCCAGAATCATCAAAAGTTTCTGTTTCTGCGACCGTCGTTCTTTCAGTCGATTGATGATCCGTCAGTCGACTGATGAGCTCTTTTAGTTGACTGACGAGCTACAAACTGCTTACAACGGTCAGCTCATCAGTCGACTGATGAACCCCGTCAGTCAACTGATAAGTTTCCAACGACTAGTATTTCTAGATTTTCATGTTTCTATTTTTTTGTCTTTTTCCTTAGTTTTTTCTTGGTTTTGGGGCTTGTTCTATGATCCTATATATGCTCCATACCTTCTAACTTCTGTGGATATCAAGAAAATTATTTAATCAAGTTTTGGAAGAGTTTTGTTTGTGTGCATTGTTTCAAGTTTCGTTTCAAAAGATACGTTTTTCACAAGGAGGAAGCTTTTTTTCAACTAAGGAATTCATCATCCTCATCATATCTACAGCTTCTTGTGTTTATAGAGAAGATTTCTAACTCTTTTATCTTTCTTATTTATTATTTTAATTTTCATATTCATATCTTAGCTAGTTTTATTTGAGTTAAAATTTTATTGTTCTCATTCGTCACACACATTTTTATTGAGCTTATAATATTTCATACAATATATTGTTGTGTAGTAGTGTGTGATTTAGTGAGAGTGAGACTTATTGTGTTCTCATCCTTATTAGAGAACAAATCATTGTACTTTATGCTTTATTGTGAGAATCACTTTGTAATACACATTTACACCGAGAGGAGTGCGTGGTGAGGACGTAGTTGATACCAAGAGGAGTAGCGTCGGTAGTAAATCCTAGTGAGAGGTAGTAAAGCCGAGCACTTGAGGGAGGGGATACGTGGGGACCAACACTTGAGGTTGTAGTTTGTGTATGTACATTGTGAGTGACTTGTAGAGTTTTTGGTGAACTAGAAAACCGAGTGTGTAGAGAAGTTCTGGCTTCCAAACCGGGTGTGTCGATTTAGTAGAGATATCCTCGAGGTGAGGAGTGGAGACGTTGATCAAGGGTTGACCGAGCTCCGTGATCATATCTTGTGATTGAGTTTGCTTTGTGTATATTTATTTTATGCTTGTAATTTATATTCTTACTCATAACTCATTCATATATCTTTTGTAAGAATTAATTAATCAAGAAAGTTTTTAATTGGCATAAAATCGGGATTAGATTAGCATAAGACCCTATTCACCCCCTCTAGGGTCTAACAACAGTTAGGCTAAGCATTATAGTAGGAGACGTCAGAGTTGAGGCACTAAAGGAGAAGATGGCGTCACGCGAAGCGTAGGAGGAGGAGGTAGTCGCTAAGCCCTAGAGGAAGAGGTGTCAGTAGCTGTTAGGCAATGTGATGGAGAAGAGCTCTTGAGTTCTGGCGCCTAGCAGCATCACAGCTAGAGTTGAGGACCTTAACATCGGCAATAGGACAACGACGAAGTTTAGACTCAAATTAGGGCTCGGATTTTTGCCCAAATTCACCTAATGGCAGAGAATTTGAAAGAGGAGAGAATGGAGAGTCTCTACAGAGAGAGGACGGAGAGAGAATGGAGAAAGAGGGTTTTCTTTTCCTTCAGTTTTGGAGAAAGGGGTGAAGAAAGATCTGAGAGAGGAGAAAAGAAAGAAGTAACTTTTATTAAGGGGTATATTAGGATTTTTAACCCGAAAATGTATAAATACAGATACTCTACTTCTAAATTATACTATTTGAGTTTAGAGATAAATACAAAAAGTTAAGTGGGTTTAATAGTATGAAGGAAAATCGTTGGATTTATAGATAAACCAGGGTAAATAATTGGGCTCAAAGACAAAAACCCTTATAAAAAATATGGTTTTATTTTGAGACATATTGTAAAGCCCCGTAGAATTTAATAAATGAGTTTTTATTGTGAAATGTATGTCTATATCATAGAGGAGTATGATAACAAGTGTTTGAGGATCAAACTAGTGTATTTATATGAGAGAAATCAAGTGGTAAAGACCAGCACACGAATAAATCATGCACAACAGAATATTGCTACGCGGTCGACCGCGTTGGACGTGGCGGTCGACTGCACAGCGGCCAGGCTCAGGCGCAGCAGGATTTGCTATGCGGTCGACCGCGATGGGTGTGACGGTCGACCGCACAGTGGTCAGACTTGTTTTCTTAGCCCGTTTTGTTTTGGGTTTCGGGTCGGGTTTGAGGGCTCATATATATATTATTTTATTCATGGGAGCCTCCTTTTTGTCAGAAAAAACCCCAGCAGCCTCCCCCTATCCTCTTGCAAACCCTAGCTAGTTCTTTGGACGATTGTGGAGGATTTCGAGGAGTTCGAGCGAGATCCAGCGGTGTTCAGTGAAGAAGAACCTTCTCACGACCCTACCATAGTAGTTCATTAACCCTTAGGCGAGTTTCATCTCGTCCAATCCCTCACCCAGTTTTTAAATGTTTTTAAATAATGATTTCATGTGTTTTTATGCTAGTTTGAGTATAAAAAGTTGATCTTTATATTGTATGTAGCAAAAGAATATGTTTTTAGTTAATAAAGATCACCCACATTTTTCTTAAGTGCAGATCTAGACCTGGTGGTTAGTCTAACAAAAGTTTTGAAAGAAAAGTAATTGTTTTTGATAGTTTCGACATAAATAAGCATGTTTTAAACTATTTCAGTTTGTTTATAGTGATTAGACTGCTTATATCATGTTCCAGATATGCTAAATCACATGTATAGGGTTGCTAGTATGTATAAACATCAAACACGAAGTTTGAGATCGAAATCATGTAGAACAGAACCTGAATATAAGGTTTTTTCTGCTTCGCGATCAACTGAGGTTGGCGCGGCGGTCAACTGCATATCGTGCACAGGTCATCTATGAGTTCTATCTTGATTGCGGTCGACCACGCTGGGCATGGCGGTCGACCGTCAATCGCGATCGACCGTCAATCGCGATCGACCATGCGTGACACGGCGGTCGACCGCTGGGGAGCACAGAAGCACAGTGAGTTTCTGCTCTTTGTGCGGTCGACCGCGTTGGGCGCGGCGGTCGACCGCGAGTCAATTTTCCTTCACTGTTCTGTTGTGCATACGTTGTGTGGCTGGCAAGATTTCTGGGTTATTTGGGGTTGTTAAACACTGAGAATTCTGTACATGAGTTTACTACAGACAGGAGACTTGTTTTATTCACCAAGACATGAGAGTGAATAGTGTATATATATGTTTTTAGTTGTAATCTATTGCGGTTCATGTGTTGGACACTTAGCTATTGTAGTCCATGTGTTGAGCACTTATCCATTACGGCCCATGTGTTGGACCTTGATCATATAGTCCATGTGTGGAACATTTTCTTATTTTAGTCCATGTGTTGGATATGTAGCTTTGCGGCCCATATGTAGGACCTACATCATATTTAGTCCATGTGTTGGACCTACCTCATATATAGTCGATGTGTTGGGATTTTTCCTATTTCAGTCCATGTGTTGGACATTTGTTACATGCAGTCCATGTGTTGGACATTCAGTGGATTTTCCTATTTCAGTCCATGTGTTGGACATTTGTTACATGCAGTCCATGTGTTGGACATTCAGTGGATTTTACCTTATCTAACATATAGTAGATGAAGTTTTGTTACATGCAGTCCATGTGTTGGACATTCAGTGGATTTTACCTTATCTAACATATAGTAGATGAAGTTCATGAGTTGAACAAGTATTCTGATATCTGACAGGATATTTTTGATATAGTTTAAGATGGAGGTATTGCTCCACGTTGGAGTTGGATTTGATAGTTAGCTATTTACAATATGAGCTTATTGATGGTTGAGATATCCACGCAGATGTTGTAAATTCCTAAATATCAAACTTTCATTTTATTTCAGATTAGATGTTTTGACTATCTATATGTATTATTAGTTATTTTTCTATCCAACTAGCCCTTCCCATTGGGGTTGGTTGAGATGTTACTCGCTATAGCACTTTGACGCTCGTTGTTTCCCCCACTTTCAGGTAATGAGCCAGGTGCACGGAGAGCCGTAGCTTGATGGATTTACTCTTGTTATTATTTGTAGATATATTATCAGTAGTTTATTGTTAGGGCTCCACGATGATTTTGTATATGAACATTGAGATGTTATTTCTAGTTTTGTAAAGGTAGATTACCTTAATGTCATTTCATTTGAATTCTTATTGTGAGACAATTGTATCAGTTCAGATGATTTTTTTCAGAGATTTATCTATTTTATCAGTGGTGATAATTTTTCTTCAGAATATCTATTTGTTTAGTATTTCTTTTGTATATTCTCTCCCTTGCCTGTTTTGTACCTACACTTGTTTTTGTTTTCACTAGGTAGATAGTAATTGTGATGGTGAAACGTGTTATTGCACAGTGTAGTGCATGACAGGTTTGACATTCTTGGTTTTACCTTGGACTGTAGCCTTGTTGAAACCAGGGGCGTCACAGTTGGTATCAGAGCTCTAGTTCCAGTATCTTTAGGATCATCCTGTGTTGAGTCGTGGAGCTAGAATAGAGCTTCTTAGGATTCATGTATAGAGTCCGCTAAGAATTTCCTAGAATGAGTGAAGACGTTAAATACGCGTATTCAAAAATTACGAATATTTTTTTTTGTGATATTAAAAGTATTGGCGTGAATGATATATGATATGAACTCTCTATTTATATGAGATCCATATATGTTTTATTTGAGGACTCATAAACCTTCTTTTATGTGCTCAGATGGCAAGACGCGGTAGACCTAGTACCCGAAGAGCTGGTCAGGCAGAGCCACAGTAGGCTCCACTCGAGCAGCAGCAAGCTCCCCAATACCTGATAGAGCTGATGGCTCCCATAGCCGCTAGGATGGCAACTCTTGAAGAGCTTGTGATGAGTCACATCACCCCACCACCACCACCAGTAGTTCCACCACCGGTTGTACCAGCTTTTCCAGTTGCGGAGGGTTTTCAAGGGAACACACCAGCACCTACCCCGCAGGTAGTTACGGATAGAGCGACAGAGCAAGAGACTTGGCTCCGTCTAGTGGAGAGATACCAGAATATGAGAGCACCAGAGTTTCAGGGATCATCAGATTCACTGGCAGCATATAAGTTCAAGGAGGATGTGAGCAACATTCTTGAGATACTGAATGTGACATCGGTTCAGAAGCAGAGGCTGGCATCTTATAGTCTCAAGGGAGATGCAGGGAGATGGTATCGGTTGCAGTTCACTCCAGATCAGAGGATGACACTCACCTAGGAGGACTTCACTTACTTCTTTGATGAGCAGTTTATCTCTTCCACGGCACGAGCCGGGAAAGAGCTTGAGTTATCCAGATTGACTCAAGGAGATATGTCAGTAGCGGATTTTGTGAGCAGATTTATGAGTCTACTTTATTTTACGGGCATATGGCAGACCGAAGAGCGCCAGACTCAGATGTTTCTAGCAGGACTTCACCCCAACCTTCGTCAATACCTCGTTTCTAGGAGGCTTTATTTAGTTCGAGAGGCAGCAGATGCTGCCATCTCTCAGGAGAATGAGTCAGCCATGTTCCAGAAGGACAACGAGGGAAACAGCAAGGAAAAGGGTAAGAATGAGAGGCCTTTCTCAGGACCCCAGCAGTAGCAACAGCAAGGCCCTCATAGGAGAGGACCTCAGCATAATCATAGAGCGCCTCAGCAGCGCAAGTTTCAGGGCGCATGTTATAACTATCACAAGATTGGGCATAGAGCATCAGAATGCCGTGGTACGCCAGTAGGAGCCCAGTAAGGGAGAGGATAGAATCAGCAGCAGAACAGATTTCAGGGCCGGGGTTAGGGCCAGCAGGCGAGGCTAGAGGTACGACCAGTGGTACCGAAGATCAAGGGGCAGGTTCGTTCTGTTCAGGAGATCCCTCAGGGACAAGTAGTTCCATATGCTCCACCTTCAGCCGCGGAGCAGGTTCAGGCTACTGGCAGAGTCTATACAGTAGTCCCTCGTGATCATGGGGCGAGGTTCTCCGTAACCTCCTTTCCAGCCTGTATTCTTTTTGATTCGGGAGCTTCTCACTCTTTCATATCTTATGCTTTTATGAGTAGACTTCAGCTCGTAGCTCAGCCTCTAGACATTCCTTTATCAGTTTCCACCCCTCTAGGTGAGATGTCGCTCTTGGAGAGCAATTGTAGGAGGTGTGTCATCAATTTAGATGAGTCTGAGTTTGTTGTCAACCTGATAGTGTTGAGCATGTCAGAGTTCGATGTTATTCTTAGTATAGATTAGATATCTTCCTACCACGTCAGTATCTACTGTTTTGCGAAAATAGTCAAGTTGCGAGCGTCCGATGGGTCCGAGTTAGTTGTGGCAACCTCTCAAGGGAACCAGTTTGCGGAGTCATTACTGGCGTACATCGAGGAGGTGATGCTGCGGGATCACAGTGTGGATATATGCGAGACTAGAGTTGTCTTAGATTTTCAGGATGTCTTTCAGGATATACCTGGGTTATCTCCTGTGAGAGAGGATGAGTTCTGTATTGAGTTACAGCCGGGCATAACCACAATATCCCGAGCACCCTATCGTATGGCACCTGCTGAGATGAGAGAGTTACAGACCCAGTTGGATGAGTTGTTAGCTCAGGGCTTTATTCGTCGGAGTCATTCTCCGTGGGGAGCGCCGTTCCTCTTCGTGAAGAAGAAGGATGGTAGTATGCGATTGTGTATCGACTACCGTGAGTTGAATAAGGTCACTATCCGGAATAGATATCCTTTGCCTCGGATTGACAACTTGTTCGATGAACTGTAGGGAGTACAGTATTTCTCGAAGATTGATCTTTATTCTGGTTATCATCAGTTGCGGGTCCGAGAGATGGATATTCCCAAGACCGCCTTTCTGACTCGATATGGGTCCTTCGAGTTTTTGGTTATGCCATTTGGGTTGACCAATGCACCAGTGGTATTCATGGATTTAATGAACCGGGTCTTCCGTCCATTTTTGGACCAATTCATGATTGTGTTTATCGATGCTATTCTTATCTATTCGAGATCGGGGTTGGAACACGTGCAACATCTACGTTTGGCTTTGTAGACCTTACGTGAACATCAGCAATATGCTAAGTTCAGCAAGTGTGAGTTTTGGATTTCTGAGGTCAGATTTCTTGGCCATATTGTCAGCAGAGAGGGCATAGCGGTAGACCCAGCTAAGGTTTCAGCAGTACTTGATTAACCGCCAAAGACGGTAACCGAGATTTGTAGCTTTTGGGATTGGCCGGATATTACAGGAAGTTCATTCAGGACTTCTCGAAGATTATGATGCCACTTACACACCTCACGAAGAAGGGTTTACAGTTTACTTAGAGCATGGAGTGCCAGAAGGCTTTTGATACCTTGAAGGCTAAGTTGACTACGGCGCCAGTTCTCACTATTTCGAGCAGTGACAGAACATTTGTTGTGTACACGGACACGTCGTTAGCAGGTTTGGGAGATGTTTTGATGCAGACTCAGAGGGTAGTAGCATACATCTCACGGCAGTTGAGAGTTCATGAGCAGAACTACCCCACTCATGATTTGGAGTTAGCAACAGTTGTATTCGCGCTGAAGGCGTGGAGACACTATTTATATGGAGTTCAGTTCGATTTTTTCATAGACCATCAGAGTTTGAAGTACTTTTTCTCCCAGAAGGAACTTAATCATAGGCAACGACGATGGATTGAGTTCATCAAGGACTACGAGTTCGCGATTCAGTATCATTCGGGGAAGGCGAACGTCGTAGCAGATGCTTTGAGTAGGAAGCGTTGACATCAGGTTACGGCTTTGAGGTGTTCGTTGTATAGAGATCTTCTCACTCTTAGCCAGTTCGACTTTATTCCAGAGATTGGCGGGACCAGTGCATACTTAGGAGCTATATCAGTGCAGCCATCTTGGAAGGACAAAGTAGTCAAAGCTCATTTAGAGGACTCTTGGATTCAAATCCGGAAGGAAGAGATTTCCAAAGAGCTCAAGGATGATTGGACTATTGGAGCAGATGGAGGCCTTCGAATGAAGGGTCGATTAGTTATGCCAGCTAGTGTGGAGCTGAAGAAGGAGCTGTTTGATGAAGCACATCGTACCCGATATACAGTGCATCCAGGAACCACCAAGATGTACAAGAACTTAAGGAGACACTTCTGGTGGAGTGGAATGCGTAAAGACATTGCAGATTATGTGGCTAAGTGTTTCACCTGTCAGCAAGTGAAGGCAGAGCACCAGAGACCAGCAGGGACACTCCAGCCTTTACCCATTCCAGAGTGGAAGTGGACAGACATTTCTATGGACTTTATTGTAGGGTTGCCGAAGTCGAAGAAGGGGAAATACTCAGTTTGGGTGATTGTGGATCGGTTGACGAAGTCGGCATATTTTATTCCAGTGAGGACTACTTATACCGCTGAGGCATATATGAGGAAATTTATTCGGGAGATAGTTCGGCTTCACGGAGTTCCAGATACAATTTTGTCAGATCGAGGGTCAGTGTTCACCTCGCACTTCTGGAGGAGTTTCCAGGATTCATTCGGTAGCAGATTATTACACAGTAGTGTATTTCACCCTCAGACGGATGGTCCGACAGAGAGAGTTAACCAAGTGTTGGAGGATATGCTACAGGCTTATGTTATTGATTTCCAGGGTAGTTGGGAGGATCATATTCTGTTGATAGAGTTCGCTTATAACAATAGTTATCAAGAGACGATTTGTATGGCTCCGTATGAGGCACTATACGGGAGGCCTTGCAGATCCTCTATATGTTAGTCAGAGCCGGAGGAAAGCTTGTTGTTTGGACCAGAGCTGGTGAGGCTGACTACCAAAAAGGTAGCATTGATTAGGGAGCATATTCTAGCCGCTCAGAGTCGACAGAAGAGCTACACGGATCATAGACGGCGACCTTTAGAGTTTCAGGAGGGAGATTACGTCATGTTGAAGGTATCGCTGATGAAGGGTGTGCAGCGGTTTGGTAGACGGGGGAAGCTAGCCCTGAGATATATTGGCCCTTTTTGGATCATTGAGCGTATTAGAGCTATTTCTTATAGACTAGACCTTCTAGCATCGATGTCTAGTGTGCACGACGTATTCCACATCTCTTTGCTCAGGAAGCACCTTCATGATGAGGAGAGACAACGAGTATTGGATGCTCCGGAGATCGAGCTTCAGGACGATTTGACTACGATTAGATCCCAGTTTGTATACTTTCTAGAGAGGACAAGAAGCTTAGAAATAAAGTGATTCCTTTGGTGAAAGTCCAATGGAACCAGAGAGGATCTGAGGAGATTTCTTGGGAGCGCGAGGAGGATATGCGTTGCGACTACCCACACGTGTTTGAGCAGATAATTTGTTTGAATTCTATTTTCTTATGATTTATGATGATTTTGGAATAGTTGTATTTATCTTTAACACTAGAATGGGGGTATGGTCACTTAATCCGTAATCATTTGGAATACATGGTATTTATATTGTGGGTTCCTTGTTTGGATTTTTCGCACGACGTATTATTTCCATTTAGTTGGGGATTAAGGTGTAAATATTTATATTATAGACTGTTAACCTTAAATACCACTATGCTCATATCTGATAATTATGTTATGAGATGTTGTGCTTTCCTCATATTATTAATGTTTGAGATGCGACTTTGGAATTTTGAGGACAAAATTTTTTTAAGGGGGGAAAAATGTAAAGCCCCATAGAATTTAATAAATGAGTTTTTATTACGAAATATATGTTTATGTCGTAGAGGAGTATGATAACAAGTACTTGAGGATCAAACTAGTGTATTTATGCGAGAGAAATCAAGTGGTAAAGACTAGCACACGAATAAATCATGCATAGCAGAATATTGCTGCACGGTCGACCGCGTTGGGTGTAGCGGTCGACCGTACAGCGGCCAGGCTCAGGCGCAGTAGGATATTGCTGTGCGGTCAACCGCGATGGGCGCGACGGTCAACGGTACAATGGTCAGACTTGTTTTCTCAGCTCGTTTTGTTTTGGGTTTCGGGTTAGGTTTGACGGCTCATATATATTATTTTATTCATGGGAGCCTCGTTTTTGTCAGAGAAAACCCTAGCAGCCTCTCCCTACCCTCTTGCAAACCCTAGCTAGTTCTTTGGGCAATTGTGGAGGATTTCGAGGAGTTCGGGCGAGATCCAGCGGCATTCAGCGAATAAGAACCTTCTCACGACCTTACTACAGTAGTTCATCAACCCTTAGGTGAGTTTCATCTCGTCCAATCCCTCACCCAGTTTTTAAATATTTTTAAATAATGACTTCATGTGTTTTTATGAGCCTAACATGCAAGTTTGAGTATAAAAAGTTGATCTTTATATTGTATGTTGCAAAAGAACATGTTTTCAGTTAATAAACATCACCCATGTTTTTCTTAAGTGCAAATCTAGATCTGGTGGTTAGTCTAACAAAAGTTTTGAAAGAAAAGTAATTGTTTTCGATAGTTTCGACATAAATATGTATGTTTTAAACTGCTTAATCTTGTCTATAGTAATTAGACTGCTTATATCATGATCCAGATATGCTAAATCACATGTATAGGGTTGCTAGTATGTATATACATCACACACAAAGTTCGAGATAAAAATCATGTAGAACAGAACCTGAATATAGGGTTTTTTCTGCTTCGCGGTCGACCGCGGTTGGCATGACGGTCGACTGCGTATCGTGCACAGGTCATCTACGAGTTCTGTCTTGATCGCGATCAACCACGCTGGGCGCGGCGATCGACCGTCGATCGCAGTCGACCGTGCATGGCACGACGGTCGACCGCTGGGGAGCACAGAAGCACAGTGAGTTTCTGCTCTTTGTGCGGTCGACCGTGCTAGGCGTGACGGTTGACCGCGAGTCAATTTTCCTACACTGTTCTGTTGTGCATAAGTCGTGTGGCTGGCATGATTTCTGGGTTATTTGGGGTTGTTAAACACTGAGAATTATGTACATGAGTTGACTACAGATAGGAGACTTATTTTATTCACTAAGACATGAGAGTGAATAGTATATATATGTTTTTAGTTGTAATCTATTGCTGTCCATGTGTTGGACACTTAGCTATTGCAGTCCATGTGTTGGACACTTATCCATTGCGGCCCATGTGTTGGACCTTGATCATATAGTCCATGTGTGGGACATTTGCTTATTTCAGTCCATGTGTTGGATACATAGCTTTGCGGCCTATATGTTGGACCTACATCATATATAGTCCATGTGTTGGACCTACCTCATATATAGTCTGTGTTGGGCTTTTTCCAATTTCAGTCCATGTGTTGGACATTTGTTACATGTAGGCCATGTGTTGGACATTCAGTGGATTTTGCCTTATCTAACATATAGTAGATGAAGTTCATGAGTTGAACAAGTATTCTAATATCTGACAGGACATTTTTGATATAGTTTAAGAGGGAGGTATTGCTCCACGTTGTAGTTGGATTTGATAGTTAGCTATTTACAATATGAGCTTATGGATGGTTGAGATATCCACGCACATGTTGTAAATTCCTAAATATCAAACTTCCATTTTATTTCAGGTCAGATATTTTGACTATCTATATGTATTATTAGTTATTTTTCTATCCAACTAGCCCTTCCCATTGGGGTTGGTTGAGATGTTACTCGCTATAGCACTTTGACGCTCGTTGTTTCCCCCACTTTTAGGTAACGAGCCAGGTGCACGAAGAGCCGTAGCTTGATGGATTTTCTCTAGTTATTATTTATAGATATTTTATCAGCAGTTTATTGTTAGGGCTCCACGATGATTTTGTTTATGCACATTGAGATGTTATTTTTAGTTTTGTAAAGGCAGATTGCCTTAATGTCATTTCATTTGAATTCTTATTGTGAGACAATTGTATCAGTTCAGATGATTTCTTTTTAGAGATTTATCCATTTTATCAGTGGTGATGATTTTTCTTCAGAATATCTATTTCTTTAGTATTTCTTTTGTATATTCTCTCTCTTGCCTGTTTTGTACCTACACTTGTTTTTGTTTCCACTAGATAGAAAGTAATTGTGATGGTGAAACGCGTTATTGCATAGTATTATGCATGACAGGTTTGACATTCTTGGTTTTACCTTGGACTGCAACCTTGTTGAAACCAGGGGCGTCACAGTTGGTATCAGAGCTCTTGTTCCAGTATCTTTAGGATCATCCTGTGTCGAGTCGTAGAGCTAGAATAGAGTTTCTTAGGATTCATGTATAGAGTCCGCTAAGAATTTCCTAGAATAAGTGAGGACGTTAAATACGTGTATTCAAAAATTATGAATATTTTTTTTGTGATATTAAAAGTATTGGCGTGAATGATATATGATATGAACTCTCTATTTATATGAGATCCATATATGTTTTATTTAAGGACTCATAAACCTTCTTTTATGTGCTCAGATGGCAGGACGTGGTAGACCTAGTACCCGAAGAGCTGGTCAGGCAGAGCCACAGCAGGCTCCACCCGAGCTGCAGCAGGCTCCCCAATACCTGATAGATCTGATGGCTCCCATTGCTGCTAGGATGGAAGCTCTTGAAGAGCTTGTGATGAGTCACATCACCCCACCACCACCACCAGTAGTTCCACCACCGGTTGTACCAGCTTTTCCAGTTGCGGAGGGTTTTCGGGGGAACACACCAGCACCTACCTCGTAGGTAGTTACAGATATAGCGACAGAGCAAGAGACTTAGCTCCGTATAGTGGAGAGATACCAGAAGATGAGAGCACCAGAGTTTCAGGGATCATCAGATTCACTGGCATCGTATAAGTTCAAGGAGGATGTGAGCAACATTCTTGAGATACTGAATATGACATCGGTTCAGAAGCAGAGGCTGGCATCTTATAGTCTCAAGGGAGATGCAGGGAGATGGTATCGGTTGCAGTTCACTCCAGATCAGAGGATGACACTCACCTGGGAGGACAACACTTACTTCATTTATATGAGATCCATATATGTTTTATTTAAGGACTCATAAACCTTCTTTTATGTGCTCAGATGGCAGGACGTGGTAGACCTAGTACCCGAAGAGCTGGTCAGGCAGAGCCACAGCAGGCTCCACCCGAGCTGCAGCAGGCTCCCCAATACCTGATAGATCTGATGGCTCCCATTGCTGCTAGGATGGAAGCTCTTGAAGAGCTTGTGATGAGTCACATCACCCCACCACCACCACCAGTAGTTCCACCACCGGTTGTACCAGCTTTTCCAGTTGCGGAGGGTTTTCGGGGGAACACACCAGCACCTACCTCGTAGGTAGTTACAGATATAGCGACAGAGCAAGAGACTTAGCTCCGTATAGTGGAGAGATACCAGAAGATGAGAGCACCAGAGTTTCAGGGATCATCAGATTCACTGGCAGCGCATAAGTGGAAGGAGGATGTGAGCAACATTCTTGAGATACTGAATATGACATCGGTTCAGAAGCAGAGGCTGGCATCTTATAGTCTCAAGGGAGATGCAGGGAGATGGTATCGGTTGCAGTTCACTCCAGATCAGAGGATGACACTCACCTGGGAGGACAACACTTACTTCTTTGATGAGCAGTTTATCTTCGAAGCATGTTCAGTAGCTCGTCTAAAGGCTGAAGCTCGCCTGTAAAGGCTGAAGCTCGCCTGTAAGGAAGTTCGTCTGCAAGGATAGAGCTCGCCTAATAGCATTGAAGCTTGCCTGAATGAGATTCGCCTGCACAGCTTCGCCTGCACAGCCTCGCCTGCACATTGAACCAAGCTCGCCTAACAGCATTAAAGCTTGCCTGAATGAGATTTTCCTACATAGCTTCGCTTGCACAGCCTTGCCTGCACAGCTTTGCCTGCACAGCCTCGCCTGTACATTGAACCAAGCTCGCCTAACAGCATTGAAGCTCGCCTGAATGAGATTCGCCTGCACAACTCGCATGCACAGCTTTGCCTGCACAGCCTCGCCTACACATTGAACCAAGCTCGCCTGAAGGCTTGAAGCTCTCCTGAAGACTGAAACTCGCCTGCTTGACCCAGGCTCGCCTGAAGGCCTAGCTCACCTGATAGCTCGAAGCTCACCTGTTTGGCCGACTAGCCAACACGAAAGTTCGAGCTCGCCTGACAGTCTGCACATCGCCTGTGCAGACTAAGCTCGCCTGACAACTAGAAACCCACCAGCAATGTTAGTTGCCCACTTGGAGTATGGTAACAGTCACGTCAGCGGTCAAATCCATGAATCAAGGGAGAAAGCATGGCGTTCCTCACCTAGCAAGAATAGGGCGGCTGACAGGACCCCCTAAGTGGTCACATCCCACAGCTAGGACGGCTGGCTCCCTCACCCCTACTAGTGGTCAAATCCCACAAATCAAGGGGTGACCCATGCCATCTCTTGCCTATTTAAAGCAACTTTCAGCCAACGTGAAAGGGGTTGATTGGCTGTAGCTTGCTTAAGCTAGCTAATCTTCCAAAGGTTGAACCTTGGCTCATTTGCTAAAGGCACCCTCATTTGAAGAGACTCGTCTGAACTCTCGGACTTGAGGCTCTCAAGCTCTTTGTAGACTCTTGCATAATAGCTCTTTACTCGTCTGAACTCTCAGACTTGAGGCTCTTAGGCTCTTTGCAAGCTAGTGCATGGTAGCTCTCTCTCCAAGCAGTCAACCAACAAGCACGAGCCCCTGATCGCCATCAAACTTGGAAACTCAAACTCAACCAGCACGAGCTCCTTCTGCATACTGAAGCTCACTACCGACCTCGATCGAATCGTCCAAGGGAAGCAGACTCGGTGCGAGAACCGAGTGAGGCGTCCTATCGCTACCAAAGTCCCCACGTTAAACAAGGAGGGCATTCCCTCCGCTTCTGTTGTAATTTTGATTCATTAGTTTGTAATAAGCTATTCTTATAAATACAAACGAAATCCCTATTTCGAAAGATCAAAATTTACACATACAAACTAATAAAAAACAAAATCAAGAAACTAGCTGTTATTGTACAAGGACACATTTTCGGTCGACTGATGTTCAAGGGCCGGTCGACCGAATGATGTTCATCGGTCGACTGATACATGAGTATCGGTCAACTGATGACCCTAAGAATAGGATGCTGAAAAACCTTTCTCTGGTCGGTCTACCGGTGCCATGCGTTCGGTCTACCGGAACTGATACATGAGATTTTTTAGGAGCTGTTTTTGCAGAAAATTTGATTTTGAAAATAATTAAACATAACAAATTAACTCAAAAAATAGTGAAATTTTGGAAATGTTTATAACCATGAAGATGAACATGTCAACGAAGAAATTTTTGAAAACGCTATTTTCATTTGTGAAAACTCATCATTTTGCAAAAGTGTTAAAAATACGAGTTCGTTTAAAATACTTGATTTTGACAAAATGATCTCAAACAAGTTTGAAACTTCTTTTAAATAGATTAATAGACTTTATGAAAGATATATAACTGTTATATTAAGTCATTAATCCACAATACATTATTTTATAAATCGGTAAACAATATGAGCTTCTTAAAACTTGATTTTGACAAATTTCTTTCAAACAAGTTTTACGCGGCACGGGCCGGGAAAGAGCTTGAGTTATCCAGATTGACTCAAGGAGACATGTCAGTAGCGGATTTTGAGAGCAGATTTATGAGTCTACTTCATTTTACGGGCATATAGCAGACCAAAGAGTGCCAGACTCAGATATTTCTAGCAGGACTTCGCCCCAGCCTTCGTAGATACCTCGTTTCTAGGAGGTTTTATTCAGTTCGATAGGTAGTGGATGCTGCCATCTCTCAGGAGAATGAGTCAGCCATGTTCCAGAAGGACAAGGAGGGAAACAGCAAGGAAAAGGGTATGATAGGCCTTTCTCAGGACGCCAGCAGTAGCAACAGCAAGGCCCTCATAGGAGAGGACCTCAGCATAATCATAGAGCGCCTCAGCAGCGCAAGTTTCAGGGCGCATGTTATAACTGTCGCAAGATTGGGCATAGAGCATCAGAATGCCGTGGTACGCCAGTAGGAGCCCAGCAAGGGAGAGGGCAGAATCAGCAGCAGAACAGATTTCAGGGCCGGGGTCAGGGCCAGCAGGAGAGCCTAGAGGTACGGCCAGTGGTACCGAAGATCGAGGGGCAGGTTCGTGCTGTTCAGGAGATCCCTCAGGGACAAGTAGTTCCATATGCTCCACCTTCAGCCACGGAGCAGGTTCAGGCTACTGGCAGAGTCTATACAGTTGTCCCTCATGATCATGGGGCGAGCGGGGCTGTAGTAGAGGGTACGTTCTCCGTGAACTCCTTTCCAGCCTGTATTCTTTTCGATTCGAGAGCTTCTCACTCTTTCATATCTTATGCTTTTATGAGTAGACTTCAGCTCGTAGCTCAGCCTCTAGACATTCCTTTATTAGTTTCCACCCCTCTAGGTGAGATGTCACTCTTGGAGAGCATTTGTAGGAGGTGTGTCATCAGTTTAGATAAGTCTGAGTTTATTGTCGACCTGATAGTGTTGAGCATGTCAGAGTTTGATGTTATTCTTAGTATAGATTGGCTATCTTCCTACCACATCAGTATCTACTGTTTTGCGAAAACAGTCAAGTTACGAGCGTTCGATGGGTCCGAGTTAGTTGTGGCAGCCTCTCAGGGCAACCAGTTTGCGGAGTCATTACTGGCGTACATCGAGGAGGTGATGCTACGGGATCACAGTGTGGATATATGCGAGACTAGAGTTGTCTCAGATTTTTAGGATGTCTTTCAGGATATACCTGGGTTACCTCCTGTGAGAGAGGTTGAGTTCTGTATTGAGTTGCAGCCGGGCATAACCACGATATCCCGAGTATCCTATCGTATGACACTTGCTGAGATGAGGGAGTTACAGGCCCAGTTGGATGAGTTGTTAGCTCAGGGCTTTATTCGTCGGAGTCATCCTCCGTGGGGAGCGCCGGTCCTCTTCGTGAAGAAGAAGGATGGTAGTATGCGATTGTGTATCGACTACCGTGAGTTGAACAAGGTCACTATCCGGAATAGAAATCCTTTGCCTCGGATTGACAACTTGTTCGATGAACTGCAGGGAGCGTAGTATTTCTCGAAGATTGATCTTCATTCTGGTTATCATCAGTTGTGGGTCCGGGAGATTGATATTCCCAAGACCGCCTTTCTGACTTGATATGGGTCCTTTGAGTTTTTGGTTATTCCATTTGGGTTGACCAATGCACCCGCGGTATTCATGGATTTGATGAACCGGGTCTTCCGTCCATTTTTGGACCAATTCATGATTGTGTTTATCGATGATATTCTTATCTATTCGAGATCAGGGTCGGAGCACGTGCAACATCTACGTTTGGCTTTGTAGACCTTGCGTGAACATCAGCTATATGCTAAGTTCAGCAAGTGTGAGTTTTGGATTTCTGAGGTCAGATTTCTTGGCTATATTGTGATCAGAGAGGGCATAGCGGTAGACCCAGCTAAGGTTTCAGCAGTACTTGATTGGGAACCGCCGAAGACGGTAACCGAGATTCGTAGCTTTTGGGATTGGCCGGATATTACAGGAAGTTTATTCAGGACTTCTCGAAGATTATGATGCCACTTACACACCTTACAAAGAAGGGTGTACAGTTTACTTGGAGCATGGAGTGCTAGAAGGCTTTTGATACATTGAAGGCTAAGTTGACTACGGCGCCAGTTCTCACTATTTCGAACAGTGACAGGACATTTGTTGTGTACACAGACGCGTCGTTAGCAGGTTTGGGAGATGTTTTGATGCAGACTCAGAGGGTAGTAGCATACATCTCACGGCAGTTGAGAGTTCATGAGCAGAACTACCCCACTCATGATTTGGAGTTAGCAACAGTTGTATTCGTGCTGAAGGCGTGGAGACGCTATTTATATGGAGTTCAGTTCGAGCTTTTCACAGACCATCAGAGTTTGAAGTACTTTTTCTCCCAGAAGGAACTTAATCAGAGGCTACGACGATGGATTGAGTTCATCAAGGACTACGAGTTCGCGATTCAGTATCATCCGGGGAAGGCGAACGTCATAGCAGATGCTTTGAGTAGGATGCGTCGACATTAGGTTACGGCTTTGAGGTGCTCGTTGTATAGAGATCTTCTCACTCTTAGCCAGTTCGACTTTAGGCCAGAGATTGGCGGGACAAGCGTATACTTGGAAGCTATATCAGTGCAGCCATCTTAGAAGGACAGAGTAGTAAGAGCTCAGTTTGAGGACTCTTGGATACAAATCTGGAAGGAGGATATTTCCAAAGAGCCCAAGGATGATTGGACCATTGGAGCATATGGAGGCCTTCGAATGAAGGGTCGATTAGTTATGCTAGATAGTGTGGAGCTGAAGAAGGAGCAGTTTGATGAAGCACATCGTACCCAATATACAGTGCATCCAGGAACCACCAAGATGCACAAGAACTTGGGGAGACACTTCTGGTGGAGTGGAATGCGTAGAGACATTACAGATTATGTGGCTAAGTATTTTACCTGTCAGCAAGTGAAGGCAGAGCACCAGAGACCAGCAGGGACACTCCAGCCTTTACCCATTCCAGAGTGGAAGTGGACGGACATTTCTATGGACTTTATTATAGGGTTGCCGAAGTCGAAGAAGGGGAACAACTCAGTTTGGGTGATTGTGGATCGGTTGACGAAGTCGGCATATTTTATTCCAGTGAGGACTACTTATACCGCCAAGGCATATGCGGGGATATTTATTTGGGAGATAGTTCAACTTCACGGAGTTCCAGATATGATTGTGTCAGATCGAGGGTCAGTGTTCATCTCACACTTCTGGAGGAGTTTCTAGGATTCATTCGGCAGCAGATTATTGCACAGTAGTATATTTCACTCTCAGACGGACGGTCAGACAGAGAGAGAGAGTGAACCAAGTGTTAGAGGATATGCTACGGGCTTGTGTTATTGATTTCTAGGGCAGCTGGGAGGATCATATTTCGTTGATAGAGTTTGCTTATAACAATAGTTATCAAGGGACGATTTGTATGGCTCCGTATGAGACACTATACGGGAGGCCTTGTAGATCCCCTATATGTTGGGCAGAGCCAGAGGATAGCTTGTTGCTTGGACCAGAGCTGGTGAGGCAGACTACCAAAAAGGTAGCACTGATTAGGGAGCGTATTCTAGCCTCTCAGAGTTGACAGAAGAGCTACGCGGATCATAGACGACGACCTTTAGAGTTTTAGGAGGGAGATTATGTCATGTTGAAGGTATCGCCGATGAAGGGTGTGCAGTGGTTTGGTAGACGGGGGAAGCTAGCCCTGAGATATATTGGCCCTTTTCGGACCATTGAGCGTATTGGAGCTGTTTCTTATAGACTAGACCTTCCAGCATCGATGTCTAGTGTGCACGGCGTATTCCACATCTCTATGCTCAGGAAGCACCTTCATGATAAGGAGAGACAGCGAGTATTGGATGCTCCGGAGATCGAATTTCAAGACGATTTGACTACGATTGAGATCCCAGTTTGAATACTTTCTAGAGAGGACAAGAAGCTTAGAAATAAAGTGATTCCTTTGGTGAAAGTCTAATGGAACCAGAGAGGATCTGAGGAGATTTCTTGGGAGTACGAGGAAGATATGTGTCACGACTACCCACACATTTTTGAGCAGGTAATTTGTTTGAATTCTATTTTCTTATAATTTATGATGATTTTGGAATAGTTGTATTTATCTTTAACACTAGAATGGTGGTATGGTCACTTAATCCGTAATCATTTGGAATACATAGTATATATATGGGGGGTTCCTTGTTTGGATTTTTCGCCCGACATACTATTTCCATTTAGTTGGGGATTAAGGAGTAAATATTTATATTCTAGACTGTTAACCTTAAATACTACTATGTTCATATCTGATAGTTATGTTATGAGATGTTGTGATTTCCTCATATTATTAATGTTTGAGATGCGACTTCGGAATTTCGAGGACGAAATTTTTTAAGGGGGGAAGAATGTAAAGCCCTGTAGAATTTAATGAAAGAGTTTTTATTGTGAAATGTATGTCTATATTATAGAGGAGTATGATAACAAGTGTTTAAGGATCAAACTAGTGTATTTATGCGAGAGAAATTAAGTGGTAAAGACCAGCACACGAATAAATCATGCACAGCAGAATATTGCTACGCGGTCAACCACGCTGGGTGCGGCGGTCGACCACACAGTGGCTGTTGTGCGGTCGATCGCGATGGGTGCGGCGGTCGACCGCACAGCGGTTAGACTTGTTTTCTCAGCCCGTTTTGTTTTGGATTTCGGGTCAGGTTTGAGGGCTCATATATATATTATTTTATTCATGGGAGCCTCCTTTTTATCAGAGAAAACCCTAGCAGCCTCCCCTACCCTCTTGCAAACCCTAACTAGTTCTTTGGGCGATTGTAGAGGATTTTGAGGAGTTCGAGCGAGATCCAGTGGCGTTCAGCAAAGAAGAACCTTCTCACGACCTTGCTACAGTAGTTCATCACCCCTCAGGTGAGTTTCATCTCGCCCAATCCCTCATCCAGTTTTTAAATATTTTTAAATAATGATTTAATGTGTTTTTATGAGCCTAACATGCTAGTTTGAGTATAAAAAGTTGATCTTTATATTGTATGTAGCAAAAGAATATGTTTTTAGTTAATAAAGATCACCCATGTTTTTCTTAAGTGCAGATCTAGACCTGGTGGTTACTCTAATAAAAGTTTTGAAAGAAAAGTAATTATTTTTGATAGTTTCGACATAAATATGCATGTTTTAAACTGTTTCATTTTGTCTATAGTAATTAGACTGCTTATATCATGTTCCAGATATGCTAAATCACAAGTATAGGGTTGCTAGTATGTATAAACATCACACACAAAGTTCGGGATCGAAATCATGTAGAACAGAACCTAAATATAGGGTTTTTTCTGCTTCACGGTTGACCGCGGTTGGCATGGCGGTCGACTGCGCATCGTGCACAGGTCATCTATGAGTTCTGTCCTGATCACAATCGACCGTGCTGGGCGCGGCGGTCGACCATCGATCGTGGTCGACCGTGCGTAGCATGGCGGTCGACCGTTGGGGAGCACAGAAGCACAGTGAGTTTCTGCTCTTTCACAACAAAACTGTGCAGGAAAATTGACTCGCGGTCGACCGTCGCGCCCAGTGTTGTGCATACATCGTATGGCTGGCAAGATTTCTGGGTTATTTGTGGTTGTTAAACACTGAGAATTCTGTACATGAGTTGACTATAGACAGGAGACTTGTTTTATTCACCCAGACATGAGAGTGAATAGTGTATATATATGTTTTTAGTTGTAATCTATTGTGGTCCATGTGTTGGATACTTAGCTATTACAGTCCATGTGTTGGACACTTATCTATTGCGGCCTATGTGTTGGACTTTGATCATAGTCCATGTGTGGGACATTTGTTTATTTCAGTCCATGTGTTGGATACGTAGCTTTGCGACCCATATGTTGGACCTACATCATATATAGTCCATGTGTTGGACCTACCTCATATATAGTCCATGTGTTGGGGTTTTTCCTATTTCAGTCCATGCGTTGGACTTTTGTTACATGCAGGCCATGTGTTGGACATTCAGTGGATTTTTCTTTATCTAACATATAGTAGATGAAGTTCATGAGTTGAACAAGTATTCTGATATCTGACAGGACATTTTTAATATAGTTTAAGATGGAGGTATTGCTCCACGTTGTAGTTGGATTTGATAGTTAGCTATTTACAATATGAGCTTATGGATGGTTGAGATATCCACGCACATGTTGTAAATTCCTAAATATCAAACTTCCATTTTATTTCAGATCAGATGTTTTGACTATCTATATGTATTATTAGTTATTTTTCTATCCAACTAGCCCTTCCCATTGGGGTTGGTTGAGATGTTGCTCGCTATAGCGCTTTGACGCTCATTGTTTCCACCACTTTCAGGTAATGAGCCAGGTGCATGGAGAGCCGTAGCTTGATGGATTTGCTCTAGTTATTATTTATAGATATTTTGTCAACAGTTTATTGTTAGGGCTCCACGATGATTTTGTTTATGAACATTTAGATGTTATTTCTAGTTTTGTAAAGGCAGATTGCCTTACTGTCATTTCATTTGAATTCTTATTGTGAGACAATTGTATCAGTTCAGATGATTTCTTTTCAGAGATTTATCCATTTTATCAGTGGTGATGATTTTTCTTCAGAATATCTATTTGTTTAGTATTTCTTTTGTATATTCTCTCTCTTACCTATTTTGTACCTACACTTGTTTTTGTTTCCACTAGATAGATAGTAATTGTGATGGTGAAACGTGTTATTGCATAGTGTAGTGCATGACAGGTTTGACATTCTTGGTTTTACCTTGTACTGCAGCCTTGTTGAAACCAGAGGCGTCACACATAAGGTGATCCCTAACCTTCAATAGGATAGATGGGGAGCAAATTTGCCATTTCCCTCAACTCATTAAAAGGTAAGAAGCAGCCGCTCGCATGCACATGGTTCTGTGAATGCAAATTATATCAAACCACCCCCATAGAATAGGTAATTACTACTATTCACCGGGTTTAAGGGTCAGTTTAAAATTTTTAACTCTTCTATCTATTGTGTAAATCACTCCATACTCTATTAGGATGGATCTGATAGGATCCTTATCCTACTATCTCTCACTTCTCTACATCTCTCTCTTAGTTAAAAAACTAGGGGGTTATTCATTAGGACATTTGGAGGATAATATATATGGTAAATTTGATGTTATTCATTAGTGTAATAGAATTGAACTTTACTTTTTGTTGTTATTCATTAGAGTAATGGAATTGACTTTACTTTTTGGTAATATTTTTTGTTGGGAAAAATAGTGGAAGAACTATCTCAGTTAGGATAAAATTGTCCCTCTCATATATTTAGGAAGCCTTCATATATTTAATAACAAATTTATATTAAATATATTTCAAATATAATATTATAAAATATTATTATGAAATATAACTTATTATATAATTTATTCTATTATATTTATATATTATGCTACATTACAGTAGATTATACTATAATAGTCTACTATATTATATTTTAAAAAATATTAAATAATAAAAATAATATATTGTAAAAATATAATATAATATCATTAATATAAAAATGATAATAGAATGTAATATATTCAAATATATTTAATTTAATATGTTTTTGATATTTTTGATCACGTATAATATAATAAATTCAATTATGTTTTTAATATAAAGTAGTATATTATAATATCTGTAATATATTATAATTTGTAGTAAAAATTATGTAATATTTTAATATAATCTTTCACATACTATATAATTTTAATTAATAGTATTATAGACATTGTTAGGATATTATGGTAATTAAAATATAATATAATGTAATATTTTAATTACACATATGGAAATGTAATATATTATAATTATAATATAATATAGTACACTATATTGTAATATAATATGTGCAATTGAATTTTAATATAATGTAACATAGTATATTATAAATTAATATATTACATATAACATCGTATTATATGGCATATAATATAATATATTATAATCAAGAATATTAAAATTTTTAAGCATATCATACATATAAAAAATGTTTACGATAATTAAAATATAATATAGGAAAAAATGTGTCTAGGCCCCAAAAGCAGAAACTTCATGTGACGAGACCCATTGTATTCTGCCCCATGTGGATAAGCCCCAAATACACACAGTATTTGTGACGAGGTCCTAAAGTACCGTTTTACAAAAAAAACCCAGTGAAAGTTACGAATTTGCCCCTTTGATGGGACTGAACTCAGTTACTGTGCCCCCTCCCTATTCAAGTACCCTCTTCCTCTTCCCCCTCTCCTCCATCGATAAGGAGCCACCAAAACTCTTGAAATTTTAATTTTCTTGTCGGATTTTAACAGTCATTGGGGTTTTGCCAAAAAAATGTCGTCCAGCAAAGTAGGATCCGTTAACGACTACGAAGTCGTTCATCACGGTTCATCTGGGCTTGGCAGCATGGAGGAAGCCACTCAAACCCTTATGAAAATGCAAATGCATGCTGTAGAATGGAGAGACCGGAAAAGAAGAACGACAAGGGCTGGTTGTACCAATGAACCCTCCCCAAAAAGCAGTAAGTGCTATGTTATCCAGGATTTGGGGATTTGACCTAATTTTCCCTAATTTCAGTTCATCTTAAATAATGCTAGGGTTTACCACAGTCCATTTTAGTTCTAGTTTGAGTCCATGTTAGTTCTAGATGCCCGTTACTGTTAGGTCTAATTTATGCCACGTTAGGTCTAATTGAACTTGCAAATTCAAATTTTTTTCACAAAAAAAAAGTTGTTGATACTGATGCGGACGAAGCAATAAGGCTAACCGCAAATATCGGGGCTTATTGGGAATTCATGAAGCTTATTGCCCCGAAGATATGTTAGTTGTAAAGGGATGCATACTGCGGATCTATATATGAGCGCTATATATTATTTGGGGCTCCTGTGCCTGATCGCCCCATACTTGAACTGCTGCTGAGCTATTACGATAGCGCTAATAACACATTTTTTATCCCTGATTCAAAAACTGTGGGGAGTAAAAAGTGTTAAATTTGATTTACAATGGGTCCATAACCATACTTATTTCCCAATTCATGGGGAACTCATAAATATCAATCAAGACTCAAGAAACAGAATCTGGTTGGAATACTTCACTAATCTTTTCAAAATTAAAGAGGGGAAAAAGTTAAAAAAAGCAAAAATCAACCATCAAAGATACATTGAAGGGCAATTAGAAAGACTCATGGAATCTACAGAAAAGCAGGATATCCAAGACTTTGTTCTGCTGCAAATTCTGTACCAATGCCATGATATGGTGCCCTGGAAGTGGGGAAGGTATCCCTAGACCTATACTCAAGCACTTGGATAGCATTGAGAGGGTCAAAGGAGTTGCCTGGGCCCAATTCTTTTATTTAGAAATTACCAGGGGCATTAGAGTTGCTCTGGAGGGGAAGAAGAAGCCAGAGGTCACATATGTCCCACGTTACATGACACTACTGTGTGTAATTTCCATGTTTTACTTACTTTGGTTTATTCTAGTTCTAATTTATGTCATGTTAGTTTTAACTTATGTCATGTTAGTTCTAGTTTACACCATGTTAGTTCTAATTTATGCTATATTACTTTTAATTTATACCATGTTAGTTCTAGCTACACCCATGTTAGTTCTAACATAAATCATGTTAGTCTACCTGGGTTCATATTGGTTCTAACATAGATCATGGTAGTTCTAATTTATACCGTGTTAGTCCTAATTTACACCATGTTAGTACTAGCTACACCCATGTTTTACTTACTTTGGTATAGTCTAGTTCTAATTTATGCATTATTAGTTCTAATTTGAATGCTTAATGTATTTGCTACAGCTTTGGTACTATGAGATGACGGGCATAAAGAAATATGCCTATGTCGACAGCACCAGGCCTCCAGTGACAAATTGGGCATCAGAGGAGGTGAAAGTCCCATCTATGAGGGTGAGGATAATTGCATCAAAGGCTAAGTCAGCTTTAATAACATTTGTTCATAGGCCTATTGTGGAAGTTGGGCTTGCTCCTTCAAATGTATATGCACTTCCCACAGTTTAGAGGGGTGAAGGAGTGCATCATAAGCATAAGGACAAGAGGAAGGCGAATGAAGAGTAAACAAATAAGAACTTCTCAATAAGCTATGTAAGTATTCTGTTATGTTAACTCTATAAATTGTTTCACACTGACTGCAAACAATATCCATTTTATTTCTAATCCTACTTTAAATTATAATCTCTTAATAATCTCAGATCGTGACAAAGCATATGGACGATGCTCTTGAAGATGATGAGGAGGTAAATGATCTCACCATTGAGCAACAACTTACCTTTTGGAGAAATTCTGCTAAAATTTTCCAACGACTACTATTTGCCACAAAGAAGAGCAATAGTACATATTGTAAAGAATTTATAATTGAAATCAACAGGCTAAACAGAATAATTGAAAATTTTGGTAAACATGATGAGATGTATGATGTAAATTTTGATTTCCCAAAACGGGGGTCTCATTTGTATTGATAAGAATAGCTTATTACAAACTAATGAATCGAAATTATAACAAAAACGGAGGGAATGCCCTCCTTGTTTAACGTGGGGACTTTGGTAGCGATAGGACGCCTCGCTCAGTTCTCGCACCGTGTCTGCTTCCCTTGGACGATTCGATCTAGATTGCTGGTGAGCTTCAGTGCACAGTAGAAGCTTATGTCGGTCGAGTTTGAGTCTCTGAGTTCGATGGCAGTCATGACCTGAAGCTAGGAGAAGGTGATACAGTGCAAAGATCATGCAAAGAGCCTGTCATCAACTCAGTCGAGAGTTGAGAGCTAATGGTCCAGCTAACTGATTAAATTAATTAATTAACTATGAACCTCTTTCCTATAGCCAGGGAGAGGTTCTTAAATAAAGGAGAGATGGCGTGGTCACTCCCTTGAATCATGGGATGTGACCATGTACTGTTGGGGGATACCATGCTTCTCACTTGTACTATGAGTGGCCGCTTGATGGGCTCGGAGCATTGTACTTCTCCCCTCACATCATGGGAAACGGGAAGGCCCATCCCTGTACATGATATTGCGGCCGCTAGGTACTCTGGTGAGTTCGGTGAGCTTGTTGATTGCCTAGCTGGTCGTTTGAACGTGTAGGCAACTCTCAGCCACTTGGACGAACTAAATTCGTGCAGGCGAATTAAGCACGTAGGCGAATTTTAGTTATTTGGATGATCTTGACTCGTGTAGGTGGGTCAAGCGTGCAGGCGAGTATAGCGACATCATGGATTCGACTGGTCGCTCGTACTGTGGACAGCCGCTTGATGAGCTCGGAGTACTGTGCTCCTTCCCTTCATGTCGTGGGAAATGTGAAGGCCCATCCCTGTACGTGACATTATGATCGCCAGGTACTCTGGCGAGTTCGGCAAGGTCATCCATCACGGGCGAATTCGGCTCTTGACTCGTGTAGGCGAGCCAGGGGTGTAGGCGAGCATTAGTCATTTGAACGAACTTGGTTCATGTGGGCGAATCAAGTATGTAGGCGGGCTTGGTGACTGCGTGGATTTGACTAGCTTCTTGTACTGTGAGTGGCTACTTGATGGGTTTGGAGTACTACACCCCTTCCCTTCACGTCGTGGGAGATGGGAAGGCCCATCCCTGTACGTGATATAGCAGCTGCCTAGTACCCTGGCGAGTCTGTGGTTAGAATGTTAATCGCCTGGCTGATCGTCTGGGCATGTAGGCGAGTTCAGCTCTTGAGTAAACTTAACTCGTGTGGGTGAGTCAAGTGTGCAGGTGAGTTTCTGATCGCCTGGCGGATCGCCAGATGCGTAGGCGAATTTGGTGCTTGTGTGGTCTTGGCTCGTGCTGGCGAGTCAAGCACACGGGTAAGCCTATTTTTCACGTTGCGCGCGTGACTCGAATACGCAGGCGGATTTTAAGCTTATCTACAAAGGTAATTTTTACCGCCTACAAGACCCCCTTCAAAGTTTTCAGAACTAAACCAACTTGCGTGTGGTCTGGAATACTTTGAATATAGAGGTTCCTGATGAGTTAAGGCGAATTTGACTCCTTCGTCTAGGTCGAGACCTTTGGGTGAATTCGAGCAGTGCGAGTGCACCCAGGCGAGATTGGTTCCGTTCGAGATGCCCCCTCCAGACAAAATTCGGGCTCATAAGGGCGAGCCGCGTGTCTGTGGGGGAAGTTTCCATGCTTGTCAATTAAGATGACGCCTCATCTTCGCGCGCTTGCCTCAAGGGGAAGAATCTGACGATGTTTTTGATCTCAACCGTTGATCCGACAAGAGGTCGTGTGTGAGTCACCCGATCTTGGCCATTCCATGCGGCATTCCAAACATTTTTCTTTGTTTGTGCCGCTCGATTAGAACTGATGCGGCATAATTATGTACCAAAATTACAAGTGCATAATTGATCAAGTTATAGTATAAAAGTTATCGATCCCACGAGGAAGGTGATTTTAAGAGATTATTAGAATAGGTTCTTATGTTGTGTGCGTGACAAAATAGGATTAAAGAATAAGTGTGATTGTGATGAGTGATTGTTGTGAATATATGCAAGAGACAATAAATTGAATTTTTAGAGGAGAGAAGAAAGAATTAAAGAATAAATGAAATCACAAGGCAAGAAAGAAGAATGAATAAAATCAAGAAATAAAAAGAATTCAAGAAAGTTAAGATGGAGGATTCAATTTAAGATATGAGAAATCTAGAATTTTATCCACTAGCAAATTTCAATTACAAAATACAAACTATTCTCTTTTTATCATATTTCAACTTAGATTTATTAAGCATAGACTATCAAACCATTTATGGAAAGTATAACCTATAATATTATCATCTAAATTAAAATTACTATTCATGATAAGAACAACAACAAGATAGTAATCCTAGAATTCATAAGCATAACCTATCAAACCATTTAAGATAAGCATAGATTATCAAATTCTTCTTCTACCGATTAGTTCTCTAGTTGATTATCCTAAACATGAACATTTTAAGTGCAAGAGAATAATTCATACAATATAAAGGAAATTAGACTAGTTTTATGCAATTCTAAGATTCCTACAAGAATTAATTTCACATCTTAAGAAATAAAAACAAGAAGAAAAAGAACTAATTACAAAAATAAAAAGAAAAGAAAAATCTAAACTATGAACAAGAAATAAATCTAACTACAAAGAAATAAAAATCTAAACTAGAAAATAAATTGCAGAAATTAAATGCAAGAAAATAAATCGACTCTACAAATTAAAGTGCAAAAAGAAATAAAAAAAATAAGAAAATAAATCTACACTACAAGCATAAATGTAAATCTAACTAATAAGCAATAATAAAGAAATTACAAAAAAGAAATAAAAGAGGAAAATAAAAGAAATGCAAACCTTCAAATTGCTCTTCATCTCCATCCTCATCATTCAACAAAGAGGAGAAAAGAAAATTTAAAGAGGAAAAAAATTATTATTATTAATTGCAATAAAAGTTATAATTTTTGGAAGGCCTTCTCAATTAAGAGTAGCCCTCCTCTCCAAATGGAGTTACAAAATTTTTCACACCCTTAACCCCTTACTCTCTACCCCTATTTATAGTAATCATCAATGAATATGAGCCATTGTATTTGTCTTAAGCCCCAAGCAAAGCAATCTCCACCTTTGAATTTGTTAGTGAAGAAATGGGTTGGAATTTCCATGTTTGCTTTTTATTCTTCTCTAGCCCAACGTAGGAGGCCCAATACACTTACGAAAATGAAAATTCAAATCTGCAGCAAGTCTGGTCTCCATTCATATGATTTTCAAAATTAAAATCCAAATCTGCAGCAACCGGTCATGGAGAGCTTCCTTGGTTATTTTTTTTATGGGCTTTGGGCCTTCAAATTCGAATATTTCACTTGAGAATAAAGAGGAGGAGCTGCCATCTTGGACGTTTTGGGACATTTGGGCTTTTGGCCTTTAAAATTCAAATATTTCACTTGAGAATAAAGAGGAAGAGCTGCCATCTTGGACGTTTTGGGACATTTGGGTTTTTGGCCTTCAAAATTCAAATATTTCACTTTGGCTTCTTGAATTTCTCTTATTTCTTCATTTACTCAAGGGTCTTTGTTGAGAGATGGGATTTTTGGGATTTATTCTTCATTAACCTGCAATTAAAGATAAAAGCAATTATTAGTGGTATATTTATTCATATAAAATAGATAATGAGGGTATAAAATTATAATAAAATGTGATTATCAGGAACCGCCGAATCTACTATCGCTACAATGAAGGCTCAGCTTATGGAACAAGAGATGGCTCTGAAAGGCTTGCAACTCGAAAGTGTGAACATTCATGGAGCTGTTGAAAGGAAAATGCAGGCCCTTCAGATGCTTCATCAAGAAGATTCTGTCGCTGCTACGTCTTCCAAGACTAAGATCCGAAGGGAGGCGGAGGATCAGGTCCAAGCGGATCGGGCAAGGAAGATAGCCGCCGCTAAAGCTGAACTCGCCTCCTTCATTGAGCTGGTGTAGGTTCGACAGAGTGGGTCGATATTTTGAGGCTTTTCTTGTTTTATCATGACTTTGTTTTGAATGTATCATTATAACTTTTAAATGTATTGTTAAGTTAGCTATGAATGGAATCATGTTTCCTTTATCTATCTATCGCCTTTTCCATATTTTATGTGTATATTTCCCCATTGGTGATCGATTCTTGAGATTTTTGGCAAATCCCCAACCTTCAACGGGTTTGATATGCCTTTACCGATTACTGTTTGAATCGGGATAGCCATACTATTCTCCTCAGTATGATGAGTTGTTGAGAGGTTTCTCTTAGGATTTTTAGCAAACCCCCAGCTATCAACGGGTTTGACTTGCCTTTACCGATTACCGTTTGAATCGGGCTAGCCATACTATTCCCCTCAGTATGATGAGTTGTCGAGTAATTTCTCTTAGGATTTTTAGCAAACCCCTAGCTATCAATGTGTTTGACTTGCCTTTACCGATTACCGTTTGAATCGTGCTAGCCATACTATTTCCCTCAGTATGATGAGTTGTCGAGTAGTTTCTCTTAGGCTTAATGCTAAGATTTCTCCTCTAACCTGCGGGTGTGCCTGGAGGGTGTGTCAATAGGTTGTATCGCTTGGTAGGTCTAACTGTGCAGGTGAGACCGTTCCATTCATGCGAGTTGACTGTAGAACCCCGTATTTTGTTAGAAGTATCTATAAATTATTAGTGAATAAATAATTTTATTTGTGATAAATAACTTGAGGTCATGAATATACTTGATAACAAGTCAATAGATATGTATGAGCGTGGTTTCATAGAGTTTTGAGCATTGGTTTTGGCTGAATAGCAAAACATGCACAAAATCTGGAAAATCTGGAGTTTGGTTCTGCTCAGTCGACTTATGAGTCGACTATTGAGTCGACTGATGAGTCGACCAATGAGTCGACTGACGGGCTGATTTCAGGTTTTCTTTTAGTTGTGGGTTTGGTTGGGTTTTGTTCGGGTTTTAACCGTAATATATATGTGTTAGTCTACCCAAAACCAACCCAAAAACCCCTCTGAATCCCAGAGAAAACCCTAGCCCCTCTCTCCCCTCAAACCCTAGTTCGATTTGGCGATTTTTGGGGGATTTTTCGGAGGATTTCAGCGAGTTTTGTCGAGGTGCAGCATAGGAGATCTTGCCCTCTCGGATTCAGGAGTTGGTCAGCATACCAGAGGCGAGTAACATATCGCCAAATCCTACACCCACTGTTTGTATGCTTTTATTTGGTTTTATTTCGGTTTTATTGAGCCTAAATCACTATTTGTGTATAAAAAAATAGATCTTTATAGTATATGATGCGAAAATCGAATGTTTTCAGTTTATAAAAGCTCACAAATGAATTTGTAAATTTAAACCCAGATCTGGATTTGGTTTAAACATGGGTTTTATTGTGATTTAATGGTTTCAATACTTTTTTCAAACATGAATAAATATGTTTAGAGTTTTAATATAGAATTTTACATGTAAATCTTTCATTTTTGTTGATACACATGTGATAGAAATGGATATTTATTGCTGGACATGGTTACAGAGAACTTGAGTTATCATTTTTGTAGAGAATTATCGAAAGCAGTAAAAGTAGGGATTTTCTGCTCAGTCGACCAATGAGTCGACTCATGAGTCGACTTATGAGTCGACTGATGAGTCGATTTTCTGCTCAGTCGACCAATGAGTCGACTCATGAGTCGACTTATGAGTCGACTGATGAGTCGACCAACGTGTCGACTGATGGAGAAATCATCAGTTTTGTGTTTTGTCTGGTCGACTTATGAGTCGACTGATGGGTCGACTTATTAGTCGACTGATGAGTCGACCAATGAGTCGACTGATGGGGAGTTCCTTCTTTTGTACTTCTTCAGTTTGAATCTATTTGAGTTATTTTAGTTTAACTTAAATTGTTTATATTTGTTTATTGTTGCTGCGTGCTTATATATGAACGAGGAGTCGCCTCGAATGACGGGTATTAGAAACTAATGTACAACCTGTATCATTACATATGAGATGACATGCGGACACGAGTTTAGGTTTGCGCACCGAGACATGTGAGAAATTAGGGTATATGCACATGTTCATATAACTCATCTAGTCCATGTGTTGGGCAATTATGATGTGTAGTCCATGTGTTGGACAATTACCATTTTCAGTCCATGTGTTGGAGAGTTTACATATGCAGTCCATGTGTTGGACATCCACTACATTAGTTTAGACCTTGAGAGTTGACACCTATACTTGCATAGGTTGGACACGATATTTATATGAGTTGTGACACGACACCGTAATTTAAGTCTGATATGAGTTTGCCTTCTTCTTCTATTAATGTTCTTGTATTAGATTTTGGGTTTAGTATTTAGGGATGTACAATTTAAGATACAAGGTATATACATGAGGGTTTCCTTGTTTGGATTATTTCGCTCGACACCTATGCTCGTGTTGTAACTTCCTAAATACAAAAATCCTCTTATACATAGGTATTTACAAACTGAGCTACATGGTTTATATATGAGGGTTTCCTTGTTTGGATTATTTCACTCGACGTACTTATGCTCACGTTGTAAATACCTAAATAGGATTTGTGATTTCATTGTGATGTTGCTCGGTAGTGCTTTGACGCTCGTTGTCCCTCCCCTTTCAGGTAACGAGCTAGGAGCCCGGAGAGTCGCAGGTTGATGGCGAGGCACTCTAGCTTCAGCTATTCTATTATAGTTATATTTTCCTTTTGAGCTCCACTGTAGGCTTTTGATAGACATTTTAAGAGTTATTTCTAGAAGTTGTAAAGGCTGTGTGCCTTATTTTCTTTTATCCAGACTTTATGTATTTGAGACTTGTTGAGGAGTTCCAGTTTATTCATTTCAGATATTGACTTGTATTTCAGTATGTTAGATGATGAAATATTCATCTGATTTCTATTATTTCATCAGTTGACCCTTGTGTTATCTTTTACTTGCTTTTGTACCTGCACCTGTTATTGACTCTACTAGAGAGATAGTAATTATGATGGTGAAACATGTTATTGTACGGTGTGGTGCATGGCAGGTTTGACATTCTTGGTTTCACCTTAGACTGTAGCCTTGTGTGAACCCAGGGGCGTCACAGTTGGTATCAGAGCTCTAGTTCCAGTATCCTTAGGATCATCCTGTGTCGAGTCGTGGTGCTAGGATAGAGTTTCTTAGTATTCAAGTATAGAGTCCGTAAGGATTCCCTAGTATGAGTGAGGACGATATATGCGTATATCTCAAAATTTGAGGATATTTTTTTTATGAAAACTATTTTTGTGTAAACTTAAAATATTTGGGTGAATATTAAATTGTTGTGAAAATCATATTGTGGTATGCTATGTACGTGTATATGTCTATTTGTACTCATTAACCCTTGTTTTTCTTATGATCAGCGAGATTACAGGATGTGGTAGACCTCGTACTCAGAGAGCTGGACAGGCAGAGTCGCAGCAGGCTCCACCTGAGCCACATCAAGCTCAACCCGAGCCACAGCAGGCACCACCTAAGCCACAGCATCGTAGCTAGGATAACAGCAATTGAGGAGCTTGTGGCGAGTCATATCACGCCATCGACACCACCACCACCACCACCACCAGCAGATCAGCCACAGGGGATACCAGCCGTCCTTATCAGTGAGAGATCCCCAGAGGCCGCACCTACAGTCATTCCACCAGCAGTCCCAGACAGAGCCACAGAGCAGGAGGCTTGGCTCTGTATGGTTGAGAGGTATCAGAAGATGAGAGCACCTGAGTTCCAGGGGTCAGCAGACCCTCTTGCAGCCCACAAGTAGAAGGAGGATGTGAGTAACACCCTCGACATACTTAATGTAGATTCAGCCCAGAAGCAGAGGTTGGCATCCTACAGTCTGAAGGGAGATGCCGGGAGATGGTACCGACTTTAGTTCACACCAGAGCATCGGATGACCCTCACCTGGGAGGACTTTGTCTACTTCTTTGATGGACAGTATATTTCTTCTGCCGCACGGACTGGGAAGGAGCTTGAGTTGTCCCGGTTGACTCAGGGAGATATGTCAGTGGCAGATTTTGAGAGCAGATTTATGGAGTTGCTACACTTTACTGGCATGTGGCAGACAGGAGAGCAACAGGCTCAGATGTTCCTAGCAGGGCTTCGCCCTAATCTCCACCGTTACCTCGTCTCGAGGAAGTTCTATTCAGTTCGGGAGGTAGCTGAGGCTGCCACTTCCCAGGAGATTGAGACTGCTATGTTTCAGAAGGATAAGGAAGGGAAGGCCAAGACAGGACAGACCGAGGACAAGGGGAAGAACAAGAGACCTTTTTCTGGATCCCAGCAGCAGCAGCAAGGTCCTCATAAGAAGGGACCCCAGCATGATCAGAGAGCGCATCAGCACCGCAAGTTCTAGGGAGTTTGCTATAACTGCCACAAGGTCGGGCAAAAGGCATCAGAGTGTCGCAGCGCACCTACAGGAGCTCAGCAGGGCAAGGGCCCGAACCAGCAGCAGCAGCGATAGCAGGACAGAGTTCAGGGCCAGCAGGCGAGACTTGAGGCACCGCCAGCAGCACAGAGGACTGAGGGGCAGATTTGTACAGTTCAGGAGGTTCCTCAGTGGCAGATAGTGTCGTATTCTCCAGCACTAGTAGCAGAGCAGTCTCCAGCCATAGGCAGGATATATGCGGTAGTATCGCGTGATCATGGAGCTAGCGGAGCAGTAGTGGAGGGTACGTTTCTTGTGAATTCTTTTCCCACCCGTATTCTATTCGATTCGGGAGCTTCGCATTCCTTCATTTCGCATGATTTTATGTCTAGACTCCAGCTCGTAGCTCAGCCATTAGACACCCCTTTATCAGTTTCCATCCCTTTAGGTGAGATATCGCTTCTGTAGAGCATTTGTAGGAGGTGTACTATCAGTCTAGATGAGTCGGAGTTCGTGGTTGATTTGATAGTGTTGCATATGTCCGAGTTCGATGTCATCCTTGGTATGGATTGGTTGTCTTCCTATCATGTTAGTTTTGACTGCTTTACGAAGACAGTCAATTTACGGGCGTCCGATGGGTACGAGATGATTGTGGCAACCTCTCAGGGCAACCGTTTTGCGGAGTCATTTCTGGCGTACATCGAGGAGGTGATGCGATAGGATCAGGGTGTTGATTTATTAGAGACTAGAGTTATCTCAGAGTATCAGGATGTCTTTCAGGACATACCTGGACTACCTCCTGTGAGAGAGGTTGAGTTTTGTATTGAGTTGTAGCCAGGCACAGCCCCGATATCCTGCGCACCCTATCGCATGGCACCGGCTGAGATAAGGGAGCTTCAAACCCAGTTGGACGAGTTATTAGCTTAGGGTTTTATTCGTCGGAGTCATTCTCCGTGGGGCGCACCGGTCCTCTTCGTGAAGAAGAAGGATGGTAGTATGAGATTGTGTGTTGATTATAAGGAGTTGAACAAGGTCACTATCCGGAATAGGTACCCATTACCTAGGATTGATGACTTGTTCGACCAGCTACAGGTGTAGGCGTATAAAACTGCTTATAGGTCCCTTAACACAGCTCGGCACGGTGATTCGACGAACCAACGAACCATCGGGCGATATATCCAAGCATGATCATTAGACTACAACACCGAAGCCAAGTGACACGCGACGAAGCGGATTAACGAGGCGACGAGGTTAACGAACCGTACGCAAACAACAGAATACATCCAATCGTGTGCCCAATCAAGCTAACGGGTTGATGAATCAACGAGTCATCCAACCGTAGAGTCCACCACATCAAACAAGATCGGGAACGGACTCGAACTCGAACACCAAAGCGGATTTACTGCCAAATCAGGATCCGGACTGCCAAATCAGAGTCCAGATCAACAATGAAATTCGGATAAACCACGAAACCGGAAAACGGGCGAAGAAGCAAACACCTGGAGGGCTCGGCCAAAACCGAGCCACTCCTAGGTGGCTCGTTCAAAGCCGAGCCACCTAGGTGGCTCACTGAGCCACCTAGGTGGCTCACTGAGCCACCTCTTGGTGGCTCGGAGGCCGAGCCACCTCTTGGTGGCTCGGTGG
>NC_033802.1:27160312-27186981 GCF_001876935.1 Asparagus officinalis
TGGCTGGCCGAGCCACCTAGGTGGCCGGCCGAGCCCAGATCTGGTCCCAGATCTGAGCCCAGATCTGGTTTGAGGTGCCTATAAATAGACTTGAAGGCTGATTGTTTAAGAGGTTGGATTTTTGGTTGAACTTTGGAGGTGAAAACTCTGCTGGATTGAGAGCTAAAACTTTGGAGTTTTGGAGCTTTGAAGACTCGGACTTTTCAGATCTGGTTCTTGGCGATCATCCACACCAAATAAGGCAGGTCTTTTAAGATTTTCTTTTTTTGATTTTGTTGTAACCGGATCTTATAAAAAGACCGGATCTTTTGTAACCAATAAACTGTTGCTCATGAAAACAATGACATCAATGATAATAATTTTTCCCGCGAACAATCTGGCGACCACAGTGGGAGCCATCGATCTCGATGCCGAGATCGTTGCGTCACAGCCGCGGATCTCGATCCCGGTCGAGGAGGAGGTCGAGTATGAATTCGACCAACAAAAGTTCGAGGAGTATCTATCATCCTCGTCCGGATCCACCTCCCCCCTCAAGTCCAAGAAGTTCTCCTCCAGGAGAAAAGTCCGTTGGTACAAAGAAGTGCAGAATACCAACGAAGATCTCACTCCAATTGATGCCAAAGTTGCATCGGGTGAAGCTCCACCGACCTCCAACTAGGTCAAGTCTGTTCTTGCCAATTCCTCCGTCACTGAGGGAGTAGTGACTCTTTCAAAGAGAGCCCGCCAGAGGCGACGTCAACGCTTGGCACGACAATTCGCGAAGGCAATGGAATCCACTGATGGGATCCGCTATAACGCAAATCTAAAGATCAGGGGAGGCAAACAGCCTCAACAACTGATGAATGGCAGCTCCTCCAAGCCAACAATGAATGAATGGATCCGTGTCAAACGGAATCGTTCGACACTTGAAGAACGCATTCGCAAGCACCACGCACTGTTAGCGCAGTCACGGGCTCAAGTCCAAGAAGCCCGCAGAAGACTGCAGAAGGAAGTGGCCAAGAAGCCGCCACCAATTCGCCAAGTATGGAGGCTGAAGTCTGAAGCGGCGATTCAGGCTAAGGAACAATCATTGCAGCCTTCAACGCAAGTTCAACCTCCGGCGAACCAATAGCTACTCTGGGGGATCCCGCAGAATCATCCCGAAGAAAGAAGTCAGTTTTGGAGCGCCTCGGTCCACTTCCCGATGAGGCATGCAAAGCTCCAGTTCAAGAACGTTTGGGCCCGATAAAGAAGCCCCGAACGACTCAACATGCTGGGAGTCACCGCCACCTTCAACATGACAAGGAGTTCATGGCATCTACGCGCACCAATTTGCGCATTGAAGTCCAGGAGCCCGCTGAGAACTCACGCCCACAAAGGTATGTCTCGAGGCGAGTGACTCTTGAAAGCCCAAAGAAGGTAGTTCGCCCTCAGAAGGAAACATTGTCGTCTGATAATGATAACGTTATACCTGAGAAGTCGTGCCAACACACGATAGGTTATTTCGACCTTCAAGCCGACGAGTTATACTATCGTGTTGGGAGTACGAGTAAAACCAGGAAAAGGAGTCCTCGAGAACTAGAAACTCAATGCCCCTGTTCCAAACTCATTCGGGCAGTATTGTCTGAGTGCAACTACATCAAGACAGTCCCCGAAAGAATTTCGGTTTTCAAAAGGCTCAGTACCGAAACGCCAAAACCAAGGCCTAGGCGTTTCCGACGAAGAAGAATGGTAGTTGAAGATGGAGAATTTCCGAGGGTCACCACTAATATGACCAGCAAAGGGACATCGACACAGGATAATCCCGAGTCGATTCCGGAAGCACCCCGGCGTGTAACACATCTGCAGTCTGGAGCCATCATACGAGCAACTTATGGTAGGATTCAGACAATATTACCTTCAGAAGATGAAGAATCGGATGCCGGCTCTGCGGTCGCATCAGATAATACAGTATCCAGCGAAGGACAACCCCGCGAGTCACTTATGATAAGCGCGGAACAAGTGGCCAAGATGCTCGAAGAAGCCATGGCTAAACAACAGCCGTTTGATGGGAAGGGTTCACCCACTCAGCATTTGATTTACTTCAAATCACACCTAGGGGTTATCTCTGGTAATGAGCCTCTGATGGTACGGTCCTTCGTTGGCACTCTTCGTGGAGCCGCCTCTGATTGGTATCGACGCCTCAAGCCAGGAAGTGTGAATAGCTGGGACGACATGGAGACTAAATTCCTCACTAACTTCTTCGACGATGACACCGAGATATCCATCGGGTCGTTGCTTGACGAGAAACAAAAAGACGGGGAATTGGTTGATACCTTCGTCAAAAGGTTCCGGAACAAGGCGATGAACTGTCGGGACCCGATCACTGAGGAATTCATTCTCCAGACTTGCCACAACAACCTCGCATTGGACTTCCCGCTCTCCGAAGAAGAACAAGAAGTCTTTGCCACTAGGAGCGGAAATCAGTATCACTTCAACTATCCATCACCGTCCAAAACATGGAAGGATTTGAAAGTCCGAGGAGAGCAGGCCGAGCGATTCCTCAGAAGGAAGAAGGCGGAAAGAGGCCAACAGGTGACGAATGCTCCGCAACAGAATTTCGTCCCACGAGGGAAAGGTAAGGCACATGCTAATGCAGTTGATGCTAATCAAACTTTCCAATTGCAACCTCAGCAACAGCCGCAGCAACGAGCACCACAACAATCGCAGTCGCAATGGCAACAACAGCCCCAAAAGCAGAAATCTTCGGAGCCAAGATTTCCTAAAGTGTACTCCTTCAAAGATGACGAAGTTCCTGGCATCTTTAAGTACCTGTTGGAAAATAACAAAATCCAGCTGCCATCGATCGTGGATCAAGAAGGGGCTAGCAAAGTGACGGATCCGAAGTATTGCACATACCATAGCTCAAGGATAAAATCCAGGTGTTAATTGATGTAGGCGTCATAACCCCGAAACCGCTCAAGAATGTCGGAGCAAATGCAGTATCAATTAGCTTTGGATCAGTGCCCACAGCATGGTTTGAACCAGAACGCATCACCAAAGTAGGAATGAAGATAGTGAATGACGACCCATATGGGCAACGCCAAAAAGGACTTGTGCCACACACAGCCCCAAGCGGCGAAATCCTCTGGGTCCAATCTGATCTTATTGAAGACGATCAGTGGGCGACTTCCTCGACCAGAAAGGGTAAGGGCAAGTCCTGCAATGCTCCCTCCGCGATCTTCGAAGAGGATGGTAATGAAGCTCCTACCTTCCCGCTCTCCGAAGAAGAACAAGAAGTCTTTGCCACTAGAAGCGGAAATCAGTATCACTTCAACTATCCATCACCTAGTGATCAGTTAGCTGAGCAGGGGGTGACTAAGCTGGGACCAGCCAGAACTCTCATGGAGCTGGGTGTGATTACGACTCCTAGACCGGTTGAAGAAGCTCGACGACAGCCGGTTAATAAACAGAAAGAAAAGAAGCCCCAGGAGGTTCAGAATCCGAAGCAGTTTCGTTTCAATCGTCCGATTGGAAGAGATAAACCGGAAAGCTCGAACACTCCGCACATCTTCGATATTATGGCTCAACTAGCTAACATTCCAGCACGGATAACATTGTATGAGTTGCTACGGTTGTCTAAAGAAACCAGGGAAGCCTTGCATGAAGCCTTGGCCAATTCAGAAGTGTTCCTTACTCAGATCAAGCCGGTACCTGAAGAGCCAGAACAGTTAATTTAACACTGCAATATAGCAGCTAAAAACCTTCCCTGCATTACCTTCACCAAAGAGGATATGCAGACGAAGATTTCGAACCATGATCGACCCCTATATTTCATTGGGTACATTGGCTCCAGCGAAGTCAACCAAATCTAAGTGGATCCGGGTTCCGCTGTGAGTATTATGCCGCTTCGCTTGATGCATAGCCTCGACATTCCAGTTAGTAAGTTGGCGTCCACAGGCACTGTTATCTATGGATTCAATACTAGCGGGTCAAGACCCTTGGGTAAGATCCGGATAAAATGTCAAATGGGTGATTTGAAGACGGAAGTCACATGTTATGTGATTGATGCCGAGACTTCATATAACTTACTATTGGGTCGACCTTGGATCCATAGTAACGTTATAATCCCCTCCACTCTCCATCAGTGTTTGAAATATGTCGACAATGATAATAAGGTTAGGACGGTGGTCGCGGATAAGCAACCATTCAAAGGGTATGAGAATTATTTCACTGATTCTCTCCTTTATGGTAACGAATCCGATACTGAATCATCGGCCCATGGCACGGACAGCGGAGAAGAAGCTGATACCGAAGCCGGATTTGATTACAATGGAGGTTATGTTTTAAACGACATTGTACCCTTTGTAATCAACCTTGACGATGAACAATCGTCAGAGGGCAGTTGTAACTGGCAACTTGCCAATAATGAAATAAATAACGATTTAGAGTACTCCCTGTCTCTTGATGATGTGATAAAAGAATTGTATGATAATCCTGATTTATATATGCCGCTTCGATCGAACGCCTCCAGCATTCCTTCGGAACAACCCTGGTCATCCCGGCCAAAATAGGAGGTGAAAAAGAAGTGATTTACGGTAAAGGAAAAAGCTCTCCATTACCAGATCATTTCTTAAGGGAAGATGAGAATGATGACAAACCTGGTCTGCATTTATCTAAGTATAGTCCGGAAGCGCGCAAGCTCATGGAAAAACAGGGATATGATTTCACACTCGGAGAAGGTTTATACTTCGATCGAGGTCACCGTATTCCAGCCAAAGCGGCATATGTACCAAAAGGGAAACCGAATGATTATTATAAATTCAGACGAGGATTAGGGTATGTCTCTTCTTCAGAAGACGAATGTTGCTGGTTAATCAATAACCAATCATCTGAGCAATACAGAGATGGGTACCCGTCAGATTCCTCGGAATGGGATTCCGATACAAGTCTGGGGGAAGTATTCAAAGCCCTAATGACGAACATGGCTACAGCTGATCCGTCCACAATGGAGAACGATGATCAAATGCCAACATGGAAAGACCCATGGGTTCATCACCTGAACATGCAAAATGGTGATAGGTTTGAACAGAGAGAACCCCCCACTGAAGATAAAATAGTCCAAATTAACATGGGTGACGAGGCCAACCCAAAGCCTATATTCATCAGCGATAGTCTTCCCTCAAATAAGAAGGAGGAATTAATTGCTCTCATCAGGGAATATATTGACATCTTCGCTTGGAACTATGAAGACATACCAGGGCTCGACCCCAATGTGGCAATGCACCGCCTCGATATCAAGTCGGATGCCAAACCTGTCAAACAACAGCAAAGACGGTTTCGTCCGCAGATTATGGAAGTCATTGAGGCAGAGGTTAAGAAATTGATCAAATCAGGATTTATCCGAGAGGAGCAACATCCAGACTGGCTAGCATCGACTTCAGGGACTTGAATACGGCATGTCCAAAAGATGACTTTCCTCTCCCAATCACAGATGTCATTATCGACAATACGTGCGGATTTGAGAGAATGTCTTTTATGGATGGCTTTTCAGGATATAACCAAATCAAGATGCACCCAGATGACGAGAAGCATACAGCGTTCAGAACGACCCTCGGTGTCTTTTGCTACACGGTGATACCTTTCGGTCTAAAAAATGCAGGCGCCACGTACCAGCGAGCAATGAATAAGATTTTCCAAGAACATCTCAGGAAAACAGTCGAGTGCTACGTTGATGATTTGGTTGTAAAAAGTCGTAACAAAGAAGATCACATCAAGGACTTGAAGATGATGTTCGATCTCATGCGGAGTCATCAATTGAAGATGAACCCCACTAAATCCTTCCTTGGAATGTCCAGCGGAAAATTCCTTGGATTCGTCGTCACCAATAAAGGTATACATATCGATCCTGATAAGGTGAAGGCGATACATGAACTGCAACCCCCTAGAAATCTAAGAGAGCTCAGAGGATTGCAAGGGCGTTTAGCTTACATCCGGCGGTTCATCTCAAATCTTTCTCAAACCTTTCTGGGAAGTGCCAACCATTTTCTAAGCTAAATAAGAAAGGTGTGTCATTTATTTGGGACGACGCCTGCCAAAAAGCATTCGAAGATATTAAAACATATCTGACGAATCCTCCTGTTCTCGTTGCACCGAAATCAGGTAAACCGTTCTTGATTTACCTCAAGGCGATGAACCACTCAATAAGTGCTTTACTAGCACAAGACGATGATAACGGTCACGAACATGCAGTCTATTACCTAAGTCGGACCTTGGTAGGCGCCGAGTCTTGATATTCGATGATTGAGAAAGAATGCCTCGCATTGGTATTCGTAGTGCAAAAGATGCGACATTACCTGGTTGGACAGACGATTTACGTCATTTCTAACGTTAATCCAGTACGGGTATTTATGACGCAACCGGCCTCTATGAATTAGCGGTTAGCGAAGTGGGCCCTTCTCTTGTCCCAATATGATTTGCACTTCAAACAGCAGAAGTCGATCAAAGGACAAGCGATTTGTGATCTTTTGACGGCAAACCCGACAACGGATACGGCAGAAGTATATGATGACTTGCCGGATGAAACCCACGAGGTTAACATTACATCGCACCAACAAGTATGGCAATTATACTTCGATGGTGCTTCGAGGAAAGTTAATGTGGCAATAACCCCCAGATGTTCTAAAGTCTCCTCCGGAGTTGGAGTTGTCTTAGTTTCCCCGGGGATGCATGTGATGCCTCGGGCTTATTCACTGACTAGTCCATGTTCCAATAACGTAGCCAAGTACAACGCGCTTCTCATTGGACTCAATTCGCCAAGGAGCTGGGGGTCGAATATCTCGAAGCTTTTGGGGATTCTCAATTGATAGTCAACCAAGTCCGTGGAGAGTATGAAGTCAGGAACCAAGACCTGATCCCGTACCACCAGGAGGCCATCAAAATGGCAGATTCTTTTGAAGAATTCTTTATTGAATACATCCCTCGTCTCCAGAACGCTTATGCGGATGCACTGGCAGCACTAGCGGTATCACTTGCGCAGCCTCCCGAAACTGAACTATTAGTCACAGTAAGGACGCATCAACTCTGCATACCCATATACAATATGGATATTGAAGAGGAAGATGATAGAAACATAAACGCCAAGGAGGTGAATTCAACTCAAATTGGGTCTGAGTCCCGAGATTGGCGTTTTCCTATCATTGACTACGTCCAATATGGTATTTTGCCAGAGGACGTAAAAGAAAGGGAATCAATTCGCCGAAGAGCGCCAAGATTCTTCTACAATACCGAGACCCATACATTATACCGTAGAGGGTACGATGGTTTGTTACTCCGATGCCTTTCGAACAAAGAAGCAGAAGAAGTTCTTAAGGAAGCACACGAAGGAGAATGCGGTGCGCATCAGCCCGGTCCCAAACTGTATGATCGCATAAGGAGAATGGGATATTTTGGGCTAACAATGGTTCATGATGCAATCAAATACGCCCGAGAATGTCACCGCAATCGAATACGCACGAGAATGCCACGCTTGCCAGATACATGCGAATTATATGCATCAACCGCCAGAGCAGTTGCACACGTCAACCACGTCTTGGCCGTTCGAGACATGGGGTATGGACATTGTCGGTCCTATTTTTCCCCCTTCAGTCAAAGGTGATCGATTCATTCTCGCAATCACGGATTACTTTTCAAAGTGGGCTGAAGCGATTCCGCTTAGAGAAGTGAAGACGAACAACGTCATCAATTTCATCAAACATCATGTCATATACCGACACGGCGTGCCAAGACGGATCATTCATGACAACGGTCCACAGTTCATAAGCAACGCTTTCGTCAGGTTTTGTGACAAGTTCAAAATTCAAGATATTTCGTCAATAGCTTATTATCCCGCCTTGAATGGATTAGCTGAGGCTTTTAACAAGACGATCATTAAGATCCTGTCAAAGCTCATGAAGACCAATAAATGGATTAGCTGAGGCTTTTAACAAGACGATCATTAAGATCCTGTCAAAGCTCATGAAGACCAATAAACAAGATTGGGATGATAAACTCGGTGAAGCACTCTGGGCTTATCGTACCACCATACGTACACCTACAGGAGCTACCCCATATTTGTTGGTATACGGATGTGAAGCTGTGCTACCGTTGGAAATCCAAATCCCATCCCTTTGGATCTCTCTCGCAACTAAGATGACGACAGAAGAACAACATCAAAAACGTCTCGAAGAACTCGAAATGTTGGATGAAAAGCGTTTGGAAGCTCAACAACACATTGAGTTTTATCAAGCCAGAATATCTAGGGCTTTTAACAAAAGAGTCCGACAGAGAAGCTTCAAGGAAGGAGATCTGGTCCTCGCTGCTCGCCGACCGATAATCCTCAACTCCAAGAAGAAAGGTAAATTTGAACCCAAATGGGAAGGACCGTTTGTGATAGACACAGTCTACTCAAACGGCGCATATCGCCTGATTACTCAAGAGGGCGCCAGGCAATTACTGCCAATAAATAGGAAGTTCCTGAAAAAGTACTATCCTAGTACATTCAGGATAACCCATTTACCGGGAAGTTCCTTGAAGAATATTACACTTAATATTCTAGAGGATAACCCAAAATCATTTTCACCACCAAAATCCCTCACTGATCAATTTCAATTGACAGTGAGACCACCAAAAGTGTCTTTCTGGCCCTCTCGACTCTTTCCATGAACAAAAGAGGTCCACTTTCAGTTCAGAGTCCCCTTTCGATAAACGAAAGAACTCCCTTCTTTTTCTTTTTGGTTAAGCCTTCTCATGGTTATAACCGAAGTTGAAATTTCACTTCGATAAACGAGAAACTCATCTTCAGATTAGATTACCAATCCTATAAAAGGTAAGTTTATCTAGATCTTCTAGATTCTCGGAGTGGAGATCCCACTTCTAGTTTCTTTTACGCTAGAAATAGAATATAAAATTCTCCCTTTCCAGAATCAAGGAATAGAATATAAAATTCTTCCTTCTTTGTATTCGGGTTCGCCTTCACCCTAAAAGAAGACCGGGAAATAGAATATAAAATTCTTCCTTTCCCACACCAATCTTTTCCAAGAATTTATCAATCTAGGATTCATCCTAGGAAGTTTATCCCGAATCCTAAGCAGGGATAAGTCTGCGCCTAACACGCACTGTCGGTTTAGTCTTTCTCCGTAGAAAAAGACACCAGAATTCGATTCTGGGGTATCCTATCCTGAAACCTAAGCAGGGATAAGTCTGCGCCTAACCCGCGATGCTGGTTAGTTCTTAACCGTTAAAAAGAACACTCGCCCACATATTCAACATTGTGGCTGGTTGTTATTAATAACACCAAAATCCATGCCTTACACGCATGGGGAATTTCATCCTGAATCCTAAGAAAGGATATGCCGACGCCTAACACGCGCCGCCGGTTTAGTCTTTCTCCGAAGAAAAAGACACCAGAGTTCGATTCTGGGGAATTTTATCCCGAAGCCTAAGTAGGGATAAGTCAGCGTCTAATACACGTTGCCGGGTAGCCTATTCCCGTAACAATGGCGAAGTCTATGTATTCGACATCATAGCACGAAGTCTAAGGGAGTTCATTCCCTTAGCACAACGTTACATGCGGAACGGATTCCGATAATCCGCAATTCGACATCATAGCACAAAGTCTCAGAGAATTCACTCTCTTAGCATAACGTTACATGCGGAACGGATTGAGACAATCCGCATGCTAGCCCGATTCAAACAGTAGTCGGTAAAGGCTTATCAAACCCGTTGAGGGCTGAGGGTTTGCCAAAAATCCTGTGAGTATTATGGGGCTTATCAAACCCGTTGAGGGCTGAGGGTTTGCCAAAAATCCTGTGAGTATTATGGTCAATCATTCCAAACAGAATGAGAAATCACAATAAAGATAAAGATAAAACCATTTCCACTAAGAGGATCAAAAGTCAAAATATTCAGTAAATGAAATCATACATCAAGCCCATGGCTAAAAATCTGCTGACTAAACTTAGACAGCTTCTCATCATAAGCTTGCCTAAGCTCATCCTGCAATTCAGCTCTGATGGATTCTTCAGTGGTGGCTAAAGTCTTCACAGCAACCTCCTCCGTCTCGACCAGTTTCTGCTTCAAAGATTTCAACTCCTCAGATAAGGCAGTGTGGGCTTGCTGATCCTGTACCTTTGTCATTTGAAGGATACTCAAAGTCTCCTCTTCTTCACGAAGTCCTCTTCGGAACTGTTCTATCTTGGTCTCGCAAGAGGCAATAGAAAAGTCAAGATCGTCAAGTGAAGATGATCTAACAGCAAGGTTGGCCTCAACTCGGTCTACCCGATCCCGCTGCACCTTAATCTCGAACTCAGCAAAAGCTCGAGTATCGCGCCATGTCTGTAAGCGAGTATCCAAATTGGCAGCAATGAATTAAGAAGCGCCTGCATCCCGGAGCTCACGTAACATCTGAAGCTCGTGCTCCAGGCAATCAAGGTCATCAATTATAGCCTTCACCAGATCCGGATATCCTACATCCCTTATTGAATTTATTCTGGGATTAAGGAAAGGCTTAAATTGGTGAAGGAAAAGTCCACCGTGGAAGAGTTTGCCAATCATAGTATTCACGAGAGAGAAGAAGGAACGGACTTCTATACAGATGACGATCTTCTCAGGATCGTTGTCTGATAACAACTCCTTCACGAGGACATGAAGCCGAGAAGAAAACCCTACACAAAAAGGGGGAAATCCGTCAAAAGCCTTGATGAGGAAATAAATGACGTTTCTCAGTTGCTTAATTTATACCTCCTTCCCCTTGAGTCACTGGGGGTAGTGGAGGTGTAACCGCTATTAATGTATCAGCTGATGTAGTTGGTCTCATAGCCGGCTCAACAGGATCAGTCTCGACAAAAGCTTCTGTCAAACACAAAACAGAATTCTCAGATTCATCACATTATAGCTGCATTAGTCAAAAAATGGCTAGTCCTATAATTAACCTGAGAAGAGGCATGTACCTTCAAAAGGACTATCCTCAGGATTCTTGGGGACTGTAGACTCAGGAAACATATCTTCAGGCAATTGGTCATCAGTCTGAGGAGAGCCATATATGAAGTGGAGCATAGGAGTGTCCACAAGTAAACCTTCCTCATCGAAATCATCAGTCGAAAAATCTGATACAAGAAAATATAAATGCGAAAGAAGAATAAAGAAACTACGACCAATGGAAATGAGTTACCTCCTACGGGTGTGTTAGCCTCTCTACTCCCAAGGTCCACGTTTGCCCCCTGCAATTTATCTAAAAAGAGCAAGAAGCATAGAGACAATTAAGGGAGGCACGAATTCTGAATCGTTCAACTCCTTTGATTGCCATCTAAAGGGTATATTGTCAATGGTAGATGTACCTGGATTCGCTGAATCGGGTCCTACATTGATAGTCTCCCTAACGTCGGCAGCTTCTGCAGGCTTTTCTACCTGGTGTGGTAAGCCAGGCTCACCAGAAAATACAAAATCACGAGTAGCAGGATCGAGACTCATCTCGCCTTCCCCACGCTCTCCTATATAGAGATGGAAAAGCATGAGCCCGAAGTTCTGAATAATCAAGAGGATGGTCTATAGGGTAGATGTTACCTCCGTCGCTAGCGGGATCATCACCAGCCAAATCCATCTCAGATGCTCGCAGATCTGCACGCGGCTTGTGGGCTAGTCTCTTCCGCCTAGCAGCTGGGACAACAATCGAAGGTCTCGCCTGAGCAAAAGGACGAAATTCTTCTTCCTTGTCAGCCACTGTCCCTGAAACATCAAACAGTTGTCAAGATTAATAACTCTGGAAGATCAAAAGGAAAAGATAGGTGATTAACCTCGCTCGAAATATTCCTCGTAATCTTCAGGATCTCCGCCTGAGGCCTCTTTAGCAGAATTGAAGGTTTTTTTTCCTTCTTCGTCAATTCGACGAGTCTTGCTCCGCGTCCTCTGTGACCGAGCATCTTCCCGAATCACACGAGAATCAGCCTGAGAAGCCTCCTCAGCTACTAACTCTGCAATCGGCTTCACGGGGACGGGTTTGTTAGCTGCTAACAACCACCTGCAGCTTAAGAATGTGAGCTTTAACTGACGCTCAGCACTCGGGAGACTGAACTTAGCACCAGTACAGCCCGTCACGGTCCACAGCCATGCCCGGAGACCGTCCACCAAACCGCCATGAGTCCGAAGCTGCTGTGATCATAACCAAACTGGTGAGCAAATTGGCAGGGTAGATATGGCTCTATGAAACACTGATCCATTCTCAAATAACTGTAGTAGGGGAGCGGAGGGGTCTGTGGCATACGGTACTGACATCATATCGGAACGATGAAGGACGAACCAAGCCATCAAATAAGTGTACGGAAGCTCCACCCTAACAGTAGGAATCTGAGTCGGCGATTCACTTTCCTTCCGTGTAAAAGCACTGGAAATCTGTCGAAGCCCTCGATGAATGTTAGCCACCATCACCGGAAGAAGCGAAAGGTCCTTTTTGTAGGCAAGCTGAACCGCTGGGTAGAGCACTTCCAATGGCAAAATGTCACTGGACTGATACGGGACCACACATTTCTTTAACCAGATAGCGAGGTAACCGGCAAGAAGGGTCATCGGCTGAATCGATATGGTCGCATGCCATAAGAATGATTTAAACTTGGTCCCTGCAGGAAAGCCACTCTCGGTACTGCTAATGGTATAGGAGTGAGCGTCAATCTTCTTCAGCAGACCATTAACCTCTAAAGAAGTAAGCGTTGCCAGCTCACAAATAGCCTCGCCAGAATTGCTCTCTAGATTTCTGAACAAATAACACGCAATTCAAAACCCTAAGGGTCAACGCCGGTCAACGCGTAACCCTAGGTCAACGCCAGGCAACGCGTTGCGATCAAAGTCAACGTTTGACAATTCAAAACCCTAAGGGTCAACGTGTAACCCTAGGTCAACGCCAGTCAACGCGTTGCGATCAAAAGTCAACGTTTGACAATTCAAAACCCTAAGGGTCAACGCCGGTCAACGCGTAACCCTAGGTCAACAGCGTTGCCAGCTCACAAATAGCCTCGCCAGAATTGCTCTCTAGATTTCTGAACAAATAACACGCGAACTACTTTAGGCTCACCTGTGACTTAGTCCTCTTCGCTAAAGGCTCAGACTGCACCAAAGCAATATGGTAGTGACATGTGAGATCCCATAAAGTCTCATAGTGGCTGGGCATGCGGTCCTTCAGCTGACTCAGTTCATGGTTGGAGGGAAAGTACTCCTGATATAGCATCTGGCCCATGGGCAAACCAGAAATCTTGTGCATCTCATGGAGAGCCAAGCCTAACTCTCCGTGCCTAGTCAGAAAAGTGTTCGAATCCAGGTTATAGAGCTCGTACAAAGCGAAGAAATGTTTAGCGCTGACGGGTAAACCATACATGGTGGAACGAATAGCTGCATATAGACCACAAGCGTGCAACTCCTCGCTCTATCGTCTTAAGACGTAGTTCGTCATATGAGCCCACCAAAGCTTGTCTGAAGAATGGACCCAGCCATAGAATCTATGGCGCGGCGCAGGCATCTCCCTGAAGAATGGACCCAGCCATAGAATCTATGGCGCGGCGCAGGCATCTCCCGTCCTAAGACGGCGAGACGGTTCTTCAAAGTAGAAGTAGAAGCAAGAAACTCGTTACGCGGCGTTGTATCCATCCCCAATACTCCAGGACGCAATCCAATGATATGACTCCTGCTCGAACCAGGAGCTGCCTGATGAGTAATATAGCCACAGTGAACGCTCTCATGCTCCTCCGTCAAACGCCACGACATCTCCCGTGTCACGGCCTGACACCTGAGCTCAGTCAATGAGCGGTGACGAGAAATCTTAGGCAAATATAGAAAACCCTCGTCATCTTTATGAAGCCACTGCTCGGCATCAATAAACACTGCATCAGGATCTTTAACAGAGTCACCGAATAAAAAGTCAGTCTTCCTGAGAGGCTGAACAGAGCTGGTATCCTTCACGAAAGGCGCATCAGTAATCAACTGTCGAAGAACTCGATGTCCACCTTCCTTCACCACTTGGGCAACCTCTGTCAACGTGCCCGAAGCAAACTGAGGAGTAAGTGGAATAGGTGAAAAATCATCGGAGGTCGAATAATACTCGTCACGTCGCCCATCCACTGCATGAGATGAGAACGCTCCAGAGGGATATTCTACTGGAAACAAGCAATTAAGCATTTGTTAGTCTCAGTTATAAAAGGAAGTTGAACTCATCTTACGAATGGGTAAGATAGAGTCACTGCCTTATAAAGAGTGAGATGATTTGGCCACATTGTGCATTCATAAGATAGGGTATATCAACAATATATCCCTACCTTATAAGGCACAATGCAGCTTCAAAGCGCCCCCTTTATTTACTTTAAGATATGGTTTTGACCAAGCAAAACCTATCTTTTAAAGCGTCAATCCTCACCAAGGAAAATCAAGGCTCTTCCCAATTGTCTCACTCCTCACCAAGGAGAACAAGACGGGGAAAAAGGATTAATCTACAAATTTCGAAATACGCAAAAAAAGAGCTCACCAGTGTACGAGGGAAGCACGCCATCAGTCGACGCAGTAGGGGATTGACCTCTCGGGATATGCTACATGGTGATCTGCAAAATAAATCAGGGGATCAGATACAAAATTTTTTTTAGGGTGACAAACTCTAACCCTAAAATTTTACCCCCTCTTTATTGCATTTAAACCCCTCAGATCTCCAAATTCTACCCCCTGAAATATGAGCTCGGGGTGTCAAATCATAACCCTAACCCTCATATACAATCCCACAAATTCATATACTGAATTAAGCATGAACTATGCCAAAATTATGGAAGATTTACCTGAGGAGAAGCTCGAGAATCCAACAAAAATCAAATCGATTTACCTGAGGAGAAGCTCGAGAATCCAACAAAAATCAAATCTTGAAGGAGGCTCGAACCACGTGCTTGAAGGGCCTGAGAGAAAATTTTATATGGAGATTTTGAGGGATTTCTCAGTCTAAGATCAAGAGGAAAGATAGATCTAAGACAAATTTGAAGGTTTGAAGGAGAAAGGATGCACGAGGGAAGAGAAAACTCCAAAAAGGTGGAGAGGGGGGGGGGGGGCCCTAAAGAGAGGAAAAGAAAATCTTTTATTGAACCAGCCTTGAACCGGACCAGACCAGACTGAACTGGATCAGACCAAGTTGAACCAGACCAGACCAGGCTAAATCAGTTCAAAGGAGGCTGAACCAGGCCAAACCAGGCTGAACCGGACCAAACCAGGATGAATTAGTCTGAACCAGTCTTGAACCAGTCCTGAACCAGTCTTGAACCAGGTTGAACCAGTCTTGAACCAGGTTGAACCAGTTCTGAACAAGTTTGAACTAGATTTGAACCAAAATTCAAATTAGAGCTGAACCGAGTATCGAAACGACTTCAAATCGACCGATGGTTCAATCCCTTATTTATTCATTCCTCTCCCACACATTCGGAAGGGTCGGAAGATTTTTTGAGCCTAATTACTGCCTTTTTTGTGTCATTATCAGGCCGGTTCAGCTCATTCGGACATGAAAACTACTCCAATAAGGTATACGAGTATAAACTATTCCCTATTTTTTGTTGAGAAGTTTCTGGAGAGTATTTTTCTAAAAATATTCTTAAGGATAACTCAACAACACTCCGAAAAGTATAAGAGTATAAACTGCTTCTCAAGACTCCAGCAGACGTACGAGTATAAACTGTGTCAAACGCCGGACAACGCGTTGCAAATGAAGACTCAACGCCGACAATCGATGGTCGGTTCTATGTTGAAATAGCAAACACGAGCTAAAGATCAAAAAATCAGGAATTGACTTCAAGTTCAAAATTTCGACAACGGTCAGACAATAAATGCAGCACCGGAATCCTTGCAGATATTCGACAAAGCACCGAATAGCCTGGAGGATTAAAAGAATCAAGAATAGAAGCCATTCCAAGGTCCCGTTACACCGATTGAAAGTTGGGACAATCATATCCAAAGTATTCCAGACTCTTCTATAAAAGAATGAGGCTGAAATACTTTGGAGGGGGTATCTGTAGGCGTATAAAACTGCTTATAGGTCCCTTAACACAGCTCGACACGGTGATTCGACGAACCAACGAACCATCGGCCGATATATCCAAGCATGATCGTTAGACCACAACACCGAAGCCAAGTGACACGCGACGAAGCGGATTAACGAGGCGACGAGGTTAACGAACCACACGCAAACAATGGAATACATCCAATCACGTGCCCAATCAAGCTAACGGGTTGATGAATCAACGAGTCATCCAACCGTAGAGTCCACCACATCAAACAAGATCGGGATCAGACTCGAACCTCTAAGGCGGATTTACTACCAAATCAGGATCCGGACTGCCAAATCAGAGTCCAGATCAACAATGAAGTTCGGATAAACCGCGAAACCGAAAAACGGGCGAAGAAGTAAACACCTGGAGGGCTCGGCCAAAACCGAGCTACTCCTAGGTGGCTCACCAAGCCACCTAGGTGGCTCGGTGGCCGAGCCACCTAGGTGGCTGGCCGAGCCACCTAGGTGGCCGAGCCACCTAGGTGGCCGAGCCACCTAGGTGGCCGAGCCACCTAGGTGGCCGAGCCACCTAGGTGGCCGAGCCACCTAGGTGGCCGAGCCACCTAGGTGGCCGAGCCACCTGGCCGAGCCACCCAGATCTGGGCCCAGATCTGAGCCCAGATCTGGTTTGAGGAGCCTATAAATAGACCCCTAGGCTCATTGTTTGAGGGACTTGGAACTTTGGAGGTGAAACTCTGCTGGATTGAGAACTGAACTTCGGAGTTTTGGAGCTTTGAAGACTCGGACTTTTCAGATCTGGTTCTTGGCGATCATCCACGTCAAATAAGGCAGGAGTTCGAGAGAGATCAGATCTGAGATCCACACGGTCATCCTCCGGATCAAAACTTGGTTTTTGATCCCGAGAAGAGTATCGATTTCGCTTGGTCGATTTCGATTACTTAGGGCTATTATTTCCTTGGTGAAATAATCCCCTCGGCTGTTATTTCCTTCGTGAAATAACACCCATCATACCGTGTAGATCCGATCGGATCAAGATCGCGCAGTGGTCCACGGATTAACCCCGGCGCAGGCAAAGAACCCACACAAGCAAGAGACCGCAAAACAGGATCTTGTGATTTGTTCCAGAAAAGAAAAGTTGTAATCTTTTAAGATTTTCTTTTTTTGATTTTGTTGTAACCAGATCTTATAAAAAGACCGGATCTTTTGTAACCGATAAACTGTTGCTCAAGAAAACAATGACATCAATGAAAACAATTTTTCCCACGAACAACAGGGAGCGCAGTTCTTCTTGAAGATTGATCTTCATTCTGGCTATCATCAGTTACGGGTTCGGAAGATGGATATTCCCAAGACCGCCTTTCTTACGCGATATGGATCTTTCGAGTTCATGGTCATGCCATTCGGACTGACCAATGCATCCGCGGTATTCATGGACTTGATGAACCGGGTTTTCCGTTCCTTCTTAGATTAGTTCGTGATTGTTTTTATCGACGACATCCTCATTTATTCGAGATCGGAGGCAGACCACGAGCAGCACATACGATTAGCTTTGAGGACTCTGCAGGAGCATCAGTTGTATGCCAAGTTCAGCAAGTGTGAATTTTGGCTTTCAAAAGTCAGATTTCTTGGCCACGTCATTAGTAGAGAGGGCATAGCAGTGGACCCGGCTAAGGTGACAGCAGTTCTTGACTGGGAACCGCCGAAGACGGTGATAGAGATTCGTAGCTTCTTGGGCTTAGCTAGCTATTATAGGAAGTTCGTCCAGGACTTCTCGAAGATTTTGACGCCACTTACACGCCTTACGAAGAAGGGTGTACAGTTCATTTGGAGTATAGAGTGCCAGAAGGCTTTTGATATCTTGAAAACTAAGTTGACTTGAGTACCAGTTTTGACCATTCCGAGTAGCGACAGGACGTTCGTCGTCTACACAGATGCATCGTTGGCAGGCTTAGGAGGTGTATTAATGCAGGCTCAGAGAGTAGTAGCGTATATATCACGGCAGTTAAGGGTGCATGAGAAGAACTATCCCACTCATGATTTGGAGTTAGCAACAGTGGTATTTGTATTGAAGTCATGGAGGTACTATTTGTATGGAGTGCAGTTTGAGTTGTTCACAGACCACCAGAGTCTGAAGTATCTTTTCTCTCAGAAGGAACTCAACCAGAGACAGAGGAGATGGATTGAGTTTATTAAGGACTACGAGTTCACGATTCAGTATCATCCCGGGAAGGTGAACGTCGTAGCAGATGCTTTGAGTAGGAAGCATCGACATCGGGTTACGGCTTTGAGGTGTTCGTTGTATAGAGATCTTCTTACTCTTAGCCAGTTTGATTTTAGACCGAGATTGGGGGAGCCAGTGCATTTTTGGGAGCTGTGTCAGTTCAGCCATCTTGGAGTACCAGAGTAGTTAGAGCTCAGTTGGAAGACTCTTGGATTCAAATCCAAAAGGAGGAGATTTCCAAAGAGCCTAAGGCTGATTGGTCCATTGGAGTAGATGGAGGTCTACGAATGAAGGGTAGGCTGGTTATGCCATCCAGTGCCGAGCTGAAGAGAGAGTTATTTGATGAGGCACATCGTACTAGGTATACAGTACATCTAGGGACCACTAAGATGTACAAGGACTTGAAGAGATACTTCTGGTGGAGTGGTATGCGTAGAGAGATTGCAGACTATGTGGCTAAGTGTTTTACCCGTCAGCAGGTGAAGACAGAGCATCAGAGACCGGCAGGAACACTTCAGCCTTTACCCATCCCAGAGTGGAAGTGGGCGGACATTTCTATGGATTTCATTGTAGGGTTGCCGAAGTTGAAGAAGGGGAACGACTCAGTTTGAGTGATTATGGATCGGTTGACGAAGTCAGCCCATTTTATTCCAGTGAGGACTACTTATACCGCCGAGGCATATGCGAGGATATTTATTCGGGAGATAGTTCGACTTCATGGAGTTCCAGACACGATCATGTCGGATCGAGGTTCAGTGTTTACTTCATATTTTTGGAGGAGTTTCCAGGATTCGTTCGGCAGCAGATTATCTTACAGTAGCGTATTCCACCCACAGACAGATGGACAGACGGAGAGGGTGAACCAGGTGTTAGAGGACATGTTGCGGGCTTGCGTCATTGACTTTCAGGGTAGCTGGGAGGAGCATATTCCACTGATAGAGTTCGCTTATAACAATAGTTATCAAGCGACGATCGGTATGGCCCCGTATGAGGCATTGTACGGGAGACCTTGTAGATCACCGATATGTTGAGCAGAGCCGGAGGATAGCTTAATGCTTGGACCAGAGCTAGTGAGGCAGACTACTGAGAAGGTAGCATTGATCAGAGAGAGGATTCTAGCCGCCCAGATTCGACAGAAGAGCTATGCAGATAAGAGATGAAGACCCTTGGAGTTTCAGATTGGAGATGCAGTTATGTTGAAGGTATCACCTCTGAAAGGCGTTCAGCGATTCGGGAGGCGGGGAAAGCTTGCACTGAGATATATTGGGCCCTTCCGGATTTTGGAGCGCATTGGAGTTGTGTCATACAGACTAGATCTTCCAGCATCGATGTCTAGTATACACAATGTGTTTCATGTTTCTATGCTCAATAAACACTTGCATGATGAGGAGGAGCAGAGAGTATTGGATGCACCAGAGATAGAGCTTCAGGAGGATCTGACTACTATTGAGATTCCAGTTTGTATTCTTGCTAGGGAGGACAAAAAGCTTAGAAACAAAGTGATTTCTTTAGTGAAAGTTCGGTGGAACCGAAGAGGCGTTGAGGAGATTTCTTGGGAGCGCGAAGAGCACATGCGTCGCGACTACCCACACATGTTTGAGCAGGTAAATTAAAGCTTTTTGTATGATTTATATATGGCTTATAGATTCAATTATGGCGATGTTTATACTTAACACTAAAATGAGGGTATTACCACTTATCTCCTAAGTACTTGGAACATATGGTATATATATGAGGGGTTCCTTGTTTGGATTTTTCGCTCGATGTATTTGTTCCATTTAGTTAGGGGTTAAGTGGGGGTATTTACATTTTAGATGGTTAAGTGTAAAAATCAAATATAATTCTTCGAGGGCACGAAGATAGAATGTAGCGCTACTTCCTGCATTATTGAGGAAGTTAATTGATTCATGTGCATGAGTATTTGTATGATTATATTTAGATTTAACGCTAGGATGAGAATATTTCCGCTTAATTTTTAACCTTTTGGAACACATAGTATGGGTTCCTTGTTTGGATTTTTCGTCCGACGTACTAGTTCCATTTGATTAAGGGTTGAGTGGGAATATAGTCATCCTGGATTGTTAAATATAAATATCGTTATATGCTTGTCTAGAGTAATACTATTTGATTGAATATGCCTTCTGAATTTTGAGGACGAAATTCCTTTAAGGGGGAAGAATGTAGAACCCCGTATTTTGTTAGAAGTATATATGAATTATTAGTGAATAAATAATTTTATTTGTGATAAATGACTTGAGGTCATGAATATACTTGATAACAAGTCAATAGATATATATGAGCATGGTTTCATAGAGTTTTGAGCGTTGGTTTTGGCTGAATAGCAAAACATGCAAAAAATCTGGAAAATCTGGAGTTTGGTTCTGCTCAGTCGACTTATGAGTCGACTCATGAGTCGACTAATGAGTTGACTGATGAGTCGACCAATGAGTCATCTGACGGGCTGATTTTGGGTTTTCTTTTAGTTGCGGGTTTGGTTGGGTTTTGTTCGGGTTTTAACCGTAATATATATATGTTAGTCTACCCGAAACCAAACCAAAAACCCCTCTGAATCCCAGAGAAAACCCTAGCCCCTCTCTCCCCTCAAACCCTAGTTTGATTTGGCGATTTTTGGGGGATTTTTCGGAGGATTTCAGCGAGTTTTGTCGAGGTGCAGCATAGGAGATCTTGCCCTCTCGGATTTAGGAGTTGGTCAGCATACCAGAGGCGAGTAACATCTCACCAAATCCTACACCCACTATTTGCATGCTTTTATTTGGTTTTATTTCGGTTTTATTGAGCCTAAATCGCTATTTGTGTATAAAAAAATAGATCTTTATAGTATATGATGCGAAAATCGAATGTTTTCAGTTTATAAAAGCTCACAAATGAATTTGTAAATTTAAACCCAGATCTGGATTTTGTTTAAACATGGGTTTTATTGTGATTTAATGGTTTCAATACTTTTTTCAAACATGAATAAATATGTTTAGGGTTTTAATATAGAATTTTACATGTAAATCTTTCGTTTCTGTTGATATACATGTGATAGAAACAGATATTTATTGCTGGACATGATTACAGAGAACTTGAGTTATCATTTTTGCAGAGAATCATCGAAAGCAGTAAAACTGGGGATTTTCTTCTCAGTCGACCAATGAGTCGACTCATGAGTCGACTTATGAGTCGACTGATGAGTCGACCAATGAGTCGACTGATGGAGAAATCTTCAATTTTGTGTTTTGTCTGGTCGACTTATGAGTCGACTGATGGGTCGACTTATTAGTCGACTGATGAGTCGACCAATGAGTAGACTGATGAGGAGTTCCTTCTTTTGTACTTCTTCAGTTTGAATCTATTTGAGTTATTTCAGTTTAACTTAAATTGTTTATGTTTGTTTATTGTTGTTACGTGCTTATTTATGAACGAGGAGTCACCTCGAATGACGGGTATTAGAAACTAATGTACAACCTGTATCATTACATATGAGATGACATGCGCACACGAGTTTAGGTTTGCGTACCGAGACACATGAGAAATTAGGGTATATGCACCAGTTCATATAACTCATCTAGTCCATGTGTTGGGCAATTATGATGTGTAGTCCATGTGTTGGACACTTACCATTTTTAGTTCATGTGTTGGACAGTTTACATATGTAGTCCATGTGTTGGACATCCACTACATTAGTTTAGACCTTGAGAGTTGACACCTATACCTGCATAGGCTAGACACGACATTTATATGAGTTGTGACACGACACCGTAATTTAAGTCTGATATGAGTTTGCCTTCTTCTTCTATTAATGTTCTTGTATTAGATTTTGGGTTTGGTATTTAGGGATGTACAATTTGAGATACAAGGTATATACATGAGGGTTTCCTTGTTTGGATTATTTCGCTCGACGTACCTATGCTCGTGTTGTAACTTCCTAAATACTAAAATCCTCTTATACATAGGTATTTACAAACTGAGCTACATGGTATATATATGAGGGTTTCCTTGTTTGGATTATTTCGCTCGACGTACTTATGCTCACGTTGTAAATATCTAAATAGGATTTGTGATTTTGTATATATATATATATATGTATATACATGATATATCTGTATTTTCTGTATACAACGAGCCCTTTTCCCTTGGGGTTGGTTGTGATGTTGTTCGCTAGCGTTTTGACGCTCGTTGTCCCTCCCCCTTTCAGGTAACGAGCTAGGAGCCCAAAGAGTCGCAGGTTGATGGCGAGGCACTCTAGCTTCAGCTATTCTATTATAGTTATATTTTCCTTTTGAGCTCCACTATAGGCTTTTGATTGACATTTTGAGAGTTATTTCTAGAAGTTGTAAAGGTTGTGTGCCTTATTTCCTTTTATCCAGACTTTATGTATTTAAGACTTGTTGAGGAGTTCTAGTTTATTCATTTCAGATATTGACTTGTATTTCAGTATGTTAGATGATGAAATATTAATCTGATCTCTATTATTTCATCAGTTGACCCTTGTGTTATCTTTTACTTGCTTTTGTACCTACACCTGTTTTTGACTCTACTAGAGAGATAGTAATTGTGATGGTGAAACATGTTATTGCACGGTGTGGTGCATGGCAGGTTTGACATTCTTAGTTTCACCTTGAACTACAGCCTTGTGTGAACCCAGGGGCGTCACATTGACGGCTCGACACTTCAGATGAGCTAGACTACTCGAGATTTTCCTTCACGGACGAACTAGCCAAGCAAATGAGCGTCTCAGGCGAGACTCGTTCTTACTGGTGAAGCGAGCTTGATGTTCGTAGGCGAGTTTCATTTTCACGGGTGAAATTTGAAATGGTGGAAGGCGAGCCATGTGTTCGCAGGCGAAATTCATCCTCATAGGTGAAGTTTGAATTGGCGGAAGGCGAGCCACGTGTTCGCATGCGAAGCTTTGTGCCTTCCAGCTAAGGCCGCGTGGGCTCGTCAGGTCGCATTAAATACGATTTGACAAAGCAACGTCGCTTCTGTACACTTCGCTCGATGACGAATCATGGCCGTAGTTTTTGAATCCGTTCGTTAGATTCAGTCATGAATTTTGGTTCGGGTTCTGGGTTCGACTTGCCCAACCTGGTCCCTATTTCGACGGTTCCTCTGTAACCATCAAAAACTAAACTGTTGAGAGCGATCTGGGCCGTTGATTTCGATCATGGCCACGTCTCTCAACCTCTAATGTCTCGCCTTTAAATAGGCTTCGTCCCTTTCCTATGAGGACTACTGGGCTCAGGAATTTCTGCTTGCTCAAAATTTTTAGAGAGAAAGAACTCCAGCTTCGTCTCTGACTTTTCAATATGGCGCCGACAGCTAAGAAATGCGTTACGAAGCGAAAGGGTCCCCATCACTATCCTGGTGGCGTCGCCGCCGGTACGGCCGCTAGCGCTCCTGGGACTCACTTGGGTAAGTCTAATAGGTTGTTTAACGACTTTGCATTAACGATCGACGCTGGGTCGGGAAGATGAGCTCTGCTCGTCTTCTTCAGTGGATTTTACCATTTTTAACAATTTTCACGATTTGGGTGAAACTGGCCTTTTTCAGGCGGATTCAGCTATCATCGGGTGAAGGTGACTTCTGCTTTGACAGGCGAAATCGGCTTTCATCGGGTGAAGGCGAATTTTGCTTTGACAGGCGAGCTCTGCTTTGGTCAAGCGGATTTGCCCTTTGTTAGGTGAATTCAACACTTGTCAGGTGAAATTGGTTTCGCTGGGCCAGATTCGCCTGTTTGGGGGACTCGAGAAAGTTTCTAACCCCAAGAGTGGATTCTGTTCTAACTCTTCGGCTTTGCCTTACAGCTACTTTTTCTGACGAGGCCCTCCCGAAAGGCGTAGCCATTAGTCTTTTTGGGGGTACGGGCTATACGGCGCCTCCCCGATTCCCTTTCCTTGATCATGTGCCCGTGTTTGCTACCGACAAGCTGGATGAATTGGTCAAGAGAGTAACCGACGGGTACCACTAGATGTTGCACGAGTTGACTACAGACGTAGTGTTGACGGATGATGCTAGGACCGAGCTGAAAAAGCCTCAGTTCTTGTTTAGTGATGCCACTATTGACCCTTCAGCTCTATTGATTGGGGAGAGCAGGTGGTTCCGTGTTGTGGGTGGAGTCCTCTACTACCTTCCCAGTATGCCGAAGGGGGTTTTCAATCGTCGAGTTACAGTCGCTTGCGGTTCCGAGAATGATGAACTGGGATCTGACTCCGACCCAAGATGGGGTGACTTGTAGGGTCTTCACGGGCTCCACGGTTGGGTATGGGGTCGACAGTTCTTACAAGCGTGTGACCGCTTTGCGTCCCGGCCTGCTGTATAATGAGTTGCCCGTCGGAGAGACGACTACGGTGGTAGAGACCTTCCATCACCGTTTCTTTCGGGCAGGGGGACAGTTTCCTCCGAAGGATTTTAGAGCTCCAGGGTGGATTCACTTGGCACCTAGTAGCAGCACTTGGTGGTCTAAGATCACCGAGTACATCTTGGATGAGAATTCCGACCTTGCGGGTTCAGAGTTGTACGTGGCTATCCGGGCCACTCAACACGGTCTGAAGATCAACGCTCCTCTATACCACAGTATCTTGGAACTTTATTGTCCGGACAGCAGTACATTCTTCACTCCCAATGGTGAGCTTGGCATAACTCTTCATGAGATGTATGACGTGTCGGGGTTGCCTTTGGGGAGTTTTCCCTACGAGGAGTACGTACCGGGTCAAGATGAGATTGACCACCTTTCAACCCGATTCCCTTTGATGGTGGAGACTCTATGGGAGCTGCTCGGCCACTACCACATATGCCTCAACACCCTAGGGGTAGTGGACCATAAAGGCAAGAAGAAGAGGGCTCCGGGGATCAGTCATAAGAACTGGGCTGACTACCTATTCCCAGAAAATGATGTCAAGGGAAGGCCTACTCTGTCGCTGGGCGAGTGTGACCAGGCCGAAGTGGAGAGGCAGATGGCCGAAGGGGGAGCCGTCGAAACCCTTGAGCATGACGAGGGTGGGTTCAAATTTGGAATGACTTTCCACTCGTTCCATTATCAAGCTAGGTCCCCTATATCTGGAAAGGCTCTGTTCGCGGGGTACCTCATACTGTGGTTGAAGAGGTGCGTGGTTCCCACTCATTCCTTTGAGGCGCTTCATGTGGAGGTCGTCTATCCCGCGGTTCGTTTGGCCTACGGGAAGCCCTATGCGTTGGTGTCGGTGATGGTGGCATGCATCCATCGAGGACTTTGTACGTTGACGGCCTAATTTTGTCGAGTGTCACACGCCGACGAGGGGGAAGGTGAAGTCGCTAAGACTCCTAATCCCAGAGTAGGGCTGCCGTACACCTATTTGATGGCATGGTTCATTTACCACTACGAGTGCTTGATGAGCGCCCCAGCGGCTCTCCAGGAGGGAGGGTTCGTTCTGTTCGTCCAACGTCTGGAGAAATGCTCCTGAAAGTGTAGAGACATTCCTGACATGAGGAAGACATTGTCCCACTTCGGTCACAACAATTTTCACTGTTTCTTCCTTTACTTCACCGGCGGAGGGTATGGCAAATCCCTTCGGGACGTATCGACGGTGGACCACCACACCGTCCTCTCCTGTGGTGCCTTTCGATGGTTGGTGAATATCTGATCGGGGTATCACATCCTGTGAACAGGCTCCGTGTGCTACCTTGAACCTTACATTCCTTGCAGGTTTGCCTGTCAGTTCGGGTATGACCAGCTGTACGTAGGAAATGTTAACCCTTACTTGCATTATGAAGGAGGGTTAGTGGATGGCGCGTAGGGGTGGTTCTAGACCCATGCCGGCTGCACCAATGCACATTTCAAACTGCTTGCTAAGGATCATGACCTTCACCACACGCTCCTTTATTGCCGGTGGTATCGGGGTGCTAGTGCGAATCTTGAGGGCTTTCGATTCTAGAGTTCTTGCCTGGCGGAACATGGGCACCGCCTAAGGGTAGCTCCCTGTCCCTCAAGGCGGAAGGGTCGCCAGACTATTAGAGAGTGGTTTTCGGAGGTCCCTATCAAAGACACCGAGGACCTTTACGCGGGTTTAGGTGAATTCGGGGCAGTTGAGGCTCAAGCTCCGTCTCCTTGCCCTTCGTTGGACCCTACCGGTGGGCAGAGAGAATCTGATGAGCTGGCCCGAGTAGGGAACATCTAGAACAGATCCTGGGAACGATAGCTGGACAGATGAGGATTCTTGTTCTATCTCCAGGTAGTTCGCTCCTCTCTAAACGACAACGGGAGGCTATGGCCGACAGCTCGAGGGCGGAGGCGGCCAAGAAGGTCTGTCACGAGGAGGCGGTTAAGGCTACCAGAGCGACTGAAGGCCAGGGTGATGCTACTCCTATGCTAATTCTTGGAGTAACTGCCCCTGTGACTGGGGCCGCTATGCCTACTCTGTTTGCCGCATCAGGGATGGTCCCGATAACTTCGGAGGC
>NC_033802.1:27186991-27196958 GCF_001876935.1 Asparagus officinalis
GCGAGGGTTTCGACGACTTCGATGATCGTACCAGAAGGTAACCTTTAATACCGATCCTCAGGTGTAAGGTCAAATCTGCACCACCTGACATTTGTATTGACTTAATGCAGGTATGGTTGAGGGAGTGATCTCCATTCCTTCCGATGAAGTGGGGGGAACTAGAGATGAAGCGGAGCTCGGAAACTCAGGTAAGAGTAGGATCGAACATTGTTGATCTGCCCATACTGAACTGCCAATAGGGCTCTTCTTAGGAGTTATTACTAACCTTCTTCCTGTATTTGTAGCTGATCTACTGCTCGAGGCCGCTGGTAAAGAGGATCCTCCCTCTTGGGCAGGCCAGTCGACTAGAGAGAGGGATGAATCAGAGGAAGAAGATGATGCCTCGATCCATGAGGCAATGTCGAGCGAGGAGGAGGCATCGGCTCATAGAGAAGCGTTAGACCAACAAGGTGAAGTCACCATCCCTGAAGAAGCATTGGTCGGGAGTGAAGCATCAGCCCAAGAGTCTCCGGCCCGAGGGGAAACATCCACCCGGCTGGTGGTCGCTTGCTCGTCCCATATTTCGATGACCACCGAGGTTGCGATCAGATCTGTGGCTGAGACCCCAATGGCGTTGGTCGGTGTCGCGATCTTAGTGGTATCTATCACCACTTCCGCTGCCGTGGCCACCAGTGCTTTGATCATGGCCCTGGCGGTGACATCTGTGGTCGATGAGGCTACCCTCCCTCCTTTGGCTCGTTCACGCAAGAGGGTGGTGGATCGAGCCCTTGCTAACCTCCAAGACACCCTTGCTGTTCGCGAGGAAAACTGTTTTCTTTTTCATTGAAATAATTTTCATTTTGGATTACAAAGATCCGGTCTTTTATAGATCCGGTTACAACTAAATCAAAGAAAAAAAAAGTAAAAATTACAACTTTCCTCTTGTGAACAAATCGCGAGCTCCTGTTTTGCGGTCGCTCGCTTTGGTGAGTTCTTTGCCTGCGCCGGGGTTAATCCGTGGACCACAGCGCGATCTAGATCCGGTCGGATCTACACGATTATACGGGTATTATTCCACGAAGGGAATAATAGCCGGGAGGGATTAGTCCACCAAGGGAATAATCGCTCGGATCTCGAGATCTAAGACCAAGCTTAGATCTGGAGTGTGATCTCGTGTAGATCTCAGATCTGTTCTTTCTTCCTCTCGAAATCCTGCCTTTTCTGACATGGATGCTCGCCGAGGATCAGATCCGAATGTGCAAGTCTTCAGGTCTTTAAAGCTCCGAGTTCACTCTTCAATCCGGCAGAGTTTCGGCTCTTGAAAGTTTGACCTCTGAAAATGAATACCACTTGGCCTATTTATAGGCACCCAGATCTGTGCCTAGGCACAGATCGCCGAGCCCCTCTAGGTGGTGGTTTTGGTTGTTTTCCGTCTTTCGGTCTTGTCCGTGATTCGGTTGTGCGTTTGATTGACTCATTGACCTGATTTGGCAGTAAGTCTGATTCCTGATTTGGCAGTAAATCCACTTCTGAGTTCGAGTCTGAAACTGATCTTGATTCGATCGTGATTCGTCTGAGTCTGTTCTCGGTTAGATGACTCGTTGATTCTTTGACACTTGGCTTGATTCCGAACGCGTATGGATGCATTCTGTCGCTTCTGTGCGATTCGTCGATCTCGTCGCCTCGTTGGTTCGTCGGTTTGTGCCGAGCTGTGCTAAGGGACCTATAAGCAGTTTTATATGCCTACAGATACCCCCTCCAAAGTATTTCAGTCTCGTTCTTTTATAGAAGAGTCTGGAATACTTTGGATATGATCGTCCCCACCTTTAGTCGGTGTAACGGGACCTTTGGAATGATCTCCGTTCTTGATTCCTTCAATCTTCCAGGTTATTCGGTGCTTTGTCGAATATCTGTAAGAGTTCCGGTGCTGCATTTATTGTCTGACCGTTGTCGGAATTTTAAACTTGGAGTTGATTCCTGATCTTTTAGCTAAACATCGATTGTTGGCGTCGAGTCTTTATTTGCAACGCGTTGTCCGGCGTAGTGTTGTTGAGTTATCCTTAAGAATATTTATAAAAACATATTCTCCAGGAACTTCTCAAACCAAAAATAGGGAATAGTTTATACTCATATACCTTATTGGAGTGATTTCTGTGCCCAGAATATTTATAAAAACATATCCTCCAGGAACTTCTCAAACCAAAAATAGGGAATAGTTTATACTCATATACCTTATTGGAGTGTTTTTGTGCCTAAATGAGCTGAACCGGCTACATAGACTTCGCCATTGTTACGGGAATAGGCTACCCGGCGACACGTGTTAGGTGTTGACTTTAGGATTTTTTGGCTAACCCCCAGCCTTCAACGGGTTTGATTAGCCTTTACCGACTACCGTTTGAGTCGGGCTAGCATGCGGATTGTCGGAATCCGTTCCGCATGTAACGTTGTGCTAAGGGAATGAACTCCCTTAGACTTCGTGCTATGATGTCGAATACATAGACTTCGCCATTGTTACGGGAATAGGCTACCCGGCGACACGTGTTAGGTGTTGACTTTAGGATTTTTGGCTAACCCCCAGCCTTCAACGGGTTTGATTAGCCTTTACCGACTACCGTTTGAGTCGGGCTAGCATGCGGATTGTCGGAATCCGTTCCGCATGTAACGTTGTGCTAAGGGAATGAACTCCCTTAGACTTCGTGCTATGATGTCGAATACATAGACTTCGCCATTGTTACGGGAATAGGCTACCCGGCGACACGTGTTAGGTGTTGACTTTAGGATTTTTGGCTAACCCCCAGCCTTCAACGGGTTTGATTAGCCTTTACCGACTACCGTTTGAGTCGGGCTAGCATGCGGATTGTCTAACTCCGTTCGCATGTAACGTTGTGCTAAGAGAATGAATTCTCTTAGACTTCGTGCTATGATGTCGAATACATAGACTTCGCCATTGTTACGGGAATAGGCTACCCGGCAACACGTGTTAGGTGTTGACTTTATCCCTACTTAGGTTTCGGGATAAAATACCCCAGACTGGTCTTCTGGTGTCTTTTTCTACGGCGAAAGACTAAACCGGCGACGCGTGTTAGGCGTCGGCATATCCCTTCTTAGGATTCAGGATGACATTCCCCATGCGTGTAAGGCATGGATTTTGGTGTTATTAATGACGACCTGCCACAATGTTGAATATGTGGACGGGTGTTCTTTTTAACGGTTAAGAACTAACCGGCAGCGCAGGTTAAGCGCAGACTTATCCTTGCTTAGGTTTCAGGATAAAATACCCCAGAATCAGACTCTGGTGTCTTTTTGTGCGGAAAAAGACTAAACCGGCAGCGCGTGTTAGGCGCAGACTTATCCCTGCTTAGGATTCGGGATAAACTTCCTAGGATGAATCCTAGATTGATAGATTCTTAGAAAAGGTTGGTGCGGGAAAGGAAGAATTTTATATTCTATTTCCCGGTCTTCTTTTAGGGTGAAGGCGAACCCAACAGACAAGGAAGGAAGAATTTTATATTCTATTCCCTGATTCTGGAAAGGAAGAATTTTATATTCTATTTCCAGCGAAGAAGAAACTAGAAGTGGGGTGTCCACTCCGAGAATCTGGAAAATTTAGATAAACTTGCCTTTTATAGGATGGGTTATCTAAACTGAAGATGAGTTCTTCGTTTATCGAAGTGAAATTTTCAACTCCGGTTATAACCATGAACAAGGTTTAACCAAAGAGAAAAAGGGAAGGAGTTCTTTCGTTTATCGAAAAGGGACTCCGAACTGAAAGTGGACCTCTTGTTCATGGAGAGAATCAAGAGGGCCAGAAAAACATTTTTGGTGGACTCACTGTCAATTGAAATTGATCAGTGAGGGATTTTGGTGGTGACAATGATTTTGGGTTATCCTCTAGAATATTAAGTGTAATATTCTTCGAGGAACTTCCCGGTAAATGAGTTATCCTGAATGTACTAGGGATAGTACTTTTTCAGGAACTTCCCATTTATTGGCATTAATTGCCTGGCGCCCTCTTGAGTAATCAGGCGATATGCGCCGTTTGAATAGACTGTGTCTATTACAAACGGTCCTTCCCATTTGGGTTCGAATTTACCTTTCTTCTTGGAGGTGAGAATTATTGGTCGGCGAGCAGCGAGGACCAGATCTCCTTCCTTGAAGCTTCTCTGTCGGACTCTTTTGTTAAAAGCCCTTGACATCCTGGCTTGGTAAAACTCGATGTGTTGTTGAGCCTCCAAACGCTTTTCATCCAGCCTCTCGAGCTCTTCGAGACGCTTCTGATGTTGTTCCTCCGTCGTCATCTCCGTTGCGAGGGCGATCCGAAGGGACGGAATCTGAATTTCCAGCGGTAGCACAGCTTCACATCCGTATACCAGCGAATACGGGGTAGCTCCCGTAGGCGTGCGTATGGTGGTGCGATAAGCCCAGAGTGCTTCACCGAGTTTATCGTCCCAGTCTCGTTTATTGGTCTTCACGAGCTTTGACAAGATCTTGATGATCGTCTTGTTAAACGCCTCCGCTAATCCATTCGCGGCGGGATAATAAGGTGTTGATGAGACGTCTTCAATTTTGAACTTGTCACAAAATCTGATGAAGGCGTTGCTTATAAATTGCGGACCGTTGTCATGAATGATCCTTCTTGGCACGCCGTGTCTGTAGATGACATGATGCTTGATGAAATTGATGACGTTGTTCGTCTTTACTTCTTTAAGCAGAATTGCTTCAGCCCACTTTGAGAAGTAATCCGTGATCGCCAGAATGAATCGATCACCTTTGACTGAAGGAGGAAAAATAGGACCAACAATGTCCATACCCCATACTTCGAACGGCCATGATGTGGTCGATGTGTGCAACTGCTCTGGCGGTTGATGCATATAATTTGCATGTATCTGGCAAGCGTGGCATTCTCGTGCGTATTCGATTGCGTCACGAACCATCGTTGGCCAGAAATATCCCATCCTCCTGATGCGATCATACAGTTTGGGACCGGGCTGATGCGCACCACATTCTCCTTCGTGTGCTTCCTTAAGAACTTCTTCTGCTTCTTTGTTCGAAAGGCATCGGAGTAATAAACCATCGTATCCCCTACGGTATAACGTATGGGTCTCGGCATTATAAAAGAATCTTGGCGCTCTTCGGCGAATTGATTCCCTTTCTTTTACGTCTTCCGGTAGAATACCATACTGGACGTAGTCAATGATGGAAAAACGCCAATCTCGGGACTCGGACCCAATTTGGGTTGAATTCACCTCCTTGGCGTTTACGTTTCCGTCATCTTCCTCTTCAATATCCGCTACTGTATATGGGTAGGCAGAGTTGATGGCGTCCGTAACTGTGACTAATAGGGCTCAGCTTCGGAGGCTTGTGCCAGTGATACCTATCCGCCAGTGCGTCTGGCAAATAAGCGTTTGGAGAACGAGGGTATATATTCGATGAAGAATTCTTTGAAAAGGATTCTGGGCCATTTTGATGGAGCTTCCTGGTGGTACGGGATCAGGTCTTTTGATTCGCTGAGCTTCATACTCACACGCGAACTTGTTGACTATCATTAGCGATACTCGCAAAAGCTTCGAGATATTCGACCCAGCTCTTTGGGCGAAACTGAGTCTAATGAGAAGTGCATTGTACTCGGGCCACCGTATTGGAACACGGATGCAGTCAATGAATAAGCTCGGGGCTTACAGTGCTTTCCCTGGGAGAGACTTAAACGACTCCATACTCGAAGAGGAACTGTAGGACATCCCGGGTTATTGACTCTATTAAGCTGCTTCTTGAAGGCACATCAAAATATAATTGCCATACTTGGCTGGCTGCGAATGTAGTGTTACCTCGTGGTTTTCATCCGCAAGTCATCAAAAATAACACTTCTGCCGTATTGTGGTCGGGTTTGCCGCCAAAGATGCATCACAAATCGGCCTGTCCTTTTATCACTATTCTGCTGGCTTGAAGTGGCAATCGTATTGGGATAGGAAGGCCGCACTTTCGTAGCCAGCCGATTCATAGAGGGCCAGTTGGGCGTCATAAACACCGCGTAGCTGTGAAATTTTTACGTTGAGATAACATAGATCGTTGTCCAAACTAAGTAATGCCGCACTTCTTTGGCATTGCGAAGCACCAATGGCGAGGCAGTTCTTTCTCATATCATCGATATCGGACTCTCTGCGCTCAGACCAAACAGTCTGACTTAGGTAATAACAGCTGTTCATCTGACGTTAATCATCGTCTTGTGCTAGTAAAGCACTTATTCGAGTGTTCATATCGTTTGAGATAAATCAAGATCGGTTTACCAGATTGCGGTGGCAAACGGAGAAGCAGGGAGGGTTCGCGCAGAATACGTTTGATATTATCTTCGAATGCTTTTTGGTGCAAAGCATCATCCGCGATAAATGATACCCTTTTCTTGTTCAGCTTATGAGAAACGGTTGGCAGTTTCCGCCAGAAAGATTTGAGATGAAACGGCTAACGCCGATATAAGGCTAAACGGCACCTTAGCAATCCTCTGGAGCTGCTCTTAGGTTTCTAGGAGGTGCATTCATGATCGGCCTTTCCTTTCGGGGATCGATTGAATACGCTTTAGTGGGTGACGACAAATCCTAGGAATTTTCGCGCTGGACATTCAAGGAATGATTTAGCTGGGGTTCATACTTCATTGATTGACTCCTCATGAGATGCGAACATCGTTTCAAAGTCCTTGATGTGATCTTCTTTTTGCGGCTTTTTACAACCAAATCATCAACGTAGCATTCGACTGTTTTCGCTGAGATGTTTTTTTCTTGGGAAAATCTTGGTCAGTTGCTCGCTGGTACGTGGCCGCCTGCATTGTTCAGCCAAAAGGCATTACGGTGTCGCAAAAGACACCGAGGGGCGTTCTGAACGCTGTATGCCTTCTGGCATGCATCTGGGTGCATCTTGATTGGTTATAACCCGAGAAACCATCCATAAAAGACATCTCTCTAATCCACAAGTATCTGTCGATAATACTGAACATGCTGTGATTGGGAGAGGAAGTCGTCTTTCGACATGCGTGTTCCAGGTCGCCTGAAGTCAAGTACAGATTCTGATTTTAACCGTTCTTACTTATAACTGGAACGATATTAGCTAACCAGTCTGGAGTTGTCCTCCTCGGATAAATCCCTGATTCAATCAACTTCTTACTTCTGCCATCAAATAGCTTTTCATAATTCTGCGGACGAACAAAGCGCGCTTTGCTGTTTGCTTGACAGGTTTTGGCATCCGCTTGCATATCGAGGTGGTGCATTGCGAGTCATTGGGCGTCGAGCCCTGGCATGTCTTCATAATTCCATGCGAAGACATGATTATTCCTGATAGGGCAATCAATTCCTACGCTTTTCATCATGGGGGAGACTGTCGGGCTGAGTGATATAGGCTTTGGGTTAGGCCTCATCACCCATGGTTTAATCTGGACTATTTTATCTTCAGGGGTGGTTCTCTTGCCTGTCGAAGCTTTATTGCCCGGATACTGCATATTCAGATGGTGACCGCTGGGTCTATCCCATGTTGGGCATTTGATCGTCGTCTTCCAGTGGTGGATGGATCAACTGTACCATATTTGCGCATTAGGGCTTTGAACTTCTCCAGACTTGTATGCGGAGTTCCCACTCTGGAGCATCAGGAGAGTATCCCTTCTTGGCTTTGTTAGCAATTTGATCACTTATTTGCCAACGACACATTCATGCAGTTCGGACGAGGAAACATAACCTAAGCTCTCGCGTATTTATAATAATCGTCGGGTCTTCTCTTTTGGCACATATACCGGCCTTGGCTGGAGTAGCGAGGACCCTCGTCGAAGTATAAACCTTCTCCGAGTCGTGAAATCGTACGCCCTGCTTCTCCATGAGCTTTGCGCGGCGCTCCGGACTATATTAGAATAAATGCGACGCAGGTTTGTTCATCCTCTTCGTCTTCACTTAGAATGAATCTGGGTAACGGGGAGCTTTTTCCTTTAGCGCATAAATTACTTCTTTGCACCTCCTACCTTGTTCGGGAAGCATCATGGTTGTTCCGAAAGAATTTGGAGGGCGTTCCTTTGTTACATAGGAAGCGATCGGATGCGGCATATACAACCGGATTATCATACAGCTCTTTTATCACATCCTCAGAGACAAGGAGTACTCTAAATATGCTTTTATTGCAATATCGCAAGTTGGACAGTTAGCAACCTCGCATCTGACGGATTGTTCATCGTGCAAGATTGATTACAAAGGTAGCAATGTCATTTAAACAAACCGCCATTGTAATCGATATGCCGGCTTCAGAATCAGGTGCTTCTTCTCGGCGCTGTTCTTGGCCCTGGGGCCGATGTTCAGTATCGATTCGTTTACATACAAGGAGAGTAATGCGGTGAAATAATTCTCATAGCCCCTTGAATGGTTGGTTATCCGCGACAGCCGTCCTAAGCCTCAATTGTCAGTGTCGACATACTTCAAAGCACTGATGGAGAGTAGAGGGAATTATCACAATGTACTATGGATGCCAAGGCCGACGCCAATAGTAAGTTGTACGAAGTCTCCGCATCGATCACATACACACGTGAGGTTTTTTTTTATGTTTCTTCTTCTTGCAGATCTCGCCATCTGCACTTACTCGGATGCTTACCCAAGGGTCTTGACGCCTACTAGTGTTGAATCCATAGATTAACAGTGCCTGGGAACGCCAACTTGCTTACTGGAATGCGCGGAATGATCAACTCGAAGGGCTGGCATAATACTCACAGCGAGGAACCGGGAATGCGACTTTGGATTCGGTTTTGACTTGGCTGGACCGAATGTATCCGACGAATTAACGGCGATCGTGGTTCGAATTCTTCATCGCATATCTTCTTTGGTGAAAGTAATGCAGGGAAGGTTTTAGTTGGCTACTGTTTGGCACTGTTGACTCAGCGTTTTATGTTTTTTTGTTCTGGGCTGTTCAGGCAGCCTGCTGCTTGACTTGAGTCAGAAATACCCTCTGAATTGGCCAAAGCTTCTTGTAGGGCCTCCCTAGTTTCTTTGGATAATGCGGCAGCAACCCTCCATAATGCGTTATCCGTACTGGAATGTTGGGCTAATTGCGGGCGCATAATGTTCGAAGCTTGCGGAGTCTTCGAGCTTTCCGGTTTGTCTCTTCAATTGGAGACTGAACGAGACTGCTTCGATTGCTGTAACCTCTGGGGATTCTTCTTCTTTTGGTTTATTCACAGCGGCTGTCGTAGAGCTTCTTTAGCCCAGTGTAGGACTCGTATTACTCCCATCCTCCGTGAGAGTTTTTGGGCTGGTCGCGTTTATTCGCCCCCTGCTCGATAGGTGGCGGATATTATAGGTCTCATTTCCGCTTCTGGTGGCCAAAGCTTCTTGTTTCTTGCCTTCAGAAGAGCGGGAGTGGGATTTCTTTCATCATCTCCTTGGGAATAGCAGAGACTCCTATAAAAGACTTCCGCTTTTTCTTTAGCTTCGTGCCCGGATGACGAAACCGGCCCATTGTTCATCTCCAATTGAGATCTGGATGACCAAAGGATTTCGGGCCATTTGGGGTTGTGTGCGCACAAGTCCCTTTTGGCGCTGTCGGCGTGCGGTCGTCATTCACGCGTCTCGATCCGGCGACTTGTGACCGTTTGGCTCGAACCAAGTTGTAGGGCACCGACGCCAAACTGATATAAGCACTGCGTTTGCCTCCCAGCATTCTTGCTGGTTTCGGGGTTATGACGCCCGTACAGTCGATTAACGCCCTGGATTTGTCCTTGCAGGTGGTAAGCATGATCGTCGTAGGTTGGTGGACCGCTCTGTGGTACACGGCAGTACTTTGGATGCCGTGCACTTGCTGGCCCCTCTTGATCCACGATCGGTGGCACTGGATTTTGTTGTTCTCCAGCAAGTATTCTGAAGATTGCCGGGAAACTTCATCATTCCTTGAAAGGAGTACACTTTAGAAAGCCTCGGCTGAGTCGCAGATTTCTGGGCTTCTGAGGCCGTTGTTTGCACATTGCCTCGGATTG
>NC_033802.1:27197958-27208748 GCF_001876935.1 Asparagus officinalis
ATCAAAATAAATAAATAAATAAACAATACATCCTTATCCTACCAGACATATGTATTTGACATCCATATCTCTGCTTCATATTGGGTCTCGTATCAAAATAAATAAATAAATAAACAATACATCCTTATCCTACCAGACATATGTATTTGACATCCATATCTCTGCTTCATATTGGGTCTCGTATCAAAATAAATAAATAAATAAACAATACATCCTTATCCTACCAGACATATGTATTTGACATCCATATCTCTGCTTCATATTGGCCGAGCCACCTCAGCGTGGCTCGGCCAAGGCGGCCACTCAACGGTGGCTCGCGCGCAATGCCGAGCCACCTTGGGGTGGCTCGGCGGCCGCAGCCACCTCAAGTGGGCTCGCGCCATGGCCGAGCCAACCTGAGGTGGCTCGCGGGCGCCGAGCCACCGCAGGGTGGCTCGGCCAGAGCCGAGCACCTCAGGGTGGCTCGGGCCCAGAGCCGAGCCACCCTGAGCAGTTGGGGCCGGCCCAGATCTGTGCCTAGGCACAGATCGTGGAGGGTGCTGATGAAATAGGCAATGGTCATTCATTTTCAGAGGTCGAATTTCAAGAGCCGAAACTCGTGCCGGGGATTGAAGGGTGAAACTCGGCGAGCTTTGAAACCTGGAAGACTTGCACATTCGGATCTGATTCCTCGGCCGAGCATCCACGTCGAAGGCCAGGATCGAGAGAAGAAGAAATCAGATCTGGAGAGTCTGACGACGTAGATCTACACTCCAGATCTAAGCTTGGTTTAGATCTCGAGATGGCCGCGGGCGTTTTATTCCTTGGACTAATTCCTCTCCGCCGGCTATTATTCCCTTCGTGTGACAAACCCGCGGAGACTACGGATCTTAGTCGCGCGGGTGGTCACGGGATTAACCCCCGGGGCCGCAGTCCAACAAACCCACCAAAGCGAGGACCAACGCGGAGCCGAAACAAAGACTCAGCGCTACTTTTCGTTCACAATATGGAAAGTTGTGTGTATATTTTACCTTTTTTTTTTCTTTGATTTAGTTGGTAACCGACTCTATAAAAGACGCCGATCTTTGTAATCCCCTATACTGTCAATGACAATCTATTTCCCAATGAAAAGAAACAGTCCCCGAGGATGCGAACAAAAAACGCTGTATGCGGCACCGCAGTGGGGAGCCGACGATCTCTGCCAACGAGGATCGACGCGCTGCGTCGCAAGCGCGGATTGCAATCCCGGTCGTAGAGGATGGTCGAGTACGAGTTCGACCAAAGCCAAGTTGATGATACGTGTCCTCCGTCCGAGACTACCTCCCCCCGCAAGTCAGCAGCTTCTCCTCCGGGAGAAAAGCTCGTTGGTTTTGAAGCTTGCTCGGGAAGCCAACGAAGCCTCTCAAACCCAGCTGACGCCAAAGTTGCGTCAGATGAAGTTTCCACCGCTCCAACTAGCGTCAACCAACTCCGCCAACGCCTCTACTGTCGTGGCGGTTGCTGACTCTCTCAAGAGAGCCCGCCAGGAGTGCGTCATGTCAACGCCCTTGCGCGGCAACTCGCTAAAGCGATGGAGTTACGGACGGATCGCTACAGAAACCGGCGGATCTGAGAATGGAAGGGCAAAGCAGCCGCTCAAGCGCACTAATGAACGGCGACTCTTACAATCGCCAAGCAAGAATGGCGGTCCTTCGTCAACGAGAACGTTACGACACTTTGAAGAGCGTTATTCGCAAGCGCCGGCCGCGATGTTTCAGCGTCAGGCACGGGCTCAACTCAGAAGCCGTAAGAAAGTGCAAAAGGAGTGGAGCAAGTAACCACACCAACACGCCAAGGTCTGTAGCTTAAAAGTCGTTGAAAAGATTTTGAAATAGTGTTCGCGACTCAGGCTCCCAGAAAAAGCAAACCAGTGCGCCTTTCTTAAGCAAGGTTCAATCCCGGCGAGTCAAACCAAAGTCGGCCGTTAATCCCAAATAATTCTCGGGGAGATCATGGCAGAGTCATCCCGCAAGAAGAAGCCAGTTTTGGAGCCGCCTCGGTTGCCATGTTCCTACCGTGACGATGGCAAGAGTGCCAATTCACGAGCGTTTGGGGCCGTGAAGAAGCCGAACACTCAACATACTGGGGGCGTCGCCGTCACGTCCAGCATGCAGAAGAGCTCAAGGTAGGCTGCCGCGCCACAACTTTGCCGCATTGAAGTCCAAGAGCACGCCGCAAAATTCAACGCCCAAGCAAGGCAGTTTTTTGAGGCGGGTACCTTTTGAAAGCCCAAAGAAGGCAAGTCACCCTCAGATGGAACATTATCATCTGATAGTGATAGTGTTATACCTGGCAGAGGCGTGCGCCGCAGTACGAATAGGTTACTTCGATGTTCAAAATGACAGAGTTGTACTATCGTGGCTGGGGGTACGATAGAACCAGGAAGAGTGAGTCCCGAGACAGGAAAATCAATGCCCCCTGTTCCAAACTCGATTCGGGCGGGCTTAATTGTCTGAATGCAACTGATTTAAGCGCGTCCCTGGAAAGAGTTTTAGTTTTTCGAAAGACCCAGTGCGGAGACGCCGAAACCAACGGCGGTGGCGTTCTCCACGAAGAGAGGCGTGATTGAAGCACGGAGAACTTTCGAGAGTCGACCACCAATTGGCACTCGAGCAAAAGGGACATCGGCACGAGATGATTTCGAGGTCGATTCTGAGAGCCTCCCGACCTAGAAGCCCGTCTGCAGTCCGGAACCATAGAGCGTAGCGCCTTGTAGGGTTCGGACCAGACGCCCTTGCAGAGATGAAGAATCTGATGCCGGCTCCGCGATTGAATCAGATTAATACGGCGTATCCAGTGAGGGACAACCCGCCGAGGGCGCACTTATGTTAAGTCGCGGAGCCAGGTATGCCAGATGCTTGAAGACGCTTTGCTAGCAGGAAAGAAAGTTTCCAAGTTGAGATGGAGATGGCATCAGCAGGAATAGAGAAATGCATGACCAACAGTCCAAGCTGATTGAGCGTAATACGGACCCAAGGAAGTCGAGCGGAGAATCGTCGTAACCCGTTAATTTCTGGAAGATGAGGATACAAACGCTCAGAATAATAGCCAATGTCATCCTGTCAATGCAGGGGGTGGCTAACGAGAATCGCAATGAGACACAGAGATTGGAATTTTTCGAAAATCTGAAGAGTGCAAGAACCTCGGAGAGCAAATACAACACATGATCTCCGGCTCAAGAGAGTACGATATAAGGTCACTATGCTATTTCTCTCTTTGTCTAGCCTAAGAGATAATGGGAATCGATCCATATCCGGCGAGTTTTAATCAATTAACTTTCACGCCGTTTCAATTGGGATGGTGTTCACCTACCAGCATATTGATTTACTTTCAAATGCACGCTGGGGGTGATCTCTGGTAATGAGCCTCTGATGGTGCGGTCATTCGTCAGCACTTCTTCGCGGGAGCGCCTGTCGATTGGTATTGCCGCCTCAAGCCAGGCAGTCGTGGTGAAAGTGGGATGACATGGAGACAAGTTCCTGAGCCAACTCTTCGACGACGACACCGAGATATTCTATCGGATCGTTGCTCGATGTAAGAAACAGAAGGACGTGAGGTTAGTCGTGATTACCATTGATGCCGTCATAAAGGTTACATCCGCGCAGAAACAAGGCGAGATTGCCGGGACCGGATCACCGAGGGCAATTCATGCCTAGTATCCTAGAACGCAGCCAATACACAACAACTGTTTGCATTTGGCTACTATGCTGGAAGCATGGGACAGCACGATCCAAGCACGTGAGGACTTGAAACTCCGGGGAGAGCAGTGAAAGCGTTCTCTCAAGAGGAAGAAGGCGGAAACGGAAGACGGCAATCGCGGCGACAAGTTGTTCGCCAAGGGACCAAAACTTTGACTCCCACACGCGCGAACGGTAAGGCCACCAAGCTAATGCAGTTGACGCCTAATCAAACCTTTCATATTGCAACTACTCGAGCAACTAGCACGCCTTAAACGAACAAGCACCCAACATCTCGAGGGGCAATGGGCAACAATTCCGGACCCGCTCTAGAAGCAGAGACTCATGCGGAAGGTTGGGGAAGTTTAGACGAGCGTTTCTAAGGTTACGTCCTTCAAAGAGATGGATGAAGCTTCCGCCGGCATCTTCAATACTTGTGGAGAACAGATCAAAATCCAAGGTTTGCGAGCGATCGTGGGATTCAGAAGGCCGTTATCCGGGTTGTTGGCGCAAGGTGAGGATCCAAAGTACTGCTGGCCACGTACCACAGGAGCGGGCTCCACCACCCGTACGAGATTCATGGCTACCACCTCGAGGACCAAGATCCAGGCTGGTTAATCGACGTAGGGGTCATAACCGCGAAAACAGCAAGAATGTGGGCAAACGCGTTACGTCGCAGTGTTCAATCAGATTTTGGTCGGGCTCATTGGTTCGAGGAGCCAAAACGCGCAGTCACCAAGAGTCGGGATTTGAATGAAGAACGGTGAAGTGAAGGCGACCTCGTTTGAAGACGGCAGACGGACGCGCCAAAAGGCGACTTTGGTGCCGCACACAACCCCAAATGTGGCGCAAATCCTATTGGTTCAGTCCAGGATATTGAGTATGGAGAGATGAGAATGGTCGCCCGGTATTGTCATTTTCCGGGAGGAAAGTCATAAAGGCAATGAAGGTGAAGTCTTGCTTATGGGAGTCTCGCTATCCCAAGTGTAAGAGAAATCCACACCACGACTCTCTGAAGAAAAGGTTAACTACAGAAGCTTTTGCCACCAAGAAGCGGAAATAGTACCAGCTATAATTAATCCGCCACTTATCGAGCAGCGCGGGTGAAAACGGGGGACCAGCCAAAAACTCTCCGGAGATGGGGAGCAATAATACGAGTCCTACACTGGGTAAAGAGCTCTACGACGCCGGTGAATAAACAAAAGAGGAAGAATCACCAAGACGGTACAGATATCCGAGCAGTTCTCGTTTCAGTGTCCAATTGGAAGAGACAAACCGCGGGAAAGCTCGAAGACTCGCCATAGCTCGACATTATGGCGCAATTAGCAACATTCCGTAGGATACGTCTTATGAGGTTGCCTTGCGGATTATACCATAAGAAATAGCGGGCCGAGCCACCTCAGCGTGGCTCGGCCAAGGCGGCCACTCAACGGTGGCTCGCGCGCAATGCCGAGCCACCTTGGGGTGGCTCGGCGGCCGCAGCCACCTCAAGTGGGCTCGCGCCATGGCCGAGCCAACCTGAGGTGGCTCGCGGGCGCCGAGCCACCGCAGGGTGGCTCGGCCAGAGCCGAGCACCTCAGGGTGGCTCGGGCCCAGAGCCGAGCCACCCTGAGCAGTTGGGGCCGGCCCAGATCTGTGCCTAGGCACAGATCGTGGAGGGTGCTGATGAAATAGGCAATGGTCATTCATTTTCAGAGGTCGAATTTCAAGAGCCGAAACTCGTGCCGGGGATTGAAGGGTGAAACTCGGCGAGCTTTGAAACCTGGAAGACTTGCACATTCGGATCTGATTCCTCGGCCGAGCATCCACGTCGAAGGCCAGGATCGAGAGAAGAAGAAATCAGATCTGGAGAGTCTGACGACGTAGATCTACACTCCAGATCTAAGCTTGGTTTAGATCTCGAGATGGCCGCGGGCGTTTTATTCCTTGGACTAATTCCTCTCCGCCGGCTATTATTCCCTTCGTGTGACAAACCCGCGGAGACTACGGATCTTAGTCGCGCGGGTGGTCACGGGATTAACCCCCGGGGCCGCAGTCCAACAAACCCACCAAAGCGAGGACCAACGCGGAGCCGAAACAAAGACTCAGCGCTACTTTTCGTTCACAATATGGAAAGTTGTGTGTATATTTTACCTTTTTTTTTTCTTTGATTTAGTTGGTAACCGACTCTATAAAAGACGCCGATCTTTGTAATCCCCTATACTGTCAATGACAATCTATTTCCCAATGAAAAGAAACAGTCCCCGAGGATGCGAACAAAAAACGCTGTATGCGGCACCGCAGTGGGGAGCCGACGATCTCTGCCAACGAGGATCGACGCGCTGCGTCGCAAGCGCGGATTGCAATCCCGGTCGTAGAGGATGGTCGAGTACGAGTTCGACCAAAGCCAAGTTGATGATACGTGTCCTCCGTCCGAGACTACCTCCCCCCGCAAGTCAGCAGCTTCTCCTCCGGGAGAAAAGCTCGTTGGTTTTGAAGCTTGCTCGGGAAGCCAACGAAGCCTCTCAAACCCAGCTGACGCCAAAGTTGCGTCAGATGAAGTTTCCACCGCTCCAACTAGCGTCAACCAACTCCGCCAACGCCTCTACTGTCGTGGCGGTTGCTGACTCTCTCAAGAGAGCCCGCCAGGAGTGCGTCATGTCAACGCCCTTGCGCGGCAACTCGCTAAAGCGATGGAGTTACGGACGGATCGCTACAGAAACCGGCGGATCTGAGAATGGAAGGGCAAAGCAGCCGCTCAAGCGCACTAATGAACGGCGACTCTTACAATCGCCAAGCAAGAATGGCGGTCCTTCGTCAACGAGAACGTTACGACACTTTGAAGAGCGTTATTCGCAAGCGCCGGCCGCGATGTTTCAGCGTCAGGCACGGGCTCAACTCAGAAGCCGTAAGAAAGTGCAAAAGGAGTGGAGCAAGTAACCACACCAACACGCCAAGGTCTGTAGCTTAAAAGTCGTTGAAAAGATTTTGAAATAGTGTTCGCGACTCAGGCTCCCAGAAAAAGCAAACCAGTGCGCCTTTCTTAAGCAAGGTTCAATCCCGGCGAGTCAAACCAAAGTCGGCCGTTAATCCCAAATAATTCTCGGGGAGATCATGGCAGAGTCATCCCGCAAGAAGAAGCCAGTTTTGGAGCCGCCTCGGTTGCCATGTTCCTACCGTGACGATGGCAAGAGTGCCAATTCACGAGCGTTTGGGGCCGTGAAGAAGCCGAACACTCAACATACTGGGGGCGTCGCCGTCACGTCCAGCATGCAGAAGAGCTCAAGGTAGGCTGCCGCGCCACAACTTTGCCGCATTGAAGTCCAAGAGCACGCCGCAAAATTCAACGCCCAAGCAAGGCAGTTTTTTGAGGCGGGTACCTTTTGAAAGCCCAAAGAAGGCAAGTCACCCTCAGATGGAACATTATCATCTGATAGTGATAGTGTTATACCTGGCAGAGGCGTGCGCCGCAGTACGAATAGGTTACTTCGATGTTCAAAATGACAGAGTTGTACTATCGTGGCTGGGGGTACGATAGAACCAGGAAGAGTGAGTCCCGAGACAGGAAAATCAATGCCCCCTGTTCCAAACTCGATTCGGGCGGGCTTAATTGTCTGAATGCAACTGATTTAAGCGCGTCCCTGGAAAGAGTTTTAGTTTTTCGAAAGACCCAGTGCGGAGACGCCGAAACCAACGGCGGTGGCGTTCTCCACGAAGAGAGGCGTGATGGCCGAGCCACCTGAAGGTGGCTCGGCTTCGGCCGAGCCCCTCTAGGTGGTGGTTTTGGTTGTTTTCCGTCTTTCGGTCTTGTCCGTGATTCGGTTGTGCGGTTGATTGACTCGTTGACCTGATTTGGCAGTAAGTCTGATTCCTGATTTGGCAGTAAATCCACTTCTGAGTTCGAGTCCGAAACTGATCTTGATTCGATCGTGATTCGTCTGAGTCTGTTCTCGGTTAGATGACTGGTTCTTTCTGTGATTCGGTTCTGTTTCGATTTGTTGACTTGATTTGGCAGTAAGTCTGATTCCTGATTTGGTAGTAAATCCACTTCTGAGTTCGAGTCCGAAACTGATCTTGATTCGATCGTGATTCGTCTGAGTCTGTTCTTGGTTGGATGACTCGTTGATTCTTTGACACTTGGCTTGATTCCGAACGCGTATGGATGCATTCCGTCGCTTGCGTGCTATTCGTCGATCTCGTCGCCTCGTTGGTTCGTCGGTTTATGCCGAACTGTGCTAAGGGACCTATAAGCAATTTTATATGCCTACACTTGCTAATAGTGTCAAGCTCGCATTGGAAGAAAGTTGTCCTTTCGAGGAGTTCAAGGAGGCTCTTGACTATCACATAGGCTTCCTGATCAAGATTCTTGGCGTCTCCGCCGTCAATCCGTATTTCAAGCATTTGGAGGAGGCAGAGCGGACTATTTGATAGCTGCTCGCCCTTCGCGCCACGAACTCTAAAATCCTTCATCTTGCGTTCAGCGAGGTCCAAACAGCATTAGAGGAACATGATCGTAGACTGGAGGAGACAAGATCATTGGAGGCGAGGCTGACGGAAGAGCTAGAGTACATTACGGTGAGCCGAGAGCACAAAAAAGTTGACTCCCGTATCTCTTGCCTGTCTTCGGAGATAGCGATACATTACGGCCGAGGACGAGCGAGTGAGCCGAGAGCACAAAAAAGTTGACTCCCGTATCTCTTGCCTGTCTTCGGAGATAGCGAAGACCAAACAAACCATTGCTAATGCGCAGGCCTTTTTGGCCACCCAGGAGAAGGCTCACGAACAGCTGATAGGGGAGTTGGAGGAACTCGGGTCTCGACGGCAGCTGGTCATTGACGCTATTGAGGAGAAAGGCCGAGCTCGTAAGGAGGCAAGGCACACTGTCCAAGACTTGGTTTCACGCTCTGGAGGATATTCGTTGAGAGTTCCTGAAGAGGCTCGAGCTTAAGCGCGCTGAAGAGATTCGCGAGGTAGAGTCACGGCTGAGAGATTTGTAACTTGATTTTGATTGTTTGGTTGTATTCAAATCTCTCTTAATGAACGGAATCGTGCTTTTGTCCCAGTCACTGTTCTTCTTATTCTTTCTATATGCATTTTTTTTTCACCGTTTACAATGGGCGAGGTCAATTTAACCATCGGTGGATTTGTGCCGTGTGAGTTTTGGCAGGAGGCGGATTCTAGCTACGGGCGAATTTCAGCCGCAGACAGATTTAAGACTAGTTCAAGCCGTGGTTGAATCTCAATTGGGTCTAACTTTTAGGTGAACTTGAGAGCGGTGAAGACTCTAGCTATAGCTAGACTTGGACTAGGTGGGCCAAAGTGATACACGAGCCTGGGCTATCAGGCGAACTCGAGCCATGCGAGTATGAATGAAGAATTCGACTCGTAGGCGGGCTTCGCTTTTAGCTTCGCTTTTAGTGGGCCACGCATCTGTTCGTGTATTAATACGCTCGCTAGTTAAGATGACATGGACACGTCACTCTGCATTAAAGGTGGCGTAGTGGTGGGCTCTTCGTTTTTCATGCCCGATCTGAGCCATTAGGTAGAGATCATGCTTAAAACCGCCAGATCTCGACCATTCACACGGGATTCTGAATCGTTCGGCCTTACTTTTGACTATTTGGTTCGAACTGTCCAATCGAACAGTGGGTGACCATCTCAGCAATGTGTATATAATGCTCATCCTCCTCGTTGGGGGAAGTTATCAGGGAAAACCTAAGCTTTCTCTAACTGCATTTGAGATGGCACCGTGGGTAAAAGTGACTGTCTCGAAGAAGAAATGGGATGATTCCTCCTCCGCCGCCATCGAAGGTATCTTTGCTTTCAACCATTGTGAGTTGTTTCATGATTTTAATCCCTTTTCTATGTTGTCTAGGTCGAGAGGGCGTGTCGGCCGTCGAGAGGTCTCCGCCTGAGCCTATCCTTGTCTCGGACGACGAAGCCGGGGAGCCTCCTGCGACTACATCCGCTTAGCACTCCGGTCCACCGCCTGAAGCAGGACTTTGCCTCGAGGTTCTGCCTATCACGATGCTTGCTAGTGGCCAAGAGCCTGTTCCTTCAGGACTTCTCCCCATACCGACTCATGTTGAAGAACTAGAGAATGTTGCGACGCAGGTGATCTCCCTCGTTAGTCTTGGTTTAGGGGCGTATTCTGATTTCAACCATTCCCTCTTGGATTGCTGACCGACCTTAGGCGGTTGGACGAATCCTGACTCGCTGCACATTGTATGACGATGCTGCTTTACTTGGAATCGTGGCTGACGCGCTTGGAGCACTTGTTGTGTGTGGATCCGGTGGTTGACGTGGACGTGGCTGACGCGCTTGGAGCACTTGTTGTGTGTGGATCCGGTGGTTGACGTGGAGCCATTCTTGTCTCACGCTCGGCGTCGGGGGACATGGGAACAGGAGGTTTGGGCGTAAAACATAGCCGATTTGGTGTCCCACATTGGCCTTTTGACAGACCAGTAGCGTTTACTACGGGCCCGGATGGACGTCTTTACCTCTACCATCTCCTGTTTGAAGGCTGAGTTGGAGCAAGCGGAGACGACTCTGAGGGGGCTCCAATTTGAGAGCTGGAATGCTAGTAGGGCCATCGAAGAGGTAACTCAAAATCTTGAGACGCTGCGTCAGGAAGATTCTGCAGCCGCTTCAACCTTTAAGGTTCGGACTCAGAAGGAGGCTGAGGGCAAAGCTCGGGAGGACCACGCAAGAAGGGTGGCCGCAGTTAAAGCCGAGCTTGCGTCCTTCAGTTTGCTGGACTAGGTTCTCAGGGCTAAAGTAGTGTTAAGACATTTTGTCTCATTTCGATTTCAATGTAACGTTATAACTTGTTTGATTGTAAAGTCATAACTTTGTTCAAATGTATTGTCTTAGAACTTGATGAATGTTATGCTCTTTTGGTTTCCCAAATGTGTTTGTGCATATACCCCTCCTTATTATTGTTGCCTCTTATCCTTTAGCTTTTATCTTTCTCTGTGAGGTTGCCGTGGGCGGACTTTTAGCCATGGGCAAATTTGAGCTAAAGGCGGATTCTAACCACAGGCAAGTTCAAGCTTTGGGCGAACTCTAGCCATAGGTGAATTCAAGCTACGGGAGAACTCTAGCCATAGGCAAATT
>NC_033802.1:27208758-27211129 GCF_001876935.1 Asparagus officinalis
CAAGCCACAGGCAAATTTTAGCCACAGGCGAATCAAGCCACAGGTGAGATGAATTCCGATTTGGGCTAGCCACGTGTCCGGTCGCGATCTCACGTGCTTACTAGCTGGGCCGACGTTAGCACGTCGCTTCACATTAAAGGTGGTGTAATGGAAGCTCTTCGTTCCCTACGCCCGATCTAGACCATTGAACGATAGGCGCGCACTTGGGCCGTACGTTATATATTGCTCTCCCTTCTTGTTGAAGAGGTCACGGTGTTCATCGTTCCCTTCTCGTTCAGGATGGCACCACGAGCAAAGACATCTGCCTCGACGAAGATGGAGAATGACGCCTCTTCCTCAGCTCCTGTACCTGACCGTGGTCTAGAGTCTCGACCCTCGAACCCTGCTAAGTTGTAGGTCCAGGTTGAGGAATTGGAGAATGTCGTGAACAGGAGGTTATCGCTCGTCGATCAGGCCCATGGTACCTTTGCGGATCTAAACCAGTCTCTCTAAGATCACGTGGCCTGCATTCGGCGCCAGGGCGACTATAGGCTCACCATACGTTGTTCGATGAGACTCCTCGATCTGGAGTCACTTTTAACAAAGTTAGAGAATCTTCGGTAGGCGAATTTGGAGTCCGATGTGATGCTATTCCTAGCTTCAGCCCGTCGTCACGGAATGTGTAGCGAGAGTACCGAAGGCGAGACATAGAAGACCAAGAGTCCCTTATCAGTCGTTTGGATCTTCGGCAACACCTACTGCAAACTGACATGGAGTCTACCATTTTCTCGATTCTTTTAGGCATGATCTCGTATGCCGAGAGGGAATCAACCTTGATGGGTCTACGCATTCAGAGCGAGACCATGCACGGTGATCTTGCAAGGGAGAGGCGTATTCTCTCGATGCTACACCAAGAGGATGCCGTCGCTAACGCTTCTTTCGAGGCAAGGGTCCGGTAGGAGGTAGAGGACGAAGCTCACGCTATGCATGCGGAGAGGATAGTCGCGGTCAGAGCCAAGCTCGTGTCTTTTAAACTTCTAGAATAAGCTCGTAGGATAGGAGTAGATTCAAGATGTCCTGTTCAATCTTTTGTTTCTTGGATGTAATGTTATGACTCGCTTAATTGTAAAGTCATAACTTTGTTCGAATGTATTATCTAGAAAAAGCAAATGAACCTTGCGCTTTCTTGATTCCTCGAGACGTTGCACACACTTTTCATTTTTTATTATTGTGTCGCTATTCAGCGCCTAACTCATGCGATAGGCAAACTCAATTGCCGGCGAGTTTATGCCATAGGCGAGTTTGTGCCACAGGCGAAACTCAAACGTAGGCGAGTTTGTGCTGCAAGTGAAACTCAAGAATAGGCGAGTTTGTACCACAAGAGAAACTTAAACGTAGGCGAGTTTGTGCTGTAAGCGAAACTCAAGCGCAGGCGAGTTTGTGCCACAGGCGAAACTCAAACATAGGCGAGTTTGTGCTGCAAGCGAAACTCAAGCACATGCGAGTTTGTGCCACAGGCAAAACTCAAACATATGTGAGTTTGTGCCATAGGCAAAACTCAAACACAGGCGAGTTTGTGCTACAAGCGAAAGTCAAGCGTAGGTGAGTTTGTGCTTTAGGCGAAACTCAAACATAGGCAAGTTTGTGCTGCAAGCGAAACTCAAGCACATTCGAGTTTGTGCCACAGGCGAAACTCAAATATAGGTGAGTTTGTGCCATAGGCAAAACTCAAACACAGACGAGTTTGTACTGCAAGTGAAACTTAAGCATAGGCGAATTTGTGCTTCAGGCGAAACTCAAACATAGGTGAGTCTGTGCTGCAAGCGAAACTCAAGCGCAGGCGAGTTTGTGCTTCAGGTAAAACTCAAACATAGGCGAGTCTATGCCACACGTCTGCCTGCGGACCTAAACGCTTGCCAGCTAGGGTGATGTGGGCATGTCAATCCTCATTAATTATGAAGTGACGGAACGCTTCGCCGTCCGCTCCTTGATCCGCAACCATTTGGTTTGGAGTCCCAGAAGCCCCGCAGGCTTTAATGGGCGTCGAACGTTGGATCCAGTTATGTAACGTGTCTGCCACTCTCCTAATAGAGTTCTCACGCTCACGAAGGTTTGTCTGAAGAAAGTTTTTGCAAAGCCTTCCTTATTCCGAACAATGGCTCCCGAGACCAAGCCGCGCGCTTCCAAAGGCAAGGTGGTCGCTTCCTCCTCCGGCGCTACTGGTGCTGATGTGGCATCGACCGCTGCCGTCAGCCCAACCCCGGGGTCGGTCGTTTCGAGTCTCACCTCGATGCTTGATAATCACATTTTATTACAATTTTATGCCCTCATTATCTATTTTATATGAATAAATATACCACTAATAATTGTTTTTATCTTTTAATGTAGGTTA
>NC_033802.1:27211139-27258736 GCF_001876935.1 Asparagus officinalis
GGCGTCCAACTGGCTAAGCAGTACGGGCAAGAGCTCAATCGTATGAAGGAGCTACTATTTTGCCTAGAGGAGCTGGCGCATGTCGATCCCAATGACAAGCCGATACCCCTCGCGATGAGTGCTCTATTCGAACATGAAGCTTTGGCGAGGCGCATCCTGGAGAAGGAGGCTCAGCTTAAATGCCTGCACAAGCAACACCGTGCCTTGCTGGCCAAGATGGATGCCTATCACGACGCTTGCTCTTTCCTGGAGGTCGAGTCCACTTGAGGAGAGGAGGATCTGAAGAAGTGGCAGGAGGAAAATGCAAGGGTTCTTCGCCTCGCTACCGAGGAGTCCCAAGCCCTCCAAAGTCTGCATCGGGAAGAGGAGGATGGTGAGGCTGCTCTCGCCAAACTTTAGTAGAGACAGGAGGAGAAGGTCCGAGCCAGGCACGCGGCAGAGCTTGCGGACGTTAAGGCTAGGATTGCCACCTTCAGCCTGCTGAAGTTTATTTAGGATGTTCTTTCTTTTTTTTTTGTACCGCTGTTACTTACTACATTTTAAAATTCTGCCTGTAATAGCATTTTACGCTTATGGTTATTCACTATTTTGCGCATGCTGCTTTTCCTTGCTTTTCAGTGTTAATCTATACTTAGGACTTTTTAGTTGATCCTTAGTAGTCATTGCGTTTAACTCGCCTTTACTGTTTGTCGCTTGAGTCGAGCTAGCTACACTATTTTTCGTAGTGTGGCAAGCCTTCGAGAAGTTTATTTTAGACTTAGTTGCTAGGATCCTCCTCCACCCTTGGCTGTTTGAAACGTGGGGTTAGGCTAACTCCGACTTTCGCGTTGTAGTTCAGGCGGGTTTGAGACGTTAAAGGTTAACAATCTAACCCAAACAGAGCGGTTGCTTGTGCATGCGACCAAATCAGGTTCCAACAATGACTCACCATTTAGCCAGTTGCTATTCAGAGATCGATTGGAGTATGTCACTTGGTAAGCTGCCCTTAATGAACATCGTCGCTTATGAGGACGACGATGTTAGGGTAATCAAGTCGTTCAGGAATGTGGGAGTGTGACGATTGATTGTTGTAGGAGCCATCGCATGGTGGGCTGCTACCCATCGATTGTTCTAAGAGAATATTAAAACGCTCTGAATAGGTCGGGTTGTTCAGGGACGTATGAGTGTGACAACCGACCGGAGTAGCAATGCGTCGCATGGTAGGTTACTACTCGGGCATTGTCATTCGTGGAAATGATGGAGCCGGCTACCAAAGGTGATTATTAACTTGATAGAATCTTGTTGCGATCGGAGCAACTATGAGGGCCTATCATCCCATGGGAGAGGATTGATAGGTTGATGTTGCTAGAGGTAATAGTTAACATGACTGGATTGTTTGTTGTGATGTGAGCAACTCTATGGGTTTACCATCCTATTGGAGAGGATTGGTAAGTTGATTTTGCCAGAGGTAATAGTTAATGTGACGGGATTGTTTGTTACGATGTAAGCAACTCTGTGGGTTTACCATCCTATTGGAGGGGATTGGTAAGTTGATTTTGCCAGAGGTAATAGTTAACGTGATGGGATTGTTTGTCGAGTCATCCTATTAGAGAGGACTAACGGGGAAAACTTGAAGGAAACTGCTAGAGGTAAATAGTTAACCTGACAGTTTCGAGAGATCCATCGTCCAGTTGAATGAGACTGACAGAGAAACGATGATCAGAGGTGGTGATTAACTTGATAATTGACTTCGGTCCTAACTGTAGAAAGATTTGACCGAATGGGGATCTGGGTTACCCCTAAGAACACTATATGTAGCGTCTTATAGGGGTTTCCCGTAAATAGTGGCTCATACTCGTGTACATGACGGAGTATATGAGGTAGGGATAGTTTAGCCTCGTGTACCAGTTGGAGGGACTTTGGGGTAGTACTAAGGGTAGTACTACTTCAAGAATTTGACGTTGATAGGCATCATGATCTTATCGCCATTTAGTTTGATGAGACGATAAGCTCCATTCAAATAGACTGTCTCTATCACGAATGGTCCTTCCCATTTAGGTTGGAATTTACCTTTCTTCTTGGAAGTGAAAATCATCGGTCGTCAAACTACGAGGACCAATTCTCCCTCCTTAAAGGATCGATGCTTGACTTTCTTGTTGAAGGCCTTAGCTAGACGGGCTTAGTAGAACTCAATGTGTTGTTGGGCTTCAAGCCGCCTTTCATCCAACGCTTCAAGCTCTGCGAGTCGTTGATGATTATCCTCGATCGTCATCCATGTCGCTAGGGCGACACGGAGGGGTGGAATTTGAATCTCTAATGGTAACACGGCCTTGCAGCCATATACCAATGAGTAAGGCGTGTTGCTGGTCGGCGTGCGAACCATTGTGCGATACGCCCATAAGCTCTCGCCAAGCTTCTCGTTCCAATCGTGCTTCCTATTGGAGGTTAGCTTGGTTAGGATATTAACGATTGTTTTGTTGAAGGCCTCAGCCAAACCATTCGCCGAAGGGTTATAGGCTGTAGAGGAAAGGTTTTGAATTCTGAACTAGTCACAGAACCGGGTGAACGCATGACTAACGAATTGCGTGTCATTATCATGAATGATACGTCAAGGTATGTCGTATCGGTATATGATGTGATGTTTGATAAACTTGATCACATCATTGGTTTTGACTTCTCTTAAGGGGACAGCTTCGTCCTATTTGGAGAAGTAGTCAGTGATTGGCAGGATGAACCGGTGACCCCTTGCTGACGACGGGGATATCGACCCGACTATATCCATTCTCCATGCTTCAAACGGCCATGACGCTGCTGTTGTATGTAGGACTTCAAGAGGTTGGTGCATGTGATTGGCTTGGACTTGGCATGTGTGGCATCGTTTGGCATAAGCAACTACGTCGCTAACCATCCCGGGCCAAAAGTAGCATATCCTCCACAGACGATCCCATAGCTTAGGTCCAGGCTGGTGAGCTCCTCAGGTGCCATCATGGGCTTCACGTAGAGATTCTTGCGCTTACGTCTTTAAAATACATCGAAGTAACAAGCCATCATACGACCTACGATACAACGTCTTTGTGGTCGAGTCGTAGTAGAACCTTGAGGCGCGTCGGTGGACAGACTCTCGCTCCCTAGCGTCTTCAAGTAACATACCGTATAAAACGTAGTTGATGATCAGGAGACGCCAGTCTTTTGGGTCAAGTTGATCCGGAGCCTGGTGAGTAGTGTTTACTTCTAAAACGTCCTCTGGTCGAAAGAGTCGTCGGCTCGCTACAGTGACACATTGAGTCGTCTCTAGCGGCTAAGCCAAGTTAGCTGCTAAGGACGCGAGGGCATCCGCGTGCGTATTCTTGGAACGAAGCACATGCTCAATGCGGAAGTTTTCGAATGACTCAACTAGTTTGGTAGCTGCTTTATGAAGCAGGATTAGATCGTCATTTCTAACCTCGTATTCCCCTGTCATCTGCCTAACGATAAGCTGAGAGTCGCCGTAGGCCTTGAGATGCTTTATCTCTAACTCTCTTGCCGGCTCGAGTCTAATGAGTAGCGTATTATACTCGGCCACGTTGTTGGTACATGGCTCTGTTAAAGAAAAGGCTCGGGGTAATACGTGGTTATGTGGGGAAGTGAGGACCACCCCCACTCCTGCAACAATAGATTCGCTCGTGTCGACGCGAGATACACCATTGAAGAACATCTGCCAAACTTCCGCTTGGGAGGTTGTGTTGAATTCGGGGGGTTCATCCGGCAAATCTTCGAATAGGTTAGTTTTCACCCCCAGCGGATGACTGGCCATGAGATCGCAGATGGCCTGCCATTTGACTGATTTATACGACATGAAGTGAATGTCATACTGAGATAGTAGGAGCGCCCATCTAGCCAAGTGCCAGTTTAAGACCGCGGGCTGTGTCATGAAGACTTGGGTGGGGTTCATCCAGGAAATGACATGGATTGTTTGGACAATTAGGTAATGTCGTATCTTTTGGATGGCAAATACCAAGGCTAAACACTCTTTTTCGACCATAGGGTATCGCTGCTCGGCGCCCTGTAGAGTTCTACTCAGGTAGTAGACATCCTGCTCATGGCCGGCATCATCATTTTGTGCCAAGAGAGCACCCAGATAGTGCTCCATGGCTCGTATGTAGATGAGGAATAGCTTTCCTGAGATCGGAGCCGCCAGGATGGGTGGGTTTAAGAGGTAAGCTTGGATCTCTTTAAAGGCCCGCTGGCAGGGCTCGTCCCATACGAAGGAGATACATTTCTTCGTTAGTTTGGAGAAGGGTTGACATTTGCCCGAAAGATTTAAAATGAACCTTCGGATGTAAGCCAATCATCCCTAGAGACCCCTTAATTCCTTGAGATTCTGGGGCGGCTGAATCTCTTGGATAGCTTGTACCTTATCCAGGTCGATTTAGATTCCCTTTGTTATGACTACGAATCCAAGGAATTTACCACTGGACATCCCTAAGAATGACTTCGTGGGATTCATCTTGAGTTGATGAGATCGCATGAGTTCGAACATCACCCTCAGGTCTTGGAGATGGTCATCTTTGCTGCGACTTTTTACGACCAGGTCGTCCACATAGCATTCGACTGTCTTTCACAGGTGGTCTCAAAAAATCGTGCTCATGGCGCATTGATATGTTGCACCGGTGTTTTTGAGTCTGAAAGGCATGATCGTGTAGCAGTATGCCCCCATTGGAATCTTGAATGAAGTGTGTTTTTCATCATCAGGGTGCATCTTGATTTTATTATACCCTAAAAACCCATCCATAAAGGACATCCTCTCAAATCCGCACATATTATCGATGATGACGTCCGTGATGGGGAGAGGAAATTCATCCTTTGTGCAATCGACATTGAGGTTTCTGAAGTCAATGCAGATGCGGATCTTACCATTCTTTTTCAGGACTGGAACAATGTTGGCTACCCAGTCAGGGTGCTGTTCCTTTCTGATGAAGTCGGATTCGATCAGCTTCTTCACTTTGGCCTCGATTGCCTCCATGATTTGTGGACAAAACTGCCTCTGCTATTGTTTGACAGGTTTGGCGTCCGAGCTATTGTTGAGGCGATGCATGGCGATCTGCGGATCAAGGCCGGGCATGTCCTCATAATTCCATGCGAAGATATTAATATATTCCCATATGAGGGCTATGAGGTCTTCCTTCTCTTGGGGAGGTAGACTACCGCTGACAAATATGAGCTTGGGGTTAGTCTCATCGCCCATGTTTACTTGGAGGATTTCATCCTCGGTGGGCGGTTCACGCTGCTCAAAGCGACTACTCCACTGAGCATTGATGTGACGGTCCTATGTCTCATCATAAAGCGGGACTTGCCTGTCCTCTGCCATTTCGGTGGGATCAGTCGCAACCATGTTGACTTTGTGAGGTTGTTGAACAAGTCTCCCATGCTGATGTCTGAGTTCCATGCTGAGGATGTCGATGATCGATCCTCTGAGCAAGCATCGTCGGAGTCCTCTCTGAAATTACAAAATAACTCTGATGAGGAAGAAGTGTAACCTAAACCTCTTCGAGTCTTGGTAAAGTAGTTCAAGGGTTTGCCTTTAGGTACGTAGGTGGGTCGGATGACCATCTTCCGCCCTCTGTCGTAGTTTAGGCCTTCTTGGCGAGTGAAGTCGTAACCCATGTCCTCCATCATGTATTTCGCTATTTGACTGTATTGCAAAAACTAGGGTGCAGACTCCTCCTCTTCGTACTCGTCCCACAGTGTGCATAAGGGGTGATCGATTCTCCCGAAGATAATATCCTTTTGATTACCACCTTGGGCGGGTACAACGAATACATCTTGTGAAGAGTCAATCATTTGTCTCTTTGCAACATACGACGAGTATACGGGAAAGTGTAGAGAAGGGTCACTGTAGAGCCTCGACATTGGGTCAATAGGCAGGTCATCCTTGGATGTCAGGCAAGATGACAAGTAAGCAAAGTTGAACTTCTTATTCAAGATAATCTCATCCGCCTGGACAGCGTCGGTTACATTGTGGATTTCATAGCCGATTACAATCGATTTGAAATCGTTCAGGACAAGGCTATCGCCGTATTCGGGTTTACTATCTGCTTGATTACTGCTCTCGAGTTCCTCGATCCGTGGTTCATCGGAATCTTGGTAAAGCAGGGAATCCGTGAAGTAGTTCTTGACTCCTTTGAAGGGTTGTTTGTCGGCAACTACTGTCTTCATCCGATCGTAGTCATCCACGTATTTTAGGCATTAGTGTAATGTGAATGGGACAATGCAGTTGTTGTGGATCTATGGTGGTCCCAGCAGCATGTTGTAAGAAGGCTTAGCATCGATGACGTAGCAGGTGACCTCCGTCTTCATGTCGCCTATACGGCACTTTAGGCGGATCTTGCCAAGCGGCCTCGTCCTAGTAGCATTAAACCCAAAGATGGTCGTGGTTGTCACAGAAAAACGCTTCTGGGGGACCCCCAGGTATTGTATAAGTTTCAAGGGGACAATGCTCAGCACGGATCCCGGGTCAACTTGGATTTGATCCACTCTGGAGGAACCGATGTACCCTGTGAAGTATAAGGGTCGATCGTGAGAAGTGCTTTTGATCAGTATGTCCTCAGGGGTGAATGTGATGCAAGGGACCTGCTGTTCAGAGGCTTGACAGCACTGTAAACACTTCTTTCCCGCGTCTTCTTCCCTTGTAGACCAGAAGTGCGTGGCAAAAACCTCCGAGTCGGCCAATGCCTCTTGTAGAGCTTCCTGAGTAGGTCTAGACAGACGCAGGAGTTTGTACATGGTGATTCTGGCTGGAATGTTCTTCAGCTGTGCGAGTACATTGAACCTGAAAAGCTGATTACTCGAGCTAGGCCCGTTGGGATTTGGAGGGGTCTCTGCAGGTAACCTCCTGGAGGGTCCCGCCGGCTCCTCCGCCCTGGCAGGGTAATTCTTAGCGAATTCTCTCCCTGCCCTGGTGGCTAGGGCGACAGCGTCCTCGTCGGAGTCAGTGAGGGCGGCTACTACCATTTTTCCTTCATCTGGGATAGCTGATACGACATTGCAATGTTTACCCTTGGTCCTCCTCGAAAGGTTTGAAGTCCATTGCTCATTGCTGAGGAGGTTCGAATGGACCCATATCACTCGCCCCGACGATAAGGTTTGGGATACTAAACCTTTTCTTCGTTGATTGTGAGGATCATCGTTAGTGATCTTCAGCATTGCCTTAGGGATAGGAACTACCCCCGCCGGCGCTTGAACCTCTAGAAGATCTTTTCCAAAACTTAGAGTGATCATATTTGTGGTCACCTGCTTCTATACCTTTTCCTTTTCTAGAACTCCCGCATTGTATAGGGCTTAAAGCTTATCCTTAAGGATATAGCATTTGGAGGTATGGTGGCTGAGGAACCTGTGTTACGCATAGTAGCTCGGTTCATTGGTTTTGTTTGCCTCTTCAAGCTTGAATACTTCTGGTAGCTTAATCTTGTTTATCTTTAGGAGCAAGTTGAGGGTTGCCACCACTTGTTCTTCCCTGAAGTCGTATTGCCTCGGGGGACATTGTTCAAACGGCCTAGGTTTCAGCCTTTGGGCTGGTTTGGGCATCACAGTGGAGTTAATGGCCATCATCTCCTTTCCTCTCACTCGAGGGGGATTCTTCGGCACACTCAGTTCTACAGCTCCCCTTTTAGGGTGAGGCTCTTCAGCCTCGAGCCTCTTGATCATATTCTTAACCTGCTCGCCCTAGTGAATGAGTTCTTTCCAGGTTCTGGTTTCTACCGCACCAACCTTGGACAGAATATGGATTGAAAGGTTATTACGGCACATCTCAATCAGCATAGCTTTGGCGACTTGGTCTCGGCAATAAACTGATCAGATCCTGAGCCTCTTCACGAAGTCATTGACCGACTCCGACTTCTTTTGCTTCTCAGCTAGGAGGGTAGCCATTGACACCTCAATATCATTATCGAAGAAGCAAGCTAGGAAAAGTCTTTCCGCGTCGGCCCATGACTTAATAGAGCCTAGTTCCAACTTGCGAAACCATTCAAAGGCTACCCCTTTGAGGGTGCGATAAATAGCCGGGTAAGGATGGCGTCGTTCCTAGTGAGGAATCCAGTCTGAGCCATAAAGTAGTAGATTTGCTGTCAAGGGGAGCCCTTACCATCAAATTGTACCAAACTGATGGGTTTGAATTTTGCCAGGTAGGGGACCATGTCCCACTCGATAGGGTACGGCCTGACTAACCCCAGTTTGTTCATGTTTTGTTCGATCTTTAAGGCATTGAGTTAGCTTTGGAACTCGTCGAATCTCTTGTCGTGGGTAGTACCCCCGGAGCACGATGTCCTTTCCGATGACTTTGAGGAGTGATCTGACAGGAGTTCAACATTATCCTCCTGTTAAGTCGTCTGATTAGGAGTAGGTTCCCATTCCTTGCCTCCCGTCGGCCTCCGTGGGGTACGCATGACCTTCTTCTTTTTCTTCTTTTTGTTCAGAAGCTCCTCCAACATGTCTCTTATAGACTCAATGACGACCTAATGTTCTTCAAACTTTTGAACGATTGTCTGATCACTCGAGGTATCAGCCATGTGCACTCTTGCTAGCTTGTCGTGGCTCGCTGAACAAACTTCTTCTTCACCACCAGAAGGGGGCGCTAGGAGAGCGTAATCGACGGGATGTTTACTCCCGTATGACTGTGGGTGTGCGGGAATATACCATCACGCTTACATTGAACCAGTGGGTGACTGGGCCCCAGGAAAGAATCCAAGTCTGAAGGATCTGGAAGTACATTTTTACCCTTCCCTGTCATGTTGACCGTAGCAGACGAGAGCTCTAAATCATCAAGGGAGCGCCTTCTTTGGTGGCTACGTCTTCGACGAGAAGATCTCGGTTGGGAAGGTCGTTGAGCATGCCTTTGGAACACCGAAGGTTTTGTCATTCTTCCTATACACTGGTAATCAGCGAGTACTGTTTGGATAAGCCTTTCGCAACACCAAGGATTTGCCTCATGTATGGTGCGTTTGGGAGTCAGGTAACCCCAAAGATCTTCTGCGGGTGGTTGGTGATAACCCCCAGCATCAAAAGGGTCAACCAAGCGATCGCATGAGAGAGGTTTGGATGAACTCTCTTGCGTACACTGGGTGGAATGGTTAAGTATTGGAGTTAGGCGAGTTCGCCTTGATAGGCGAGTCTTCACGCTTGGGCAAGTTCCTGCCTGCAGGTGAACTTCGACCCTTTGTTCATGCAGGCGAGTTTGTGAGGTATCGCCTACTATTTTGCCTTTGTCGTTAAGGCTCGTTCTCTTGCAATGCTTACCCATCGGGTGGACTCGGTGAGGCTCGCCTGCTTTCGAGGGCTCGCCTGATTTCAAGGGCTCGCCTGCTCGGGTAGGCTCGCCTGCTCTGGGCTGTCCGTTTGCATCAGGGATGTAACCCGAGAAACGAATTCCACTTGAGTGGGTAGGCTTTCCCGTTTTGATTGGTTCGCCTGAGTGGCCAAGTTTGTCAGAAATACCGGACCCGTCGAAACAGGGGATATTATGATCAGCGTGAAGCCCGCCTGAATGCGAGGGTTCGCCTGATTTGGCGAGGCCACCAGCGTTAGGAGGGTTGCTTCTCTGTCTTGCACTTTTCAGACCTGAATAATAATTTAGGTTGTCGTATGAGGTGAAGGTTTGGGTCTCCTGTTGGGCGAGGACCTGTCATCACCGCTGGCGGGCTCTTCTAGAGAGGTGATGGCGTGGTCCGCGCCAAGATGAACCACCATCTCTTCCTAAGCGCGGGTGTGTGAGAGTCGTTTGGTGACCCATCTGGCAGCCTTTTGCCCTGTGCTCTTGACCTCTGGCCTGGTCTTGATCAATTCGGAGGGAATAGGTTCCCCTAGCATGACTCGGATAGAGTCATCAAGTGTGGAGGCTTCGACCGTTTGAGGTCGTCTCTATGCACGACCCTGTGGCATTTGCGGGACACATTGCCACCAGAGGAGGAGGAAGACAAGAACTCTTCGTACTTGGCTTGGTCGAACTTGATTTCTAAGGACTCCACGGTCGTCCTAACAGTAACTTTGTCAAACTGTGCTACCACCATTTCGGTTGAGGAAATAGTTTCTCCCACTATGGTCGCCATCTTCTGTATGGTGTAAATTTTGATTTCCTGAAATGGGGGTCTTGTTTGTATTGATAAGAATAGCTATTACAAACTAATGAATCGAAATTACAATAGAAGTGGAGGGAATGCCCTCCTTGTTTAACGTAGGGACTTTGGTAGCGATAGGACACCTCGCTCGGTTCTCGCACTGAGTCTGCTTTCCTTGGACGATTCGATCTAGGTTATTGGTGAGCTTCAGTGCATAGTAGAAGCTCGTGTCAGTTGAGTTTGAGTCTCCGAGTTCGATGGTGGTTGGGGCTTGAAGCTAGGAGAAGATGCTACAGTGCAAAAATCATGCAAAGAGCCTGTCGTCAACTCAGTCAAGAGTTGAGAGCTAATGGTCTAGCTAACTGATTGAATTAATCAATTAACTACGAACCTCTTTCCCATAGCCAGGAGAGGCTCTTAAATAGAGGAGAGACAGTATGGTCACTTCCTTGAATCATGGGATGTGACCATGTACTGTTAGGGGATACCATGCTTCTCACTTGTACTATGAGTGGCCACTTGATAGGCTCGGAGCACTGTACTTCTCCCCTCATGTCGTGGGAAATGGGAAGGCCCATCCATGTACGTGATATTGCGACCGCTGAGTACTCTGGCGAGTTCGGTGAGCTTGTTGATTGCCTGGCTGGTCATTTGAACGTGTAGACAACTCTCAGCCACTTGGACAAACTTAATTCATGCAGGCGAATTTCAGTTATTTGGATGATCTTGACTCGTGCAGTTAGGTCAAGCGTGCAGGCGAGTATAGGAATATCATGGATTCAACTGGTTGCTCGTACTGTGGACGGCCGCTTGATGGGCTCGGAGTACTGTGCTCCTTCCCTTCACGTCGTAGGAAATGGGAAGGCCCATCCCTGTACGTGATATTGCGTCCGCCGGGTACTCTGGCGAGTTCGGCGAGTTCGTCCATCATGGGCGAATTCGGCTCTTGACTCGTGCAGGCGAGCCAGGTGTGTAGGAGAGCTTCAGTCATTTGAACGAACTTGTTTCATGTGGGTGAATGAAGTATGTAGGCGGGCTCGGTGACCGCGTGGATTTGACTAGCTTCTTGTACTGTGAGTGGCTACTTGATGGGTTTGGAGTACTACACCCCTTCCCTTCACGTCGTGGGAGATGGGAAGGCCCATCCCTGTACATGATATAGCAGCTGCCTAGTACCCTAGCAAGTCTGTGGTTAGAATGTTGATCTCCTAGATGATCATCTGGGCATGTAGGCGAGTTCAGCTCTTGAGTAAACTTAACTCGTGCGGGCGAGTCAAGTGTGCAGGCAAGTTTCTGATTGCCTGGCGGATCGCTAGATGCGTAGGCAAATTTGGTGATTGCGTGGTCTTGGCTCGTGTTGGCGAGTCAAGCACACAGGTGAGCCTAATTTTCACGTTGCGCGGGCGACTCGAATACGCAAGCGGATTTTAGGCTTATCTACAAAGGTAATTTTTACTACCTACATTAGGTTATAGACCCGGTAGTGCTGAAGGGAAATATCAAATAGAATTTGCAAAAAAATAAAGTTGAAGCCACGAGTAGGTGAGGAGGAACAGAAGTTCAAACCAAGCAGTGTACATAAGGAAGACCCCACCATGCAAGAAGCTATACATAAGATTGTTGAAGAGGAACATGTAGATAGGGAAGATGAGCATATTGATAATGAAAATGAGATTGTAGATAAGGAGGAGGAGAATATAGATAGGGAAGGTAGATTATAGATAAGAAAAAGGAGAATGTAGATAGAGAAGGGATGATTGTAGATAGTAAGATTGAGGAGAATGTAGATAAGGAGGAGGAGAATGTAGATAGAGAAGAGGAGATTGTAGATAAGGAAGAGGAGAATGTAGATAGGGAAGGGATGATTGTAGATAGTAAGGTTGAGGACAAAGAAGATAAGGAGGAGGAGAATGCAGATAAGGTAGAGGAGCATGTTGGTAGAGAAGGGGAGAATGTAGATAGTAAGGTTGAGGAGAATTTAGATATGGAGGAGGAACATGTAGATAAGGAAGAGGATTTTGTAAATATTACACAACAGGTGAACAAAATTGTAGAAGTTCTAACAAGTAATGTGCAAACGAAGGGTAGGCCACCGCCAAGAAGGGTAAGCAAGAGGTCTAAATAGAAGAGGACCCTATACACAGAAGGAAAGAGAAAGAAAAAACAAAAAGTTACTATAGATATACTTTCAAGTCCTGAATATATACATACAGTTGGCAAAGTTACTCATTTTTACCCCGACAATCAAATTCCCACTTGGGATGCATTGAGTTTGAAGCCAATGACAGAGGAGGAGGTAGCTCTATTGGGCGAGCTAAATATAGAGATTCTAGACCCTGCATTGTTTAACATACGCATAATAGATAGCAACGGTGTTTTTGTACATAATTTTAGGATACCATCTATAGTAGCTGCTAGACTCGACAAAACACAGAATAATTGTCTAACCAAATTTTGCTCCCAAAAAATTCACAGGTAAGTTTCAATTGAATATTTATGCAAGCAATTCGTCACATGTTAGTCCTAATTCATGTTAGTTCTAATTTTTAGGAGATATGATATTATAAAAACACCCAATAGCAGTATTAACAGAGAAGAGTTGTTATATTTGCTTTATGGTGGCAGGCTTGACGACAAGGTTAGATTACATATGCTTAATTATTGAAAAAAATCTTGTTTATATTGAATTCCAATATTTCATTGATGTTACAGATGGAAGAAGCAGTGTTGGACACGCTTCAACAAGAGGCATATGACAAAAAATTTAGAATCGTCTCAGTGTTTTTTCTTATAAGCACATGCTAGTTCTAGATTAACGTCGTGTTAGTTTTGACTGAAATCCATGTTAGTTCTTGTTGGCTCCATGCTAGTTCTATCATGAGTCATGTTAGTTCTAGTTAGCGCCACGTTAGTCTTATCATTGAACATGTTAGTTCTAATTTATGCTATGTTAGTTTAAATTTATGTCACATTAGTTCTAATTTATGCCATGTTAGTCCTAATTTATGCCATGTTAGTTCTATTGCAGCTCATGTTAGTTCTAATTTATGTCACATTAGTCCTAATTTATGTCATGTTAGTTTGAATTTATGCCATGTTAGTTTAAATTTATGTCATGTTAGTTCTAATTTATGTCATGTTAGCTCTATCACAGCTCACGTTAGTTCTAATTTATGTCATGTTAGTCCTAATTTATGCTATGTTAGTTCTAATTTATGCCATGTTAGTTTAAATTTATATCATGTTAGTTCTAATTTATGCCATGTTAGTTCTAATTTATGCCATGTTAGTTCTATCGTAGCTCATGTTAGTTCTAATTTATGTCATGTTAGTCCTAATTTATGTCATGTTAGTTCTACCGCAGTTCATGTTAGTTTATGCCATGTGCGTTGTAATTTTTACCTCATGAGTTCTAATTTATACCATGTCTGGTCTAATTTATACCATGTTAGTTCTATCGCGGAGCATTCTAGTTCTAATATATATCATGTGAGTTCAAATTTATACATTGTGACTTCTAATATATGCCATGTTAGTCCTAATTTATGCCATGTTAGTTCTATCGCAGCTCATGTTAGCTCGTGAGTTCTAGTTTATGACTCGTAGGTTCTAATTTATACCATGTTAGTCCTAATTTATACCATATGAGTTCTATCGTAGCTCATGTTAGTTTTAATTTATGCTATATTAGTCCTAATTTATGCCACATGAGTGCTAATTTGTACCATATTAGTTCTAATTTTCCCTTTTAATTTCAACCCATACATACTTGGTTTGCAGCACTCACTCTATTGCATCGACCCAGAATATTACGAGCTATTTTGGCATATATTGAAAAATATACCGTAGTCCGCATAGAGCATATGTTGATCCCCTTGGCCAGGGACAATCACTGGCATCTTGTTGAACTTGAATTGAAAGAAAAGGTTGTCAAACACTACAGTTCTACTAGACACGAAGCTTGGATGGAGCCTGTTACTAAAATCATAAACTATTTTGATGCCCAGCAAGTTAATTTTGTTAAGCCAAATGTGCGCAACTTATTTAAATATTAACCCATCAAATGCTAGCAACAAAGAGGACAGTTAGTTCCAATGTGTGAATTGTGTTAAATTGTGTTAGTATTAGATATAGCGGAAATGACTAATTTAGTTTTCTATGCTGCAGTTATGACTATGGTGTGTTCGTCTACCTCTATATGCAAGCAATAATTGAAGGCCGCTGGACATTGCGCGTTAATCCTCCGAACGATATCCCTGAAGCTATGCGAGCAAGACTTGCCGCACAATTATTACTTGCTGGTTATGAACAAAGACATAAAGACGAATCAGTGCGTAGTGATGAATGACATGTTTATACAAATACAATAATGTATGTATATTTAATTAAAAATATATATTATCAGAGGTATTGTTAGCTTTAACTTCGTTCTAGTCCTACAAAGAATAAAGGAATGATCCAGTGGCATGTTTTGTTAGTTCTAGCTCGTGATATCTCGTTAGTTCTAGTTGAACGTTAGTTGTAGTATACTATGTTCCTTTCTAGTAGTTCTATCTCGTTTCTTGTTATCTCTATTTTGCATGTTCTCAAAGAAAGAAATTTCCTCTCACCCTCAATAGTCACACTAGCTATTCGTTGCTTACCAAGACATGTCCTATCACCCCAACAGTTCACATCATATATTCGCGTGTTCCCAAGTTAGGACAGTCGGTTAATATACTTAAAAAATAAATTTCATACCCTTTCACATCACTACTGTTCCTCCACTACCCCTCTACTTCTTGGGATAGCGAAGGTGACTCTCTAAAAACTCCTCATCTTCAATTAAATTCCTTCTACCAGTGTCTTCTATTTCCATCATAAACCATCACAGATGGCTAAGGATGGCACATGTGTATACTGCCATAGGTTAGGGCATAGCTCCCGTGATTGTCATCATGGTATTACTGCTCTTGCCCCTCTAAGGATGCTTATCATCCCTGCCAACAACGCCAACACCATCCGTCTTGATGTAGGTCGTCCATCTGTGCAGGAGCTCAGAGAGATACTTGCTTATCACTTCAATCTTAGGTCATGGGCTCATCAAATCAAGGAGGCGGCATGACACAGCTTCATGGTGCAGTTTTCATCCGACGACCTTCTTTCCCAAGCCATAAAACTCGGCCTGGTCGATATGGGCACCTTTAGGGGCAGATTCCGCCATTGGAGCGAGGATCTAAGGTTATCAATGTTGCCCTAACCCTTTTTGGTATGGATCCACCTCTTCAATGTCCAATACCACCTCTGAAATTTTGAATTTCTATAATCTCTCCTCGATGGTATCGGAGAATGCATCATGTGCTCTAGGGACATCATAACCAATACTAACTTTGAAGACTACAAAGTGCTTCTCAAAGTTAGGGATTTATCTGATATCCCTAAGAGGCTTAGGTTTTGTTACATCTCTCTAGTAGACGGCTACATAAAGGAAGGCTACGCCATCACTCATGTCCAATGCAGATAGAATTTTGAGAGGGCTCAGCTATCTACTCACCTTAACTTAGGGCCCTAGCGTGTGCAACCCTATAGGACCGACCCAGAGTTGCAGGAGGTTAGTTGGGTCAGCAGACACATGACTGTGGAGAGAGACCAATGGCAGCTTCTTCTCCAGAACCAAGGGGTCGGGGGATCCAATTTGCCGAGGGCTCCCCCCACCACCAATGCTCCTCATCCAGCTAACCCCTCCAGCTTGCATAGTGGATCATTGAAATCCAGCTCTCCATCCTCCAAGCGTAGTAATCATGCACCCTCAAAGCGTAGGGCGAATGACAGTGGTATGGGTTTATCAGACCGTTTCTGCTCAAGCGAGGGTAGCAACAAATGAGGATCCGGAATCTTTTTTATCTATAGCCCACGTGAAGTTAGTTCTACTGTATTTTTCACTATAATGGAAGCAAACAGTATATTAAATATTCTCTTGAAAGTACAGTGATGATTGTATACATATTTGTTATTTTTATTGCCATGTTAGTTCTGATTGCTCGCGTGTTAGTTCTAGCTTCTCCAGTGTCAGTTCTAGCTGCACTTGAGTTAGTTCTACTTTATGTAATGCGTTAGTGCTGGTGTAAGCATCGAGGCTAATTGCCATGTTAGTTCTAATTGCTTGCGTGTTAGTTCTAGGTTCTTCAGTGTCAGTTCTAGCGGCACTCGAGTTAGTTCTACTTTATGTAATGAGTTAGTTCTGGTGTATTCATCGGGCTAATTGCCATGTTAGTTCTAATTGCTCAAGTGTTAGTTCTAGCTTCTCCAGTGTCAGTTCTAGCTGCACTCGAGTTAGTTCTACTTTATGTGATGTGTTAGTTCTGGTGTAAGTGTCGGGGCTAATTACCATATTAATTCTAATTGCTCGAGTGTTAGTTCTATCTTCTCCAGTGTCAGTTCTAACTGCACTCAAGTTAGTTCTACTTTATGCAATGTGTTAGTTCATGTGTAAACGTTGGATCTAATTACTATGCTAGTTCTAATTGCTCGCATGTTAGTTCTAGCTTCTCCAGTGTCAGTTCTAGCTGCACTGGAGTTAGTTCTAATTTATGTAATGCATTAGTTCTAGTGTAAGCGTTGGGTCTAATTGCCATGTGAGTTCTACTTTCTCGGGTGTTTGTTCTAGTTGTTCCATTGTGAGTTCTAGCACCTACAGTGGAAGTTTTGTTTTATGTAATGCGTTAGTTCTAAGTGTAAGCGTTGGGTCTAATTGCCACGTTAGTCTTATTGGCTCTATGCAAGCCGTATTCATGTTAGTCTTTATTTTGGTCATGTTAGTCTTAGTTGGTGGCATGTTAGTCACACCTTGGGTCATGTTAGTTCTAATAAAGTTCGCATTTGAATTTATGCCATGTTAGTCCTAATTTACGCTATGTAAGTTCTAATTTATACATCGTGAGTTCTAATTTGTACCATGCTAGTCATAATTTATGTCATGTTAGTTCTATCGCAGCTCATGTTAGTTCTAGCTTCTCAATTGTAAGTTCTAGCTTTGACAGTATTAGTTCTACTGGCTGGCGTGTTTGTTCTAGCTGATCCATTATCAGTTCTATCTACTCTTGAGTTAGTCCTAGTGTAATCGTTGGGTCTAATTGTCATGTTAATTCTACTTGCTTTGCAGGTGTCAGTTCTAGCTTCTCCAGTGTTAGTTCTACTTGCCCGCGTGTTATTTCTAGCTGCTCCAGTGTCAGTTCTATCTTCACTCGAGGTAGTTCTAGTGTAAACAATGGTTCTAATTACTATGCTAGTTCTAATAGCACGCGTGTTAGTTCTAGCTTCTCTAGTGTCAGTTCTAGCTACACTCGAGTTAGTTCTAATTTATGTAATGTGTTAGTTCTAGTGTAAGCATTGGGTCTAATTACCACATGAGTTCTACTTGCCCGCGTGTTAGTTCTAGTTGTTCTATTGTGAGTTCTAGCATCTACAGTGTTAGTTCTAGCTTTTAGAATGTTAGTTCGCGGGGTTCTAGTTGTACAAAGTGAAAAAATTGACAATAAACACATAAACTTAACAATAAAATGCTAAGTTTAACAATAAATCATTAAGCTTGACAACCAGTCCATAACATTGATCACAACAGCCAAGCGATAATCTTTCTAAATAAAAATAAACGTAGACATTAACAACATTGTATCAACCAATCGTTTTCTTTACTAACAAGACACTACCTTTACAACTATTCCCTAGCCTTAACAACAAACCTATAACCTTAACATCAAATCCCTAAGCTCAGAAAAAGATGAGCAATACCTGCCTCCCCATAGTCTGTGCTCTAAGTTCATCAGCCATGGGTGAATATAAATGGATTTCTCCAATGAACTTGTTAAATAACATGATAATTAAGATTCATAAGTACAGTGAAGATAATCAATTCAGATGGATCAATGTGTGAAATCACATAGGAAGGCAGGCAAATAACGGTGGTGAGAGTCATCTGGCATACGTTAACACTGTATACCTATACACTGTTAACGTAAGCCAGAGGACTATCTCCACCGACATATGCCTCCTTTCTCATGAGATTTCACGTATGATCCAACTGAATTGAATGACTTCACCGTACTTTTGAATCTTAACTGTCATGTTAGTTCTAGCTCTTTGGAGAAAGCAATTTATATCCACCCACAGGTAACGGAACTAGAGCAAAGACAATCGAATTTTGGTTCATGGCGACTGTAGGCGTATAAAACTGCTTATAGGTCCCTTAACACAGCTCGGCACGGTAATTCAACAAACCAACGAACCATCGGGCGACATATCCAAATATGATCGTTGGACCACAACACCGAAGCGATTTACTGCTAAATCAGGATCCGGACTGCCAAATCAGAGTCCAGGTCATCAAATCAAAGTTGGGACAAACCGCGAAACCGGAAAACGGGCGCAAAACCAAACACCTGGAGGACTCGGCCGAAACCGAGCCACCTCTAGGTGGCTCGGCCAAAACCGAGCCACCTAGAGGTGGCTCGGTGGCGATCTGGTTCTAAATGCCTATAAATAGGCTTGGTGGCTCATTGTTTTGGAGGTTGGAATTTTGGAGCCGAAACTCTGCTGGATTGAGAACTTACCTTCGGATTTTCAAAGCTTTGAAGACTTGGACATTTTCAGATCTGGTTCTTGGCGAGCATCCACGTCAAAAAAAGGCAAGAGTTCAAGAGAGAGAGATCAGATCTGAGATCCACACGGTAATACTCCGGATCAAAACTTGGTTTTTGATCCCGAGAAGGCTATTATTTCCTTAGTGAAATAGTACCCCCGGCTGTTATTTCCTTTGTGAAATAGCACCCGTCATACCGTGTAGATCCGACCAGATCTAGATCACGTGGTAGTCCACGGATTAACCCCGGCGCAGGCGAAGAACCCACACAAGCGAGAGACCGCAAAACAGGATCTCGCGATTTTTTCGACAAATAAGGAAAGTTGTAAATTTTTATTTTTTTCTTTGATCTCGTTGTAACCGGATCTTATAAAAAGACCAGATCTTTGTAACCGATAAACTGTTAACAAAGGAATCAATGGAATCAATGAGTGCAATTTTTCCCGCGAACAATCTGGCGACCACAGTGGGAGCCACCGATCTCGCTGCTGAGATCGTCACGTCGCAGCCGCGGATCTCAATCCCGGTCGAGGAGGAGGTCGAGCATGAATTCGACCAACAAAAGTTCAAGGAGTATCTGTCATCCTCGTCCGGATCCACCTCCCCCCGCAAGTCCAAGAAGTTCTCCTCCAGGAGAAAAGTTCGTTGGTATGAAGAAGTACAGAACGCCAACGAAGCTCTCACCCCAATTGACACCAAAGTTGCGTCGGGTGAAGTTCCGCCGACCTCCAACCAGGTCAACCCTGTTCTCGCCGATGCCTCCACCGTTGAGGGCGTTGTGACTCTCTCGAAGAGAGCCCGCCAGAGGCGACGTCAACGCCTGGCGCGGTAACTCGCAAAGACGATGGAGTCCACTGACGGAATCTGCTATCACGCGGATCTGAAGAACAGGAGAGGCAAACAGCCTCAACCACCAATGAATGGCAGCTCTTCTAAGCCGCCAACGAACGAATGGGTCTGTGTCAAACGGAATCATTCAACACTCGAAGAGCGCAAGCGCCGCGCAATGTCAGCGCAGGCACGGGCTCGAGTCCAAGAAGCCCGTAGAAGACTGTAGAAGGAAGTGGCCAAAAAGCCTCCACCAACCCGCCAAGTCTGGAGGCCGAAGTCTGAAGCGGCGATTCAGGCTAAAGAGCAACCTTTACAACCTTCAGCAAAAGTTCAACCTCCGGTGAACCACTCTAAATCGCCGAAAATTACCATGGCTACTCTGGGAGATCACGCAAAATCATCCCGAAGAAAGAAGTCAGTTTTGGAGCGCCTCGACCTCCGGCGAACCACTCTAAATCGCCGATAATTCCCATGGCTACTCCGGGAGATCACGCAGAATCATCTCGAAGAAAGAAGTCAGTTTTGGAGCACCTCGGTCTACTTCCCGATGGACAATGCAAAGCTCCAGTTCAAGAACGTTTGGGCCCGATAAAGAAGCCCCGAACGACATGGACAATGCAAAGCTCCAGTTCAAGAACGTTTGGGCCCGATAAAGAAGCCCCGAACGACTCAACATGGTTGGGGTCGCCGCCACCTTCAACATGACAAGGAGATCAGGGCAGCTAAGCGCACCAATTTGCGCATTGAAGTCCAAGAGCCCGCTGAGAACTCACGCCCACAAAGGCATGTTTCGAGGCATGTGACTTTTGAAAATCCAAAGAAGGCAGTTCGCCCTCAGAAGGAAACATTATCGTCTGATGACGATAGCGTTATACCTGAGAAGTCGTGCCAACACACGATAGGTTACTCCGACCTTCAAGCAGACGAGTTGTACTATCGTGCTGGGGGTACAAGTAAAACCAGGAAAAGGAGTCCTCGAGAACAAGAAACTCAATGCCCCTGTTCCAAACTCATTCGGGCAGTATTGTCTGAGTGTAACTGCATCAAGATAGTTCCTGAAAGAGTTTCGGTTTTCGAAAGACTCAGTACCGAAACGCCAAAACCAAGGCCTAGGCATTTCCGAAGAAGGAGAACGGTGGTTGAAAACGGAGAATTTCCGAGGGTCACCACTAACATGACCAGCAAAGGGACATCGACACGGGATAATCCCAAGTCGATTCCGGAAGCATCCCGGCGTATAACCCGTCTGCAGTCTGGAGCCATCAAACGAGGAACTTACGGTAGGGTTCGGACAAGATTACCTTCAGAAGAGATATTACGGTATCCAGCGAGGGACAACCCCGCGAGGCACTTATGATAAGTGCGGAACAAGTGGCCAAGATGCTTGAAGAAGCCATGGCTAAACAACAGGAGAGCTTCAGGTTCGAAATGCAGATGGCCATGCAGAATATGAGAGAAATGCATGACCAACAAATCCAAGCATTGACGAACCAGCAAGGCGAACCAAGTCGTCGTAACCAGGGTCATCAGGAAGATGAGGACGCGAATGCGAATGAAGTTCATAATGCCAATAATCCTCCCGTCAATGCAGGGGGTGGTAACGAGAATGCTAGTGAAAACACAGGTGAAAGCTTGAAGATCAAAAACCTTGAGAGCAAAATCAATACGTTGATTTCCGCTCAAGAGATGAAGAAGACGGGTATTCCTTGTCCATACCGAAAAGAATGGGAATCAATCCCTTATCCGGTGAAGTTCAATCTAATTAACTTCACACCGTTTAATGGGATGGGTTCACCCACTCAGCATTTGATTTACTTCAAATCACACCTGGGGGTTATCTCTGGTAATGAGCCTCTGATGGTACGGTCCTTCATTGGCACTCTTCGTGGAGCCGCCTTCGATTGGTATCGTCACCTCAAGCCAGGAAGCGTGAATAGCTGGGACAACATGGAGACTAAATTCCTCGCTAACTTCTTCGACGACGACACCGAGATATCCATCGGGTCGTTGCTTGACGAGAGACAAAAAGATGGGGAATTGGTTGACACCTTCGTCAAAAGGTTCCGGAACAAGGCGATGAACTGCCGGGACCCGATCACTGAGGAGTTTATTCTCCAGACTTGCCACAACAACCTCGCACTGGACGTTTTGGAAGCAATGGGGACAGCACCGTCCAAAACATGGAAGGATTTGAAGGTCCGAGGAGAGCAATCTGAGCGATTCCTCAGAAGGAAGAAGGCGGAAAGAGGCCAACAGGCGACGAATGCTCTGCAACAGAATTTCGTCCCACGAGGGAAAGGTAAGGCACATGCTAATGCAGTTGATGCTAATCAAACTTTCCAATTGCAACCTCAGTAACAGCCACAGCAACAAGCACCACAACAATCTCGGTCGCAATGGCAACAACGGCCTCAGAAGCAGAAATCTTCGGAGCCAAGATTTCCTAAGGTGTACTCCTACAAAGATGACGAAGTTCCTAGCATCTTTAAGTACCTGTTGGAGAATAACAAAATCCAGCTGCCGGCGATCGTGGATCAAGAGGGGGCTAGCAAAGTGACGGATCCGAAGTATTGCGCATACCATAGAGCGGTCCACCACCCTACAAAGTCATGCTATCATCTCAAGGATAAAATCCAGGCGTTAATTGATGTAGACGTCATAACCCCGAAGCCGTCCAAGAATGTCGGAGCAAATGCAGTATCAATCAGCTTTGGATCGGTGCCCACAGCATGGTTTAAACCAGAGCACATCACCAAAGTAGGGATGAAGACAGTGAACGATGACCCACATGGACAGCGCCAAAAAGGACTTGTGCCACACACAGCCCCAAACGGCGAAATCCTCTGGGTTCATCCCGATCTAATTAAAGACGATCAGTGGACGACTTCCTCGACCAGAAAGGGTAAAGGCAAGTCCTGCAATGCTACCTCCGCGATCTTTGAAGAAGAAGGTAATGAAGTTCCTACCTTCCCGCTCTCCGAAGAAGAACAAGAAGTCTTTGCCACTAGAAGCGGAAATGAGTATCACTTCAACTATCCATCGCCTAGTGATCAGTTAGCTGAGCAGGGGGTGACTAGGCAAAGACCAGCCAAAACTCTCACGGAGCTGAGTGTGATTATGACTCCTAAACCGGTTGAAGAAGATCGACGACAACTGGTTAATAAACAAGAAGGTAATGAAGTTCCTACCTTCCCGCTCTCCGAAGAAGAACAAGAAGTCTTTGCCACTAGAAGCGGAAATGAGTATCACTTCAACTATCCATCGCCTAGTGATCAGTTAGCTGAGCAGGGGGTGACTAGGCAAGGACCAGCCAAAACTCTCACGGAGCTGAGTGTGATTATGACTCCTAAACCGGTTGAAGAAGATCGACGACAACTGGTTAATAAACAAAAAGAAAAGAGGCCCCAGGAGGTGCAGAATCCGAAGCAGTCTCGTTTCAATCGCCCGATTGGAAGAGATAAACCGGAAAGCTCGAATACTCCGCACGTCTTCAATATTATGGCTCAACTGACTAACATTCCAGCGCAGATAATATTGTATGAGTTGCTACGGTTGTCCAAAGAAACAAGGGAAGCCTTGCAAGAAGCCTTGGCCAATTCAGAAGTGTTCCTTAATCGGATCAAGCCGTCACTTGAAGCGCCAGAACTATCAATTCAACACTGCAACATAGCGGCTAAAAACCTTCCCTGCATTACCTTCACCAAAGAGGATATGCAGACGAAGAATTCAAACCATGACCGACCCTTATATTTCATTGGGTACATTGGCTCCAGCAAAGTCAACCGAATCCAAGTGGATCCGGGTTCTGCTGTGAGTATTATGCCATTCCGATACAAGTCTGGGGGAAGCATTCAAAGCCTTAATGGCGAACATGGCTACAGCTGATCCGTCCACAATGGAGAACGACGATCAAATGCCAACATAGGAAGACCCGTGGGTTCATCACCTGAACATGCAGTACGGTGATAGGTTCGAACAGAGGGAACCCCCCACTGAAGATAAAATAGTCCAAGTTAACATGGGTGACGAGACCAACCCAAAGCCTATATTCATCAGCGATAGTCTTCCCGCAAATGAGAAGGAGGAATTAATTGCTCTCATCAGGGAATATATTGACGTCTTCGCATGGAACTATGAAGATATGCCAGGGCTCGACCCCAATGTGGCGATGCACCGCCTCGATATCAAGTCGGATGCCAAACCTGTCAAACAACAGCAAAGACGGTTTCGTCCGCAGATTATGGAAGCCATTGAGGCAGAGGGTAAGAGCAGATTTGAGAGAATGTCTTTTATTGATGGTTTTTCAGGATATAACCAAATCAAGATGCACCCAGATGACGAGAAGCATACAGCGTTCAGAACGCCTCTTGGTGTCTTTTGCTACACGGTGATGCCTTTCGGTCTAAAGAATGCAGGCGCCACGTACCAGCGAGCAATGACTAAGATTTTCCAAGAACATCTCAGGAAAACAGTCGAATGCTACGTTGATGATTTGGTTGTAAAAAGCCGCAACAAAGAAGATCACATCAAGGACTTGAAGACGATGTTCGATCTCATGCGGAGTCATCAATTGAAGATGAACCCCACTAAATCCTTCCTTGGAATGTCCAGCGGAAAATTCCTTGGATTCGTCGTCACCACTAAAGGTATACATATCGATCCTGATAAGGTGAAGGCGATACATGAACTACAACCCCCTAGAAATCTAAGAGAGCTCAGAGGATTGCAAGGGCGGTTAGCTTACATCTGGCAGTTCATCTCAAATCTTTCTGGAAAGTGCCAACCATTCTCTAAACTAAACAAGAAAGGGGTGTCATTTATCTGGGACAACGCCTGCCAAAAAGCATTCGAAGATATCAAAACATATCTGACGAAACCTCCTGTTCTCGTTGCACCAAAATCAGGTAGACCGTTCTTGATTTATCTCAAGGCGATGAACCACTCAATAAGTGCTTTACTAGCACAAGACGATGATAATGGTCACGAACAGGCAGTCTATTACCTAAGTCGGACCTTGGTAAGCACCGAGTCTCGATATCCGATGATTGAGAAAGAATGCCTCGCATTGGTATTCGCAATGCAAAAGATGCGGCATTACTTGGTTGGACAGACGATTTATGTCATTTCCAACGTTAATCCAGTACGGGTATTTATGACGCAACCGGCCTCTATGAATTGGCGGTTAGCGAAGTGGGCCCTTCTCTTGTCCCAATATGATTTGCACTTCAAACAGCAGAAGTCAATCAAAGGACAAGCGATTTGTGATCTTTTGGCGTCAAATCCGACAACGGATACGGCAGAAGTATATGATGACTTGCCGGATGAAACCCACGAGGTTAACACTAAATCACACCAACAAGTATGGCAGTTATATTTCGATGGTGCTTCGAGGGCAGTTAATAGGGCAATAACCCCCGGATGTTCTACAGTCTCCTCCGGAGTTGGAGTTGTCTTAATTTCCCCGGGGAAGCGTGTGATGCCTCGGGCTTATTCACTGACTAGTCCGTGTTCCAATAATGTAGCCGAGTACAACGCACTTCTCATTAGGCTCAGTTTCGCCAAGGAGCTGGGGGTCGAATATCTCGAAGCTTTTGGGGATTCTCAATTGATAGTCAACCAAGTCCGTGGAGAGTATGAAGTCAGGAACCAAGACCTGATCCCGTACCACCAGGAGGCCATCAAAATGGCAGATTCTTTTGAAGAATTCTTTATTGAATACATCCCTCGTCTCCAGAACGCTTATGCGGATGCACTGGCAGCACTAGCGGTATCACTTGCGCAGCCTCCCGAAACTGAACTATTAGTCACAGTAAGGACGCATCAGTTCTACATACCCATATACGATATGGATATTGAAGAGGAAGATGATAGAAACATGAGCGCCAAAGAGGTGAATTCAACTCAAATTGGGTCTGAGTCCTGAGATTGGCGTTTTCCTATCATTGACTACGTCCAATTTGGTATTTTACCAGAGGATGTAAAAGAAAGGAAATCAATCCGCCGAAGAGCACCAAGATTCTTCTATAATACCGAGACCCATACATTATACCGTAGAGGGTATGATGGTTTGTTACTCCGATGCCTTTCGAATAAAGAAGCAGAAGAAGTTCTTAAGGAAGCACACGAAGGAGAATGTGGTGCGCATCAGCCCGGTCCCAAACTGTATGATCGTATCAGGAGAATGGGATATTTTTGGCCAACAATGGTTCGTGACGCAATCGAATACGCCTGAGAGTGTCATGCTTGTCAAGTACATGCAAATTATATGCACCAACCACCAGAGCGTTTACACACGTCAACCATGTCTTGGCCGTTCAAGACATGGGGTATGGACATTATCGGTCCTATTTTTCCCCCTTCGGTCAAAGGTGATCGATTCATTCTCGCAATCACGGATTACTTTTTAAAGTGGGCTGAAGCAATTCCGCTTAGAGAAGTGAAGACGAATAACGTCATCAGTTTCATCAAACATCATGTCATATACCGACATGGCGTGCCAAGACAGATCATTCATGACAACGGTCCACAGTTCATAAGCAACGCCTTTGTCAGGTTTTGTGACAAGTTCAAAATTCAAGATGTTTCGTCAACAGCTTATTATCCCGCTGCGAATGGATTAGCTGAGGCGTTTAACAAGACTATTAATTAAAATCCTATCAAAGCTCGTGATGACCAATAAATGAGACTGGGACGATAAACTCGGTGAAGCACTCTGGGCTTATCGTACCACCATACGCACACCTACAGGGGCCACCCCATATTCATTGGTAAACAGATGTGAAGCTATGCTACCATTGGAAATCCAAATCCCATCCCTACGGATCGCCCTCACGACTAAGATGACGACAGAAGAACAACATCAAAAACGTCTCGAAGAACTCGAAAGGTTGGATGAAAAGCGCTTGGAAGCTCAACAACAAATTGAGTTTTATCAAGCCCGAATATCTAGGGCCTTTAACAAAAGAGTCCGACAGAGAAGCTTCAAGGAAGGAAATCTGGTCCTCGCTGTTCGCCGACCGATAATCCTCAACTCCAAGAAGAAAGGTAAATTTAAACCCAAATGGGAAGGACCGTTTGTGATAGACACAGTCTACTCAAACGGTGCATATCACCTGATTACTCAAGAGGGCCGGGAAGTTCTTTGAAGAATATTACACTTAATATTCTAGAGGATAACCCAAAATCATTTTCACCACCAAAATCCCTCACTGATCAATTTCAATGGGCAGTGAGTCCACCAAAAGTGTCTTTCCGGCCCTCTTGACTCTTTCCATGAATAAGAGGTCCACTTTTAGTTCAGAGTCCCCTTTCGATAAACGAAAGAACTCCCTTCTTTTTCTCTTTGGTTAAGCCTTCTCATGGTTATAACCGAATTTAAAATTTCACTTCGATAAACGAGGAACTCATCTTCAGTTTAGATAACTAATCCTATAAAAGGTAAGGTTATCTAGATCTTCCAGATTCTCGGAGTGGCGATCCCACTTCTAGTTTCTTTTGCGCTGGAAATAGAATATAAAATTCTTCCTTTCCAGAATCAAGGAATAGAATATAAAATTATTCATTTCTTGTATTCGGGTTCGCCTTCACCCAAAAAGAAGACCGGGAAATAGAATATAAAATTCTTCCTTTCCCACACTAACCTTTTCCAAGAATTTGTCAATCTAGGATTCATCCTAGGAAGTTTATCCCGAATCCTAAGCAGGGATAAGTCTGCGCCTAACACGCACTGCCGGTTTAGTCTTTCTCCGAAGAAGAAGACACCAGAGATTGATTTTGGGGTATTCTGTCCTGAAACCTAAGCAGGGATAAGTCTACGCTTAACCCGCGCTGCCGGTTAGTTCTTAACCGTTAAAAAGAACACCCATCCACATATTCAACATTGTGGCAGGTCGTTATTAATAACACCAAAATCCATGCCTTACACGCATGGGGAATTTCATCCTGAATCCTAAGAAAGGATATGCCGACGCCTAACACGCGTCGCCGGTTTAGTCTTTCTCCGAAGAAAAAGACACCAGAGTTCAATTCTGGGGTATTCTATCCTGAAACCTAAGCAAGGATAAGTCTGCGCTTAACCCGCGCTGCCGGTTAGTTCTTAACCGTTGAAATCTCTTAGCACAACGTTACATGCGGAATGGATTTAGACAATCCGCATGCTAGCCCGACTCAAACGGTAGTCGGTAAAGGCTTATCAAACCCGTTGAAGGCTGAGGGTTTGCCAAAAATCCTATGAGTATTATGGTCAATCATTTCAAACGGAATGAGGAATTATAATAAAGATAAAGATAAAAACCAGTTCCACTAAGAGAATCAAAAGTCAAAGTATTCAGCAAATGAAATCATACATCAAGCCCATGGCTAAAAATCTGCTGACTAAACTTAGACAGCTTCTCGTCATAAGCTTGCCTAAGCTCATCCTGCAACTCGGCTCTGATGGACTCTTCAGTGGAGGCTAAAGTCTTCACAGCAATCTCCTCCGTCTCAACCAGCTTCTGCTTCAGGGATTTCAACTCATCAGATAAAGCAGTGTGGGCTTGCTGATCCTGTACCTTCGTCATCTGAAGAATACTCAAAGTCTCCTCTTCTTCACGGAGTTCTCTTCTGAGCTGGTCTATCTTGGTCTCACAAGAGGTAATGGAAAAATCAAGCTTGTCGAGTGAAGATGATCTAATAGCAAGGTTAGCCTCAACTCGGTCTACCCGGTCCCGCTGCACCTGAATCTCGAGCTCAGTAAAAATCCGAGTATCGCGCCATGTCTGTAAGAGAGCATCCAAATGGGCAGCAATGAATGAAGAAGCACCTGCATCCCGGAGCTCACGAAACATCTGAAGCTCGTGCTCTAGACAATCAAGGTCATCAACTATAGCCTTCGTCAGATCCGGGTATCTTGCATCCCTTATTGAATTTATTCTAGAATCAAGGAAAGGTTTAAACTGGTGAAGGAAAAGTCCGCCGTGGAAGAGTTTGCCAATCATAGCATTCATGAAGGAGAAGAAGGAGCGGACTTCTATGCAGATGACGATCTTCTCAGGGTCATTGTCCGATAACAACTCCTTCACAAGGACATGAAGCCGAGAAGAAAGCCCTACACAAAAAGGAGAAATCCGTCAAAAGCCTTAATAAGGAAATAAATGACATTTTTCAGTTGCTTAATTTATACCTCCTTCCCCTTGAATCACTGGGGGTAGTGGAGATGTAACGGCTGTGGATGTATCAGCTGGTGTAGTTGGTCTCACAGCCGGCTCAACAGGATCAGTCTTGACAAAAGCTCCTGTTAAGCACAAAACGGAATGCTCAAATGCATCACATTATAGCTGCATTAGTCAAAAATTGGCTAGTCCTATAATTAACTTGAGAAGAGGCACGTACCTTCAGAAAGACCATCCTCAGGATTCTTAGGGAGTGTAGACTCAGGAAACATATCTGCAGGCATCTGGTCATCAATCTGAGGAGAGCCATACATGAAGTGGAGCATAGGGGTGTCCACAAGCAAACCTTCCTCGTCAAAATCATCAGTCGAGAAATCTGACACAAGAGAATATAAGTGCAAAAGAAGAATAAAGAGACTACGACCAATGGAAATGAATTACCTCTTATGGGTGTGTGGGCCTCTCTATTCCCAAAATCCACGTTTGCCTCCTGCAATTTGTCTAAAAGAGCAAGAAGCATAGAGACAATTAGGGAATGCACGAATTCTGAATCGTTCAACTCCTTTGTGTGCCATCTAAAGGGTACATTGTCAATGATAGATCTACCTGGATTCGTTGAATCGAGTCCTACATTGATGGTCTCCCTAACGTCGGTAGCTTCTGCAGGCTTTTCTACCTGGTATGGTGAGTCAGGCTCACCAGAAAATACACAATCATGAGGAGTAGGATCAGGACTCATTCGCTATCCCCACGCTCTCCTACATAGAGATGGAAAAGCATGAGTCAAAGTTCTGAATGATGAAAAGGATGATCTATAGGGTAGATGTTACCTCCGTCGCTAGCGGGATCATCACTAGACAAATCCATCTCAGATGCTCGCGAATCTGCATGCGGCTTGTGGGCTAATCTATTCCGCCTAGCAGCGGGGACAACAATCGAAGGTCTCGCCTTGGAAAAAGGACGGAATTCTTCATCCTTGTCGGTTGCGGTCCCTGAAACATCAAACAACTGTCAAGATTAATAATTCTGGAAGACAGAAGGAAAGAATAGGTAGCTAACCTCGCTCGGAACAATCCTCGTAATCTTCAAGATCTCCGCCAGAAGCCTCATCAGCAGAATGGAAGGTCTTCTTTCCCTCTTCGTCAATCCAACGAGTCTTGCTCCGTGTCCTCTGTGACCGAGCATTTTCCCAAATCACACGAGAATCAGCCTGAGAAGCTTCCTCGGCCACTAGCTCTGCAATCGGCTTCACGGGAACAGTTTTATTAGATATGGCTCTATAAAACACTGATTCCTCACCCGGAAGGTCAGATAACCTGGCCTAATGTTCACTAGTCAATTAAAGCAGCCGATATCTAAATGAGTTTGATACTCCCTCGGCTTCTCTTCATCAATCAAACACTCGCCATATCGGCTGAAGAACTGCGGGAAGCAAGTGGAAAAGGCCCAACATTTATGGACCTGTAGCTGCTTTCTGATGTCAGGGAATCCTCCCCCCTCCCCCCTGCCATTCTCAAACAACTGTAGTAAGGGGGACATAGCGGTCTACGGTGCTAGGTATCGACATCATATCAGGACGGTGAAGGACAAACCAAGCCATCAAATAAGTGTATGGGAGCTCCACCTTAGAAAGAGGAATCTTAGCCGACGGTGCATCTTCTTTCTGTGTGAAGGTACTAGAGATCTAGCGAAGCCCTCGATGAATGTTAGCTACCATCACCGGAAGAAGCGAAAGTTCCTTCTTATAGGCAAGCTGGAAAGTTCCTTTTTGTAGGCAAGCGGAACCGCTGGGTAGAGCACTTCCAATGGCATAATATCACCAGACTGATACGGGACCACGCATTTCTTTAACCAGATAGTGAGGTAACCGGCAAGAAGGGTCATCGGCTGAATCGATGCGGTCGCATGCCATAAGAACGATTTAAACTTGGTCCCTGCAGGAAAGCCACTCTCGGGACTGCTAGTGGTATAAGAGTGAGCGTTGATCTTCTTCAACAGACCATTAACTTCTGAAGGAGTAAGCGTTGCCAGTTCATGGGCAAACCAGAAATCCTGATATAGCATCTGACCCATGGGATCCTTCAGCTGACTCAATTCATGGTTGGAGGGAAAGTATTCCTGATATAGCATCTGACCCATGGGCAAACCAGAAATCCTGTGCATCTCATGGAGAGCCAAGCCCAACTCCCCTTGATGGGTCAGAAAAGTGTTCGAATCCGGGTTATAGAGCTCGCACAAAGCGAAGAAATGCTTTGCACTGACAGGTAAGCCATACATAGTGGAACGAATGGCTGCATATAGACCACAAGCGTGCAACTCCTCGCTCCATCGGCTTAAGACATACTTCGTCATACGAGCCTACCAAAACTTGTCTAAAGAATGGACCCAGCCATAGAATCTGTGGCGCGCCGCGGGCAACTCCCGTCCTAAGTTGGCGAGACGATTCTTCAAAGTAGAAGCAGAAGCAAGAAATTCGTTACGTGGCGGTGCATCCAGCCCCAATACTCCAGGACGCAATCCAACGATATGACTCCTGCTCGAACCAGGAGTTGCCTGATGAGTGATATAGCCACAGTGAACGCTCTCATGCTCCTCCGTCAAGCGCCACGACATCTCTCGTGTCACAGCCTGACGCCTGAGCTCAGTCAACGAACGGTGTCGAGGAATCTTCGGCAAATATATGAAACCACCGCAGAGTAAGCGGAATAGGTGAAAAATCATCGGAGGTTGAATAATACTCGTCACGACGTCCGTCCACTGCATGAGATGAGAACGCTCTAGAGGGATATTCCACTGAAAACAAGCAATTAAGTGTTTGTTAGTCTCAGTTATAAAAGGAAGTTGAACTCATCCTACGAACGGATAAGATAGAGTCACTGCCTTATAAAGGGTGAGACGATTTGGCCACATTATGCACTTATAAGGTAGGATATATCAAAAAACATATCCCTGCCTTATAAGGCACAATGCAGCGTCAAAACGCCCCCTTTATTTATTTTGAGATATGGTTTTGACCAAGCAAAACCCATCTTTAAAGCGCCGATCCTCACCAAGGAGAATCAAGGCTCTTCCCGATTGCCTCACCAAGGAGAACAAAATGGGGATAAAGGACTAATCTACAAATACGCCAAAAAGAGATCACCAGCATACGAGGGAAGCACGCCATCAGCCGATGCAGTAGGGGAGCGACCTCTCGGGACATGCGACATGATGATCTGCAAAGTAAATCAGGGGGTCAGATACAAAAAAAAAATTTAGTTAGAGTGACAAACTCTAACCCTAAATTTTATCCCCTCGTTTTTATAGTTAAACCCCTCAGATCTCCAAATTTTACCCCCTGAAAGATGAGCTCGAGGCGCCAAATTACAAACCCTAACCCTCATATGCAATCCCACAAATTCATGTACTAAATTAAACATGAAATATGCCAAAATTATGGAGGATTTACCTGAGGAAAAGCTCGAGGAATTAGATCTTGAAAGAGGCTCGAACCACGTGCTCGAGGGGCCTGAGAGAAATTTTTATATGGGGATTTTTGAGGGATTTTTCAGTCTAAGATCAAAAGGAATGATGGATCTAAGACAAATATGAGGATTTGAGGGACAAAGGATGCACGAGGGAAGAGAAATCAAAAAAATTGGAGAAGAGGGGGGCCGGCCCTAAAGAGGAGAAAAAGAGGTTCTTTTATAATTGAACCAGCCTTGAACCAGACCGGACCAGGTTGAACCAAACCAGACCAGTCCAAATCAGTTCAAAGGGGGCTGAACCAGACCAGACCAGGCCGAACCAGGCCAAACCAGACTGAACCAGACCAGACCAGGATGAACCAGTCTGAACCAGACTTGAACCAGTCCTGAACCAACCTTGAACCAGGTTGAACCAGTCTTGAACCAGGTTGAACCAGGTTGAACCAGTTTGAACCAGGTTTGAACCAGATTTGAACCAGAATTCAAATTGAAGCTGAACCGAGCATCGAAACGACTTCAAATCGACCGAGGGTTCAGTCTTTTGTTTATTCTTTCCTTTCCCACACATTCGGAAGGGTCGGAAGATTTTTTGAGCCTAATTACTGCCTTTTTTGGGTCATTATCAGGCCGGTTCAGCTCATTCGGGCACGAAAAATACTCCAATAAGGTATACGAGTATAAACTATTCCCTATTTTTGGTTGAGAAGTTTCTGGAGAATATTTTTCTAAAAATATTCTTAAGGATAACTCAACAACACTACGCCGGACAACGCGTCGCAAATGAGAACTCAACGCCAACAATCGATGGTCAGTTTTATGTTGAACCAAGAAACACGAGCTAAAGATTAGAAAATCAGGAATCGACTTCAAGTTCAAAACTCCGACAACGGTCAGACAATAAATGCAGCACCAGAACCCTTGCAGACATTCGACAAAGCACCGAATATGCTGAAGGATTGAAGGAATCAAGAATAGAAGCCATTCAAAAGTCCCGTCATACCGATTGAAGGTTGGGGCAATCATATCCAAAGCATTCCAGACTCTTCTATAAAAGAACGAGGCTGAAATACTTTGGAGGGGGTATCTGTAGGCGTATAAAACTGCTTATAGGTTCCTTAACACAGCTCGGCACGGTAATTTAACAAACCAACGAACCATCGGGCGACATATCCAAACACGATCATTGGACCACAACACCGAAGCGGATTTACTGCCAAATCATGATCCGGACTGCCAAATCAGAGTCCAGGTCATCAAATCAAAGTTGGGACAAACCGGAAAACGGGTGCAAAACCAAACACCTGGAGGACTCGGCCGAAACCGAGCCACCTCTAGGTGGCTCGGCCAAAACCGAGCCACCAAGAGGTGGCTCGGTGGCCGAGCCACCTAGGTGGCCGGCCACCTGGGCCAAGCCCAGATCTGGGCCCAGATCTGAGCCCAGATCTGGTTCTAAATGCCTATAAATAGGCTTGGTGGCTCATTGTTTTGGAGGTTGGAATTTTGGAGCCGAAACTCTGCTGGATTGAGAACTTACCTTCGGATTTTCAAAGCTTTGAAGACTTGGACATTTTCATATCTGGTTCTTGGCGAGCATCCACGTCAAAAAAAGACAGGAGTTCGAGAGAGAGAGATCAGATCTGAGATCCACACGGTAATACTCCGGATCAAAACTTGGTTTTTGATCCCGAGAAGGCTATTATTTCCTTGGTGAAATAGTACCCCCGGCTGTTATTTCCTTTGTGAAATAGCACCCGTCATACCATGTAGATCCGACCGGATCAAGATCTTGCGGTGGTCCACGTATTAACCCTGGCGCAGGCGAAGAACCCACACAAGCGAGAGACCGCAAAACAGGATCTCGCGATTTGTTCGACAAATAAGAACCCACACAAGCGAGAGACCGCAAAACAGGATCTCGCGATTTGTTCGACAAATAAGGAAAGTTGTAAATTTTTATTTTTTTCTTTGATCTCGTTGTAACCGGATCTTCTAAAAAGACCGGATCTTTGTAACCGATAAACTATTAACAAAGGAATCAATGGAATCAATGAGTGCAATTTTCCCCGCGAACAGCGATAAAGGGGCTTGAAGATGTAGGAGATTTTTGGAGAGAGTAAGCTTAGGATTTACATATATAAAGGAGTGAGGGTCAACAGAGAGTCGTTGATGGGGAGATCGAGGAAAGCCGTAAGGTTATCATAACTATCCTGTATGGGAACAATCCAAGGGATGGTGAGGTTACCACGTGGGATGTAGGGATAGGTAGGAGTAAATGTTATCACAACTCTCTTCCTTGGGAACTATGAAATACAATGAATGCATTAGCAGTCAATATATCTTGGTGACCGTGACAACCAAGTGCAGGTGAAATACAGTAAACTTAACATTCAAGTTAGTTGCCTACGTTAGTTCTAGCTGAGTTAATGTTATTTGGTTCTGTTGCCTCTGTTAGTCCTAGCCTCGATAATGTTAGTCCTAACTGTTGTGGGGTTTATCCTAACTGATATCGTGTTGGTTCTACCTCCAGCTAACTCAAGTTCTAGTGTAAGCATTGGTTCTATTGCCTTTGTTAGTGCTAGCTAGGATAATGTTGGTTCTAGCTATTGTGGGGTCAGTTCTAGCTACATTCATGTTAGTTATACCCCCAACTAGCGCTAGTTATAGCGTAATGGTTGGTTCTATTGCCTCTGTTAGTCCTAGCCTCGATAATATTAGTCCTAACTATTGTGAGGTCAGTCCTAACTGATATCGTGTTGGTTCAACCTCCAGCTAACTCAAGTTCTAGTGCAAGCATTGGTTCTGTTGTCTTTGTTAGTGCTAGCTGGGATAATGTTGGTTCTAGCTATTGTGGGGTCAGTTCTAGCTGCATTCATGTTAGTTCTACCCCCAGCTAGCGCTAGTTATAGCGTAAGCTTTGGTTCTGTTGCTTTTGTTAGTTCTAACCTCGATAATGTTAGTGCTAACTGTTGTGGGGTCAGTCCTAAATGATATCGTGTTGGTTCTACCTCCAACTAACTCAAGTTCTAGTGTAAGCATTGGTTCTATTGCTTTTGTTAGTTCGAGCTGTTGTGGGGTTATTTCTAATACTTACAACATTTCATCTAAGGGAGATGGTTTTACTTCTTATTTAACATGAAAATACTTTCAACCGGCCAAAATGAAATATTTTGTAAATATGCTATCAAAACAGATAACAACATATCAAGGTCAGCTATAGGTTCAGTACATGTTTTACGGTTATGACCTTCCATATGACATCAATACATTTAAGTGGCCGAGTATAAATAGTTCTGTTATTAATACGCCTTGTTTTATTTCTCTCTTTCCTTTTTGTTGTTAGTGGAGGTAAGATCTGTATCTCATCACGTGGCACGCTACGCTTCTCGTAGTCAGGGATAGGATATAGGATTGGCTCGTAACTCTTTTTAAAACATTTAACCGTCATAAACCAATCACAGAATTAGTAAACATCCCTCTTCATAAACATAATGGTTATGCATGCATGTTTGCAAGGAACACGGGTTATATCCCACACATGACACGAGCATGTTTTATTGTTAAGATCCACTTAACAAGTTCTATGGAACTGTACCTCAAATAATCTTGTGTCGGACTGACGCACCTCCAATGGCTGCCTATTTTCTATGTTCTCTTTGAGGGCAAGTTCAGCTTTGGGGAAAAAAATTGATTCGAATTTTCATCCATGACTTGTCACTCATTCATGCGAACTATAATCTGTTTATGTGTGTGCTCTACCAGTTGAAGTATCCGTAGAAGCCTAGCCTCATGTATCCATTTGTTGAATGACTCTTCAACATTTGATGTAACGTGACCATATCTGAAACATAACAGGGAATTCATCAAAACTTCTTATTAGTTCTACTGAGTCATTGTTAGTTATAGTACAAGTGTTGGTTTTAGTGGCTATGTTAGTTCTAGCTAAGCTATTGTTAGGTCTATCTACTTCTGTATTAATTCTAGATGCCCTCATGTTAGTTCTACCTCTAGTTAGCGTTAGATCTATTATAAGTGTTGGCTTTAGTGGTTTTGTTAGTTCTAGCTAAGTTGTTATTTGTTCTATCTGTTATCGTGTTAATTCTAATTGCATTCATGTTAGTTCTACCCCCAGCTAACGCTAGTTATAGTTTAAGTGTTGGTTCTATTGTCTTTGTTAGTTCTAGCTTAGTTGTTGTAAGTTCTAGCTTCTCCAGTGATAGTTCTAGTTGTTCTTGTGTTATTTCCACCTCCATATAACTTTAAGTTCTAGTTTAAGTGTTATTTCTATTGAATATATTAGTTCTAGCTGGGTTAATGTTCGTTCTAGCCGTGTCGTGTTAGTTCTATCCATTCTCGTGTTAGCTAACGGAAGGTCTAGTTTAAATGTGGATTCTAATGCCTATGTTAGTTTTAGTTGTGTTCTAATGCCTATGTTAGTTCTAGTTTAAATGTGATAGTTCTAGCTGATCTCGTGTTATTTTCACCTCCAGATAACTTTAAGTTCTATTTTAAGTGTTGGTTCTATTGGATATGTTAGTTCTAGCTGGGTTACTATTAGTTCTAGTCGGGTTAATGTTAGTTCTAGCCGTTGCCGTGTTAGTTCTAACCGTTCTCGTGTTAGCTAACGCAAGGTCTAGTTTAAATGTGTGTTCTAATGCTCATGTTAGTTTTAGATGTGTTATTGTTAGTTCTAGTGTAGGCATTCATGTCAAAATTCATTAATCAAACGGCTTAACTAAGATAAGAAATGAAATAGCTTATAACTTACCTAATTCTAGGAATAAACACGTTTGCCCAGTCCTCTGGAGCATAGTTCATGACAATATTGTATGCTCTTTTGTTAACTAGTCTAATGTCGTCCATATGATCATTCCATTCTGCTTCAATATATTTGTAACAAGCAGATTTGTCACGATCCTAATTTTCGGACCTAAAAGGAATATTGGAGCCGGACTAAATCTGTGAAAAATCCTCCAAAAATGTACATTCATTAAAAGACCATCAGAATAATCTCTTCATTGAACTAAACCAACAATAAATATTCTCTATATTTCCCAAAAGTCAACATTAATCCAAATAACTTGATAAAAATAAATATTCCTCAACTTGATATTAAACTCAACCTAAAGGGAAATATTTTATTATTACAAAGCTTCTAATATCAACTAAACATCAAAGGCTTTATCTAACCTTCATCTAGAAATTCATAGCAATATTAAATATTATTCTCTGCTCCATTCTAAGTACTCATGAACCATCAACTCCACCTAATCCCAAGTCTCTGAAAAGAATGAATATAACACAATGAGTTCACAACTCAATAAGTGAATAAATTTGTACATTAAACACTGGTTTTGCAAAAACTCAAATATTTCGACAAATAATAAGAAAAATATAAGAATGATAGAGAATCATCAATGAATTCTAGTACTTGATGCAAATATTTAAGAAAACTTACAAAAAATCATGAAATGGAAATAAGCAGGCTACGTCTCAATGCGGTTAACAATTCATACTCCAGTTGACTTGGTAAACCCCACAATTATTAAGCCCGTGGTTCCGGGACGGTGAGACCCAAATTTGGGCTCTTAGCACTAAAATAGAACCTCATAGTGGCACATTGAGTCATGTTTTAATAACTTGCTCATATCCGACATATACCGGTATATTGACTTGAGATGCATATGATTTAAAAAGAAAAATGAGCAAAGTTCACATAACCAAGTATGTTATATAGAAATGCCAAAGGCCAACCAATCATAAAATTAATCAACCACATATGCATCTCAACCTACTACTATATATAAAGACATAACAATTGACAAACAAAAAAAGCATAGACTTATACCAAATAACCATGTGGATTCATCCAATCGATAATTAGTATGCAAGCAACCATACAAAGGGTATAATCCATCAGACACAAATTTATATACATTCAATATAATTTTATATGAAAAATATGTAGCGAATAATGTACAAGTTCACCACTTACCTTAAGCGAAACGACAAATCCAAAATGAGCTCACAACTTTTCTGCAGAGCTCTATAAATTCAATTGCAACACTGCTTGGAGTCCTTCTACATATTTCCATTGACCATCAGCCCAAAATCATTAAGTCGCAATAGAGACTCACATTTTGACCGATCAGGATGCTTAATCTCCTTCTACATCTTTTTAGGGCACGAGTCTCCTTCTACATCTTTTCAGGGTACGAATTCTCTGCTACTACCAGAGATGAAGTTGCACAAACAACAAATTGAAGTTACCACCATAAACTCGGACATCAGGATGACATGAGGTTCCCATTAACAGCCAATCTCATTTATCAACAAAAATACCCAGCTGAAAAGCTTTTTAGGTTGCAAATCAAATTAATCCCCAATCACATCGAATTAGTCCCCAATCTCGCAGTGGTTGAGAACGAAAAGGGACTTCTGGCGACGGTGGTGGCCAATCTAAAGGATAGTGAGAATGGGGGAGCCATGTGAGATATCAGAGAGGGGAAGCAGAAGAGTGAGGGTTATGAGGCGGAGATAAGAAATTTTGCCGAGGATAGGGAGAGAGGGATATTTTGAGGCACAGGTTTTTTTTGTGTGGCGGAACGGGAAGAAGAAGAAGAGGATGATGTGAAAGAGGGTAGGGTTTTGGAGTATTTATAGGAATGCTTTCTGCCATTAGAACCCTCTAAGAAATTTTACACAAAAGTCTATTTACGTTTCTTTACATATATTGCCAAATAAAACTTAGGATTATTACAAGATTGTAAAAGATTCCCTAAAATCTAAGTATCCTTTGCCTTGAATCCCAAATCCCTCAACTTTGTCTTGAAGTTATCAACTAGATGCAGAACACATCGAGAGTGTATAGCATCTGGGAAAAATTCTCTAACCGCTTCTCTGATCCCCTTATCCGCATCTGATATTATAACAAGCTTGTGTGGAGGGTTGTATGGATCTGACCTTTCGTAAAAAATAGACCACAAACCTATAAAGAGTTGTAGTTAACATACACGAAATTAGAATTAATAAGGAAAGAGTTAGAACTATCATGATCTGCAATAGAACTAACTTGGCTCAGGATAGAACTAACCTTGTAATAAGCACTTCCAGTTAACGTTATTTTCCTAATCACATATGCAAGAGGCTAATGAAAATATCCCCTGATTTCCATCATATGCTACGGTGCTGAGGAGTATACCTTTGAATTGATCTTTCAGAAAGGTACCATCCAGAAATATAAGCGGTCTATATCCGTGCAAAAATCTATTTATGCAGGCGGCGTAGCAAATGAATAGCCTTATAACCTCCCCACATGTTGTTCAACATGAATGTAGCTACCTGGGTTTGTTTTCTTAACCTCTTCTACATACCTAGAAAATTAAAGATTAAGTGTTAGGATCAACATTAAGAAATTTCGTATAAACAAACAGCATCACATGAATGAAATTAGTTTGTATATTGTAGGTATTATCTTGTTTCTACCATCGTAATTGATCGTAGGACTCATGGGCATCGCCATATAATTACTCTTGTGCTCTTTCTTTATCCCACCATATCTTACTATAATCGACTCTAAGCCCATATGAACTTAAAAACTCTTTTTGTACGTCAACAGGTCGTATATCCGGTCGGACCTTTAACATGGGTTGTAATTGAGTCGTAATGAATTGTCGAGAGACCCTAGATTGACCTGCATTATTACCATGTTGCCCATAAGTGTGATTGTCCATGAACATTTTGATTTCAAGTCTATTTTCATCTTTAGGTGGAGAGGCAAATAACACCCACGGGCAATTTTTGGCTTCATTAAACCGACAAAAAACTCGAATACGCTTCGGTTTATTCTTTCCAAACTCGTACTCGAATTGTTTTTCCATAGAGTAGTATAGCAAGGCTAATCTTAATTCCTTCACACTTTCCAACCGTTGTCCCTTACCATTTAACGTAGTGTGCCACCAAGCAGGAATCCTCTTTGTTTTGTTAATCATGTCATCAAACATCAAAACATCATCTTCGAAAGGATTGTTATTGGTAATCCTATCTAAAACACATGTGGTCATCGATAACGGCGGGCCACAATCTATACTTTTTGAGTTCAAACTGCTGGAAACGCTACAAATATTAAGAACATAAATAATTAATCATAAACTACACAAATAGTAGAATAGACCCCACAACAGCTGGAACCAACATTATCCCAGTTAGCACTAACAAAAGCAATAGAACCAACGCTTACACTAAAACTTGAGTTAGCTGGAAGCAGAACCAATACCATATCAGTTAGGACTGACCTCACAATAGTTAGGACTAACATTATCGAGGCTAAGAATAACAGAGGCAACAGAACCAACGCTTATGCTATAACTAGCACTAGCTGGGGGTAGAACTAACATGAATGCAACTAGAACTGACCTCACAACAGCTAGAACCAATATTATCCCAGCTAGCACTAACAAAAGCAACAGAACCAACACTTATACTAGAACTTGAGTTACATATATAAAGGAGTGAGGGTCAATAAAGAGTCATTGATGGGGAGATCGAGGAAAGTGTGAGTCGTAAGGTTATCATAACTATCATATATGGGAACAAGCCAAGGGATGGTGAGGTTACCAAGACATAAATATTGATCTTAGCTTCAAAAAACCCAATAACCTACATGTCTTGTCGAACTTGCTCATTTTTTGGATATTTGAAGAAGCATCGTTTGCTTCTTTATTGGCTTTCATGTGAACCTCTTTCGGTCCAAGATTGTGGTAATACTCCATCATAGATGACAGATCCCCCTCGTTCTCAATAGGAAATTTGAAGCTTCCATTCGTTTCATCTTTGTATGACAAACTTAATGAATCATATGGAAGATCTAACCTCTCTGACACTAAATTTGAGGTCCAGAATGGTAATTGAAGAGTTAATCTTCATGAATACGGCTTTATCCCCTGAAGAGACAATGTGGATGATGTCCTTCTCAGCTATTATGAAGGGAAGGTAAGAGTAATGGATAGAATTTTAGGATAAGTCGGAGTAATAGAGAGAGTAATGGAGAGAATTTTCGTCTAAGGAGGGGTAATGGAAAACTAAATAGTTATTGCTCATGATAGTGTAAAAAAAGGGGGGAACTTTCCCTCTATTTCTTTCATCATATCGCATTAATGAGAAGTGAATAATGTAGCTTTTAGGGACGAGTCATCGTTTGGGGAAGAATGAGAAGGGCAAGTTTGGGTTTTTGACAAAATACAATCTGTTTTAGTATATTTCTGACATGGAAGAGCCTTGCCATATTAAACGTCACTTTTGGGTTTTATCCACATGGGGCAGAGTATAAGGGGCCTCGTCACATGAAGTTTTTGCTTTTGGGGCATGGACACATTTTTCCCTATAATATAATATCACATTATAGTCTATTCGATTGTAATAAAATGTAATATTAAGGATGAATTTAGTGTGGGGGCATTGTGGGCACGTGTCCTCACACACTTTATCAAAAATTTAAAAGTTTGTTAATTTATGGAGAGGTGCCACCATAAAATTTTGATGGGTGCCCGCATCCAAAAGCTTAAATAGACCCAAATGCACCCCGGAGGCCCAAACCACCTATAAAACCATATACTTGTTATGAAACAATAAAATGATGTGGATGTCCATTTAGTTTCCCAAAGAGATTGATACTTATATTACCCCTTGATATTCTCTATGAGTAATTAATATGATTCATGTATCATCATCTTAGTTTGTATATAAATAGAGGTATTCCTACCACACTTTGAAAGAAAGAATTGAGGAAATAAAATTCTTTCTACTTCTTGTCTACTTTCTCTACTCTACTTTATTAGTTTTACTACATTATCAGCACGAGACTCTACCATTGAAATAATCCATTTCAAGTCCATTAGAATCTTCATTTGCATTGGATAAACCTTTGAGGTAAAATTTCTCTTTCCAATTCAATTCATTTTTTACTATGACTAACCTTACAAAATAAGAACTTATACCTATTGATATTTGATACGTGTGTATCTTCTTCTCTACTTCGGGAGCTTAGTGATCCTTATGGGAGCTTGAGGATAGGTGATTCTCATGATATCTCGAGAATAGTGGTGTGAAGTGATACAGCGGAGCACAGGATGGAGCGTGAAGCGAGTCGGAAGAACGAAGAATCAAAGCATGATACGGGTGTATCTTCTCTTCGGAACTTAGCGATCCTCATGAGAGCTTGAGGATAGATGATTCTTATGATAGCATGAGAATAGAGGTGTCAATCAGTACAGTGGAACGCAGGTGGAAGCGTGGAACGAGACGACGAGCAGCAGATTCGAAGAATCCAGTTTTTTGCTCGTGAGTCGACTCATACATGTACATGAGTCGACTCATCAGGTTGAGTCGACTCATGCCTGTCATGAGTCAACTCACGAAACCCAGCCGTTTTGTCAAAAGTCTCTGACCAGTCGACTCATCGGTTATGAGTCGACTCATATGTGGTCATTAGTCGACTCACAACTGTTCATGAGTCGACTCACGAAGGTTTCCTGGTTCGTTTGGGTTTCTGTTTGCACGAATTCCTATTGGGGTTTGGTCTAGTTATTTACCAGATTGCCATCCACGTTTGTACACCTATATAAAGGGTTGTTTAGGGTTTCTAAACATCATCTGAGAATCAGAAGAGAGGTGAGAGGCCAGATGTGGATCTAAAGGGTTTTTGGTCTAAGTGAGATCCTAATCAAAAAAGGATTAGGGTTTAGATTGTGAGGATCTATGAGATCTTAGATCAGAGAGAGATTCTAATCATTGTATTAGGGTTTAGAGAGGATTGAGAGGTTGTTCTCGATTCTAGTGAGATTGTGAGGGAGAGATTTATAATAATTGATTCTTCATAATCTAGAGAATGTATTTTCCTTCGCCATACTGAATTGTTCTTGTGTTTTAGTTGTCTTCTTCTCAACCTACCTTTTGGTAATTCCGCGACCAAAGGGTGCTCGTACGGTGAGTCGTATCAAGTTGGTATCAAAGTGATCAGATCCTATGAAGGGGGTATCCTGTGTATGGTCCTGACTCGATCGCAATACAAGAAGCTAGGCGAGATCCTTTTCTTTGGAAGGAGTTCAGAGATTAAGGAAGAAGAAGATGATTGAAGGCCACAAAGATGGAGGGGCCCGAGAGTTCCCTCAGCAGAAGTTCTAAACTTGAAAGGGACTTCAAGTTCTTAAAGTGGGGAGCCATGATACATGTGTATCTTCTTCTCTGCTTCGGGAGCTTAGTGATCCTCATGGGAGCTTGAGGATAGGTGATTCTCATGATATCTTAAGAATAGTGGTGTGAAGCGATACGGCGGAGCACAGGATAGAGCGTGAAGCGAGTCGGAAGAACGAAGAATCAAAGCATGATACGGGTGTATCTTCTCTTCGAAACTTAGCGATCCTCATGGGAGCTTGAGGATAGATGATTCTCATGATCGCATGAGAATAGAGGTGTCAATCAGTATAGTGGAACGCAGGTGGAAGCGTGAAACGAGACGACGAGCAGCAGATTCGAAGAATCCAGTTTTCAGCTCGTGAGTCGACTCATACATGTACATGAGTCGACTCATCAGGTTGAGTCGACTCATGCCTGTCATGAGTCGACTCACGAAACCCAGCCGTTTTGTCAAAAGTCTCTGACCAGTCGACTCATCAGTTATGAATCGACTCATATGTGGTCATGAGTCGACTCAGAACTGTTCATGAGTCGACTCACGAATGTTTCCTGGCTCGTTTGGGTTTCTGTTTGCACGAATTCCTATTGGGGTTTGGTCTGGTTATTTACCAGATTACCATCCACATTTGTACACCTATATAAAGGGTTGTTTAGGATTTCTAAATATCATCTGAGAATCAGAAGAGAGGTGAGAGGCCAGATGTAGATCTAAAGGGTTTTAGGTCTAAGTGAGATCCTAATAAAAAAAGGATTAGGGTTTAGACTGTGAGGATCTATGATATCTTAGATCAGAGAGAGGTTCTAATCATTGTATTAGGGTTTAGAGAGGATTGAGAGGTTGTTCTCGATTCTAGTGAGATTGTGAGGGAGAGATTTGTAATAATTGATTCTTCATAATCTAGAGAAGGTATTTTCCTTCGCCATACTGAATTGTTCTTGTGTTTTAGTTGTCTTCTTCTCAACCCATCTTTTGGTAATTCCGCGACCAAAGGGTGCTCGCATGGCGACTCGTATCAATATTTCTAGAAAGAACTACTTATCTTGGATGTCAGATGTTTAAATACATCTTGCTACAATAGGTCTTGAAAATACTATTGTGGAAGAAAATGAGACATTAAATCAAGACCGTGCTAAAGCTATGATTTTTCTTCATCATCATTTGGATGAAGGATTAAAAATAGAATATCTAACTATGAAAGATCCACTTACTTTGTCGAATAATTTGAAGGAGAGATTTGACCACCTGAAGTTGGTCGTGCTCCCAAAAGCCCGGTATGACTGGCTTCACTTAAGGCTACAAGATTTTAGATCAATCAGTGAGTATAATTCTGCAATGTATAAAATTACCTCTCAATTGCAATTGTGTGGAGAAAATATCAATGATGATGATATATTAGAAAAATCATTCTCCACCTTTCATGCCTGGAATATGCTCTTGCAGCAGCAATATCAAGAGAGAGGATTTAAGAAATACTCTGAATTGATTTCATGCCTCCTTTTGGTAGAACAAAATAATAAATTATTATTAAAAAATCATGAATCCTGACCTACTGGTGCTAGCCTATTCCCTGAAATGAATGCAATTCAATCTCAAAATCATGGTCATGAGCGTGGACATGGTCGTGGAAGAGGCCGAGGACGTAGCCGTTGTCGTGGACGAGATCATGGCAAATATGTGCCTTATAATCACAATGATCATAACTGTGGTAAAAGACAAAACAACTCATAGAAATAGGACAATAATGATAAGAAAAGTAAATAAAAGAAACATTATGAGGAAATATGCTACCGGTGTGGAATAGAAGGTCATTGGTCCCGTACCTGTCGTACAGCAAAACATCTTGTTGACCTCTATCAGGCATCATCAAAAGGGAAATACAAAAATACCAAGACAAATTTCATTGATCAAAATAATGTTTATCATGATTTTGATGATATCACACACCTCGATGTAGCTGATTTACTTGAGCAACCTGAAGTTGCGAAATGATCTCATGACAAATACCAGACATTTTGAATTTTGTTACTTTCACATCTTTTATATGAATTTTATAATTTATGGACTTTATTGATATTTACTTTTTTTTGTAATTTTCTTTGTCATTTCTTTCTGAAGAAAAAATGGATGCCAAATATTTGGGATCAAACAATGGTGATGATAATATTTATCTTATTGAAAGTTCTACTACACACAGTATACTTAAAAACATGAAGTATTTTTCTCATTTGAAAATGGAAGAAACAAATGTTAACACAATAAGTGGTTGTGCTAAATAGATTGATGGCTTTAGAAGAGCCACTGTATTTCTCCCCGAAAGAACTAAAATTGTCATAAATAATGCACTACTCTCGATAAAATCTCAAAAAATTTTGCTAAGTTTTAAAGATATCCGCTGAAATGGATATCATATCGAGATAATGAATGAGACAAATGGTGAATACTTATTGGTTACAAATACCATTTCTGAAAATAAATGCGTATTAGAAAATCTGTCTTCTCTATCTTCTGGTTTATATTTTACAAAAATAAGTGCAGCTGGAATTTATCACCTTATAGACCAGAAGTCTACTAATCCCAATGATTTTATGATTTGGCATGGTCGCCTTGGACATCCTGGTTCTATAATGATGAGGTGAATAATTGCAAATTCACATGGTCATTCATTGAAAAATCAAAAAATACTAAATTCTAATGAATTCTCATGTGTTGCTTGCTCCCAATGGAAGTTAATTGTTAGATCATCTCCAACAAAAGTGGGAACTGAATCCCCTGCATTTCTAGAACGAATTCGTGGTGGTATATGTGAGCCTGTAGATCCACCATGTGGACCATTTAGATATTTTATGATGCTAATTGATGCATCAACAAGATGGACACATGTATGTTTATTATCTAGTCGCAACCTGGCGTTTACGAGATTGCTTGCTCAGATAATGAAATTGTAAGCACAATTTCCTGATTATCCTATTAAGAAAATTCGTTTAGATAATGCTGGTGAATATTCATCACATGATTTTGATGATTATTGCGTATCTCTATTGGAATAAGTGTTGAACATCCTGTAGCTCATGTTCACACACAAAATGGTCTAGCCGAATCATTTATTAAACGGCTTCAACTAATTACAAGACCATTGTTAATGAGGTCTAAACTTCCTCTATCTGCTTGGTGACATGCTATATTACATGCAGCAACACTTGTGAGAATTAGGCCGACAAGTTATCATACTTATTCTCCCTTACAATTAGTTCTTAGCCATGAGCCCAATATTTCTTATTTAATAATTTTTGGTTGTGCGGTATATGTTCGTATTACACCGCCTCAACGTACTAAAATAGTCCCTCAAAGAAGATTGGGGATATATGTCGGGTATGAATCACCTTCTATAACTAAATATGTTGAACCATTAACAGGTGACTTATTTACTGCAAGATTTGCAGATTGTCATTTTGATGAATTACATTTCCCAACATTAGGGGGGACATTAGGGGAGGTAAAGATCAACCAAAAAAGGAAATTACTTGAAAAATATCATTAGACTTTCTTGATCCTCGTACAAAAGAATGTGAACTGGAAGTTCAAAGGATTATACATGACTTTCTTGATCCTCGTACAAAAGAATGTGAACTGGAAGTTCAAAGGATTATACATTTACAGAAAATTGCAAACCAATTACCGAATGCTTTTAGTGATTCTAGAAGAATTACTAAATTGCATATTCCAGCAAAAAATTCTCTGATTAAAATTAATATCCCAGAAGGACAAATTAAAAGCGCTAACGAATCTAAAGCACGCCTAAAGCGTGGTAGACCTCTTGGTTCCAAAGATAAGAATCCTCAAAAGAAAAGAGGATTGAATGATCAAAATATTGCTAATGACAAAATTCAACCTCCTGAAGAGGTCGCTCCTGAAGAGCCAACTGTAGGCGTATAAAACTGCTTGTATGTCCCTTAACACAGCTCAGCACGGTGATTCAACAAACCATCGGACCATCGGGCGATATATCCAAGCTGGATCGTTAGACCACAACACTGAAGCGGATTTACTGCCAAATCAGGATCCGGATTGCCAAATCAGAATCCAGATCAACACCAAAGTTCGGATTAACGGCAAAATCGGATCAACAACGAAGCTCGGATAAACAGCGAAACGGACGAAACGGCACACCCTGGGAAGTGCTCGGCCAAGACCGAGCCGCTCAGGTGGCTCACCGAGCCACCAAGGTGGTGTTGGCCTTCTTGTTTTGATGATGTTTAACAAATAATTTACCACTAA
>NC_033802.1:27259352-27277329 GCF_001876935.1 Asparagus officinalis
GCGTCGCAGCCGCGGATCTCAATCCCGGTCGAGGAGGAGGTCGAGTATGAATTCGACCAGCAAAAGTTTGAGGAGTATCTGTCATCCTCCGGATCCACCTCCCCCCGCAAGTCCAAGAAGTTCTCCTCCAGGAGAAAAGTCCGTTGGTATGAAGAAGTGCAGAATGCCAACGAAGATCTCACCCCAATTGATGCCGAAGTTGCATCGGGTGAAGCTCCACCGACCTCCAACCAGGTCAAACCTGTTCTCGCCAATGCCTCCACCGTTGAGGGCGTTGTGACTCTCTCAAAGAGAGCCCGCCAGAGGCGACGTCAATGCCTGGCACGGTAATTCGCAAAGGCGATGGAGTCAACTGACGGAATCCGCTATAACGCAGATCTGAAGAACAGGAGAGGCAAAAAGCCTCAACAACCAATGAATGGCAGCTCCTCCAAGCCGCCAACGAATGAATGGATCCGTGTCAAACGGAATCGTTCAATACTTGATGAGCGCATTCGCAAGCGCCACGCACTGTCAGCGCAAGCACGGGCTCAAGTCCAAGAAGCCCGCAGAAGACTGCAGAAGGAAGTGGCCAAAAAGCCGCCACCAACCCGCCAAGTCTGGAGGTCGAAGTCTGAAACGGCGATTCAGGCTAAAGAGCAACCTTTGCAACCTTCAGCAAAAGTTCAACCGCCGACGAACCAACCTAAATCGCCAATAGCTACTCCGGGAGATTACGCAGAATCATCCCGAAGAAAGAAGTCAGTTTTGGAGCGCCTCGGTCCACTTCCCGATGGACGATGCAAAACTCCAGTTCGAGAACGTTTGGGCCCAATAAAGAAGCCCCGAACGACTCAACATGCTGGGGGTCGCCGCCACCCTCAACATGACAAAGAGATCAGGGCAGCTAGGCGCACTAATTTGCGCATTGAAGTCCAAGAGCCCGTTAAGAACTCATGCCCACAAAGGCGTGTTTCGAGGCGCGTGACTCTTGAAAGTCCAAAGAAGGCAGTTCGCCCTCAGAAGGAAACATTATCATCTGATGACGATAGTGTTATACCTGAGAAGAGAGTCCAAGAAAAGCCCAATGTCCAAAGCCCAAAAGCAAACAACAAGAAGAAGCTGCGGATAGCAAAAGAAGAAGGGCAGGCATCGATGCCTGCATCGATGGTGGCATCGATGCCTGCATCGATACCGACATCGATGCCTGCATCGATGCCTGTATCGATGCCTCAGGAAAAGGAGTCCTCGAGAACTAGAAACTCAATGCCCCTGTTCCAAACTCATTCGGGCAGTATTGTCGAAGTGCAACTACACCAATACAATCCCCAAGAGAATTTCGGTTTTCGAAAGGCTCAGTACCGAAACGTCAAAACCAAGGCCTAGGCGTTTCCGACGAAGGAGAGCGGTGGTTGAAGATGGAGAATTTCCGAGGGTCACCACTAATATGACCAGCAAAGGGAAATCGACACGGGATAATTCCAAGTCGATTCCGAAAGCACCCCGGCGTATAATACGTCTGCAGTTCGGAGCCATCATACGAGCAACTTATGGTAGGATCCGGACAAGATTACCTTCAGAAGATGAAGAATCGGATGCCGGCTCTGCGGTCGCATCAGATAATATGGTACAGAACAAGTGGCTAAGATGCTCGAAGAAGCCATGGCTAAACAACAGGAGAGCTTCAGGTTCGAAATGCAGATGGCCATGCAGAATATGATAGAAATGCATGACCAACAAATCCAAGCACTGACAAACCAGCAAGGCGAACCAAGTCGTCGTAACCAGGTTAATCAGGAAGATGAAGACACGAATGCGAATGAAGCTCATAATGCCAATAATCCTCCCGTCAATGCAGGGGGTGGTAACGATAATGCTAGCGAAAACACAGGTGAAAGATTGAAGATTAAAAACCTCGAGAGCAAAATCAATACACTGATTTCCGCTCAAGAGATGAAAAAGACGGGCATTCCTTGTCCATACCCAAGAGAATGGGAATCAATCCCATATCCGGCGAAGTTCAATCTAATTAACTTCACGTCGTTTAATGGGATGGGTTCACCCACTCAGCATTTGATTTACTTCTCATTCTCCAGACTTGCCACAACAACCTCGCATTGGACGTGTTGGAAGCAATGGGGACAGCACCGTCCAAAACATGGAAGGATTTGAAAGTCCGAGGAGAGCAGGCCGAGCGATTCCTCAGAAGGAAGAAGGCGGAAAGAGGCCAACAGGCGACGAGTGCTCCGTAACAGAATTTCGTCCCACGGGGGAAAGGTAAGGCACATGCTAATGCAGTTGATGCTAATCAAACTTTCCAATTGCAACCTCAGCAACAGCCGCAGCAACAAGCGCCACAACAATCTCGGGGGCAATGGCAACAACGGCCTCAGAAGTAGAAATCTTCGGAGCCAAGATTTCCTAAAGTGTACTCCTTCAAAGATGACGAAGTTCCCGACATCTTTAAGTACCTGTTGGAAAATAACAAAATCTAGTTGCCGGCGATCGTGGATCAAGAAGGGGCTAGCAAAGTGACGGATCCGAAGTATTGCGCATACCATAGAGCGGTCCATCACCCTACAAAGTCATGCTACCATCGCAAGGATAAGATCCAGGCGTTGATTGATGTAGGCGTCATAACCCCGAAGCCATCCAAGATTGTCGGAGCAAATGCAGTATCAATTAGCTTTGGATCAGTGCCCACAGCATGGTTTAAACCAGAACGCATCACCAAAGTAGGAATAAAGATGGTGAATGACGACCCGTATGGACAACGTCAAAAAGGACTTGTGCCACACACAGCCCCAAACGGCGAAATCCTCTAGGTCCATCCTGATCTTATTGAAGACGATCAGTGGACGACTTCCTCGACCAGAAAGGGTAAAGGCAAGTCTTGCAATGCTACCTCCGCGATCTTCGAAGAGGATGGTAATGAAGTTCTAACCTTCCCGCTCTCCGAAGAAGAACAAGAAGTCTTTGCCACTAGAAGCGGAAATGAGTATCACTTCAACTATCCATCACCTAGTGATCAGTTAGCTGAGCAGGGGGTGACTAAGAAAGGACCAGCCAAAAATCTCACAGAGCTGGGTGTGATTACGACTCCTAGACTAGTTGAAGAAGTTCGATGATAGCCGGTTAATAAACAGAAAGAAAAGAAGCCCCAGGAGGTTCAGAATCCGAAGCAGTCTCGTTTTAATCGTCCGATTGGAAGAGATAAACCAGAAAGCTCGAACACTCCGCACGTCTTCGATATTATGGCTCAACTAGCTAACATCCCAGCGTGGATAACGTTGTATGAGTTGCTACGGTTGTCTAAAGAAACCAGGGAAGCCTTACAAGAAGCCTTGGCCAATTCAGAAGCGTTCCTTACTCGGATCAAGCCGGCACTTGAAGAGCCAGAACCGTTAATTCAACACTGCAACATAGCGGCCAAAAACCTTCCCTGCATTACCTTCACCAAAGAGGACATGCAGACGAAGAATTCAAACCATGATCGACCCCTATATTTCATTGGGTACATTGGCTCCAGCAAAGTCAACCGAATCCAAGTGGATCCGGGTTCTGCTATGAGTATTATGCCGCTTCGCTTGATGCATAGCCTCAGCATTCCAGTTAGCAAGTTGGCGTCCACAGGCACTGTTATCTATGGATTCAACACTAGCGGGTCAAGACCCTTGGGTAAGATCCGGATAAAATGTCAAATGGGTGATTTGAAAACGGAAGTCATATGTTATGTGATCGATGCCGAGACTTCATATAACTTACTATTGGGTCGGCCTTGGATCCATAGTAACGTTATAATCCCCTCCACTCTCCATCAGTGTTTGAAATATGTCGACACTGATAATAAGGTTAGGACGGTGGTCGCGGATAAGCAACCATTCAAAGGGTATGAGAATTATTTCACTGATTCTCTCCTTTATGGTAACGAATCCGATACTGAATCATCGGCCTATGGCACGGACAGCGGAGAAGAAGCTGATACCGAAGCCGGATTTGATTACAATGGAGGTTATGTTTTAAACGACATTGTACCCTTTGTAATCAACCTTGACGATGAACAATCGTCAGATGGCAGTTGTAACTGGCAACTTGCCAATAATGAAATAAATAATGATTTAGAGTACTCACTGTCTCTTGATGATGTAATAAAGGGATTGTATGATAATCCCGATTTATATGTGCCGCTTCGATCGTCCTATATAGCAAAGAAACGCCTCCAGCATTCTTTCGGAACAACCCTGGTCATTTCTACCAAAATAGGAGGCGAAAGAGAAGTGATTTACGGTAAAGGAGAGGGTTTTCCATTACCAGATCATTTCTTAAGGGAAGATGAGAATGATAACAAACCTGGTCAGCATTTATCTAAGTATAGTCCGGAAGCGCGCAAGCTCATGGAAAAACAGGGATATGATTTCACACTCGGAGAAGGTTTATACTTCGATCGAGGACCCCGTATTCCAGCCAAAGCAACATATGTACCAAAAGGGAAACTGGATGATTATTATAAATTCAGACGAGGGTTAGGGTATGAATCTTCTTCAGAAGACGAATGTTGCTGGTTAATCAATAACCAATCATCTAAGCAATACAAAGATGGGTACTCGTCAGATTCCTCGGAATGGGATTCTGATACAAGTCTGGGGGAAGCATTGAAAGCCCTAATGGCGAACATAGCTACAGCTGAACCGTCCACAATGGAGAACGATGATCAAATGCCAACATGGGAAGACCCGTGGGTTCATCACCTGAACATGCAGTATGGTTATAGGTTCGAACGGAGAGAACCCCCACTGAAGATAAAATAGTCCAAATTAACATGGGTGACGAGGCCAATCCAAAGCCTATATTCATCAGCGATAGTCTTCCCTCAAATGAGAAGGAGGAATTAATTGCTCTCATCAGGGAATATATTGACGTCTTCGCTTGGAACTACGAAGATATGCCAGGGCTCGACACCAGTGTAGCAATGCACCGCCTCGATATCAAGTCGGATGCCAAACCTGTCAAACAACAGCAAAGACGGTTTCATCCGCAGATTATGGAAGCCATTGAGGCAGAGGTCAAGAAATTGATCGAATCAGGATTTATCCGAGAGGAGCAACATCCAGACTGGCTAGCCAACATTGTTCCAGTCATGAAGAAGAACGGTAAAATCAGGATTTGCATCGACTTCAGGGACCTGAATACGGCATGTCCAAAAGATGACTTTCCTCTCCCAATCACAGATGTCATTATCGACAATACGTGCGGATTTGAAAGAATGTCTTTTATGGATGGTTTTTCGGGATATAACCAAATCAAGATGCACCCAGATGACGAGAAGCATACAGCGTTTAGAACGCCCCTTGGTGTCTTTTGCTACACGGTGATTCCTTTTGGTCTACAGAATGCAGGCGCCACGTACCAGTGAGCAATGACTAAGATTTTCCAAGAACATCTCAGGAAAACAGTCGAATGTTACGTTGATGATTTGGTTGTAAAAAGCCGTAACAAAGAACATCACATCAAGGACTTGAAGACGATGTTCGATCTCATACGGAGTCATCAATTGAAGATGAACCCCACTAAATCCTTCCTTGGAATGTCCAGCGGAAAATTCCTTGGATTCGTCGTCACCACTAAGGGTATACATATCGATCCTGATAAGGTGAAGGCGATACATGAACTGCAACCCCCTAGAAATCTGAGAGAACTCAGAGGATTACAAGGGCGTTTAGCTTACATCCGGTGGTTTATATCAAATCTTTCTAGGAAGTGCCAACCATTCTCTAAGCTAAACAAGAAAGGTGTGTCATTTATTTGGGACGACGCCTGTCAAAAAGCATTCGAAGATGTCAAAACATATCTGACGAATCCTCCTGTTCTCGTTGCACCAAAATCAGGTAGACCATTCTTGATTTATCTCAAGGCGATGAACCACTCGATAAGTGCTTTATTAGCACAAGACGATGATAATTGTAGGCGTATAAAACTGCCTATAGGTCCCTACGAACGGCTCAGTGCTAAGAAAAAATGATGAACGTCATAATCTAAGTCACAGGAGCTTGATTAATGTCGACAAACACATGAAGTGGGTTGACGAACTATGTGAAGCAACGGAGTTTCAGAATAATGACGATACGAACGGATCGGGAGCCCCGTGTCACTTACAAAAGACGAAATACCCTTCGTGTCTCATTTATTCCACAGATGATCTAATTATTGGAGCTTATAGAACTCCTCATCGTCTTTCCAACGCACTTTGAATCGCTTAAATCCGAGTTCAAATGAAAAAGTTATGGCGAAAATGGACAAGTGTGCAAAACAAAATGTCTCAGCCCAAGCCGAGACACCCAAAGGTGTCTTGGAACTTGTGGAGCTGTTTTGACCATAATCCTGTTAGAATCTGAAGAAACTCAAAACAGAAAAGTTGTAGATAATTTTATCAACTTTCCAACCCATCTGGAATCAGGTCCTTTGGAGGTCATATGAGGAAGTTATACGTAAAATAGCACCGAGACACCCAGAGGTGTCTCGGACCTGGCCGAGACACCCAAAGGTGTCTCGGAACTTGTGGAGCTGTTTTAACCATGATCCCGTTAGAATCTGAAGAAACTCAAAACATGAAAGTTGTAGATATATTTGTCATCTTTCCAATGCATCTTGGATCAGGTCATTTGGAGATCATACAAGAAAGTTATGTTCAAAATACCCGAGACACTCACAAGTGTCTCGACCTGGCCGAGCCACCTGGCCGAGCCAGACCCCAGGGTGGCTCGGCATGAGCCGAGCCACCCAGGGGTGGCCGGCCACTTGTGGCCGAGCCACCTCAGCCCAGATCTGTGCCTAGGCACAGATCTGGGTGCCTAAATAGAGGGCTGTAGGCTCATTTTCAAAAGGTTGGAAAATTTGGAGAGGCGAAGCCCTGCTGGATTCAATACTCAGAACTTAAAAAGATCCAAGCTTTGGGACTTCGAGGACTTATTCATCTAGATCTGGTGCTCGGCGATCGTCAACGCCAAATAAGGCAGGTGTTCAAGAGGACCGGATCTCAGATCTACGTAGGCATACTCCGGATCAAAGCTTGGCCTTTGATCCCGAGATTTGGATGATTATTTCCTTGGTGAACTAATCCTCCCCGGCTACTATTTCCTTGGTGAAATAATACCCGTCGTACTGCGTAGATCCGACCGGATCTAGATCTCGCGGTGGTCGATGGATAAACCCCGGCGCAGGCAAAGAACCCGCAAAGCGAGTGACCGCAAACAAGAGCTCGCGATTTGTTCGATAAAAGGAGAAAGTTGTAATCTTTTTTATTTTCTTTGATTTCATTGTAACCGGATCTTATAAAAAGACCGGATCTTTGTAACGCAAAAAGTTATTATTTAAAGATAGCAATGGAATCAATAATGAAGAAAGACACGATTTTTCCCGCGAACAATCTGGCGACCACAGTGGGGGCCACCGATCTCGCTGCCGAGATCGTCACGTCGCAGCCGCGGATTTCAATCCCGGTCGAGGAGGAGGTCGAGTATGAATTCGACCAGGCCAAGTTCGAGGAGTACCTTTCGTCCTCGTCCGGATCAACCTCCCCCCGCAAGTCCAAAAATTCAGAACGCCAACGAAGCTCTCACCCCAGCTGACGCCAAAGTTGCGTCAGGTGAAGTTCCACCGACCTCCAACGAGGTCAAACCTGTTCTCGTCAACACTTCTACTGTGGAAGGCGTTGTGACTCTCTCGAAGAGAGCCCGCCAGAGGCGACGTCAACGCCTTGCGCGGCAATTCGCCAAAGCAATGGAGTCCTCGAAGAGAGCCCGCCAGAGGCGACGTCAACGCCTTGCGCGGCAATTCGCCAAAGCGATGGAGTCCACGGACGGGGTCCGCTACAACGCGGATCTGAAGAATAGGAGGGCCAACCAGCCTCAACAACTGAAGAATGGCGGTCCCTCCAAGCCGCCGACGAACGAATGGATCCGGGTCAAACGGAACCGTTCGACACTCGAAGAGCGGATTCACAAGCGCCGCGCATTACTTGCACAAGCAAGAATCCTCGTGCAGAAGGCCGAGGAATTGAAGAAAGGAAGAGTGGCCAAGAAGTCGCCATCAACCCGCCAAGTGTGGAGGCCGAAGCAGCCTCCAACCAAAGTTCAACCTCCGGTGAACCAACCAAAGTCGCCGGTAATCCCAATAGCTTCTCCGGGAGATCATGCAGAATCGTCCCAAAAGAAGAAGCCAGCAACATGCTGGGGGTCGCCGTCACCTCCAACATGACAAAGAGACCAGGACAGCTACGCGCACCAACTTGCGCATTGAAGTCCAGGAGCCCGCCGAGAACTCACGCCCAAAAAGGCATGTTTCGAGGCGTGTAACTTTCGAAAACCCTAAGAAAGTAATTCCCCCTCAGAAGGAAACGTTATCGTCTGATGGCAATAGCGTTATACCTAAGAAGTCGTGACAACACACGATAGGTTGGAATGCAATTGCATTAAGGCGGTCCCCGAAAGAGTTTCAGTTTTTGAAAGACTTAATGCGGAAACGCCAAAACCAAGGCCTAGGCGCTTCCAACGAAGAAGAAGGGTGATTGAAGACGGAGAATTTCCGAGGGTCACCACCAACATGACGAGCAAAGGGACATCGGCACGAGAAGATTTCGAGTCGATTCTGAAAGCTTCCCGACCTAGAACCCGTCTGCAGTCCGGAACCATAGAGCGAGCAACTTATGGTAGGATTCGGACAAGACGCCCTTCAGAAGATGAAGAATCTGATGCCGGCTCCGCGGTGGCATCAGATAATACAGTATCCAGCGAGGGACAACCCCGCGAGGCCCTGATGATAAGTGCGGAGCAGATGGCCAAGATGCTTGAAGACGCTTTGGCTAAGCAGAAAGAAAGTTTCAAATTTGAGATGGAGATGGCCATGCAGCAGATGAGAGAAATGCATGACCAACAGATCCAAGCATTGGCGAACCAACAAGGCGAGCAGAATCATCGTAACCCGATTAATGTGGAAGATGAGGATACAAATGCTCGTAACACCAATGATCCTCCCGTCAACGCAGGGGGTGGTAATGAGAATGCTGGCGAAGAAACCGGCGAAAACCTGAAGATCAAGAACCTCGAGAGCAAAATCAACACACTAATTTCCGCTCAAGAGACGAAGAAAACAGGCATTCCTTGCCCATACCCAAGAGAATGGGAATCGATCCCATATCCGGCGAAGTTTAATCTAATTAACTTCACGCCGTTTAATGGGATGGGTTCACCTACCCAGCATTTGATTTACTTCAAATCGCATTTGGGGGTGATCTCTGGTAATGAGCCTCTGATGGTGCGGTCATTCGTCGGCACTCTTCGCGGAGCCGCCTTCGATTGGTATCGCCGCCTCAAGCCAGGCAGCGTAAACAGCTGGGATGACATGGAGACCAAGTTCCTGGCCAACTTCTTCGACGACGACACCGAGATATCTATCGGATCGTTGCTCGATGAGAAGCAGAAGGACGGAGAGTTAGTCGATACCTTCGTCAAAAGATTCCGGAACAAGGCGATGAATTGCCGGGACCCGATCACCGAGGAATTCATCCTCCAGACCTGCCACAACAACCTCGCGTTGGACGTGCTAGAAGCAATGGGGACAGCACCATCCAATACATGGAAGGACTTGAAAGTCCGGGGAGAGCAAGCTGAGCGATTCCTCAAGAGGAAGAAGGCGGAAAGAGGCCAACCGGCGACGAGTGTTCCAAAGCAAAACTTCGTCCCACGGGGGAAAGGTAAGGCACAAGCTAATGCAGTTGATGCTAATCAAACCTTTCAATTGCAACCACAGCAACAGCAGCCACAGCAACAAGCACCCCAACAATCTCGAGGACAATGGCAACAACGGCCTCAGAAGCAGAAATCTGCGGAGCCGAGGTTTCCTAAAGTGTACTCCTTCAAGGATGATGAAGTTCCCGGCATCTTCAAATACCTGTTGGAGAACAACAAGATCCAGTTGCCGGCGATCGTGGATCAAGAAGGGGCCAGCAAAGTGACGGATCCAAAGTACTGCGCGTACCACAGAGCGGTCCACCACCCTACGAGATCATGCTACCACCTCAAGGACAAGATCCAGGCGTTAATCGACGTAGGAGTCATAACCCCGAAACCAGCCAAGAATGTGGGGGCCAACGCAGTGTCAATCAGTTTTGGGTCGGTGCCTACAACTTGGTTCGAGCCAAAACGCGTCACCAAAGTCGGGATGAAGACGGTGAATGACGATCCGCACGGACAGCGCCAAAAGGGACTTGTGCCGCACACAACCCCAAATGGCGAAATCCTTTGGGTTCATCCAGATCTGATTGGAGATGAACAATGGGCCGGTTCGTCATCCGGGAGGAAGTCTAAAGGAAAAGGGAAGTCTTGTTATGGAGTCTCTGCTATCCCAGGGGAAGATGACGAAAGAATCTCCACTTTCCTGCTCTCTGAAGAAGAACAAGAAGCTTTTGCGACACGGAGCGGAAATGAATACCACTACAATTATCCGCCACCTAGTGAGCAGGGGGTGAACAAGCGGGGACCAGCCAAAACCCTCACGGAGATGGGAGTGATTACAAGCCCCACACCGGGTAAAGAAGCTCTACGACAGCCGGTGAATAAACCAAAAGAGAAGAATCCTCAGGAGGTGCAAAATCCGAAGCAGCCTCGTTTCAGTCGCCCGATTGGAAGAGACAAACCGGAAAGCTCGAAAACTCCGCAAGTCTTCGACATTATGGCGCAATTAGCCAACATTCCTGCACGGATAACGCTGTATGAGTTGCTGCGATTATCCAAAGAAACCAGGGAGGCCCTACAAGAAGCTTTGGCCAATGCAGAGGTATTTCTGACTCAAGTCAAGCCGATACCTGAACAGCCAGAACCGCTGAGTCAACAGTGCAACATAGCGACTAAAAACCTTCCCTGCATTACTTTCACCAAAGAAGATATGCAGACGAAGAATTCGAACCACGATCGGCCGTTATATTTCGTCGGATACATTGGCTCCAGCCAAGTCAACCGAATCCAAGTGGATCCGGGTTCTGCTGTGAGTATTATGCCGCTTCGCTTGATGCACTTCCTTGGTATTCCAGTTAGCAAGTTGGCGTCCACAGGCACTGTTATCTATGGGTTCAATACCAGCGGGTCAAGACCTTTAGGTAAAATTCGGGTAAAGTGTCAAATGGGAGTACCAGCGGGTCAAGACCTTTAGGTAAAATCCGGATAAAGTGTCAAATGGGAGATTTGAAGATAGAAGTCACATGTTATGTGATCGATGCCGAGACTTCATATAACTTACTCTTGGGTCGACCTTGGATCCATAGTAACGTTATAATCCCCTCCACTCTCCATCAGTGTTTGAAATATGTCGACACTGATAATAGGGTTAGAACGGTGGTCGCGGATAAGCAACCATTTAAAGGGTATGAGAATTATTTCACTGATTCTCTCCTTTATGGTAACGAATCCGATACTGAATCATCGGCCCAAGGCACAGACAGCGGAGAAGAAGCTGATTTCAACCTTGACGATGATCAAACGTCAGAGGGCAGTTGTAACTGGCAACTTGCCACTAATGAAATAAATAATGATTTAGAGTACTCCCTGTCTCTTGATGATGTGATAACAGAATTGTATGATAATCCTGATTTGTATATGCCGCTTTAGTCATCCTATGTAACAAAGGAGCGCCTTCAGCATTCTTTCGGAACAACCATGATCATCCCGAACAAAATAGGAGGTGCAAAAGAAGTAATTTACGGTAAAAGAAAAAGCTCTCCGTTACCAGTTCATTTCCTAAGTGAAGATGAAGATGATGACAAACCTGGTCAGCATTTATCTAAGTATAGTCCAGAAGCGCGCAAGCTCATGGAAAAGCAGGGGTACGATTTCACACTCGGAGAAGGTTTATACTTCGATCGAGGTCCTCGTAATCCAGCCACATGAAGAAGAACGGTAAAATCAGGATTTGCATCGACTTCAGAGACCTGAATACGGCATGTCCAAAAGACAATTTTCCTCTCCCAATCACAGATGTTATTATTGACAATACATGCAGATTTGAGAGAATGTCTTTTATGGATGGTTTCTCAGGATATAACCAAATCAAGATGCACCCAGATGACGAGAAGCATACAGCGTTCAGAACGCCCCTTGGTGTATTCTGCTACACGGTGATGCCATTCGGTCTAAAGAATGCAGGCGCCACGTATCAACGAGCGATGACTAAGATTTTCCAAGAACATCTCAGGAAAACAGTCGAGTGCTACGTTGACGATTTGGTTGTAAAAAGCCGTAACAAAGAAGATCACATCAAGGACTTGAAGACGATGTTCGATCTCATGCGAAGCCATCAATTGAAGATGAATCCTACTAAATCTTTCCTTGGAATGTCTAGCGGAAAATTCCTTGGATTCGTCGTCACCACTAAAGGTATACACATCGATCCTGACAAAGTGAAGGCGATACGCGAACTGCAACCTCCTAGAAATCTAAGAGAGCTCAGAGGATTGCAAGGGCGGCTAGCTTACATCCGGCGGTTCATCTCAAACCTTTCCGGGAAATGCCAACCATTCTCTAAGCTAAACAAGAAAGCGGTGTCATTCATCTGGGACGACGCCTGAAACATATCTGACGAATCCTCCTGTTCTCGTTGCACCGAAATCGGGTAAACCGTTCTTAATTTACATCAAGGCGATGAACCACTCGATAAGTGCTTTACTAGCACAAGACGATGATGACGGTCACGAGTCAAGCCGATACCTGAACAGCCAGAACCGCTGAGTCAACAGTGCAACATAGCGACTAAGAACCTTCCCTGCATTACTTTCACCAAAGAAGATATGCAGACGAAGAATTCGAACCACGATCGGCCGTTATATTTCGTCGGATACATTGGCTCCAGCCAAGTCAACCGAATCCAAGTGGATCCGGGTTCTGCTGTGAGTATTATGCCGCTTCGATTGATGCATTTCCTCGGCATCCCAGTAAGCAAGTTGGCGTCCACAGGCACTGTTATTTATGGATTCAACACTAGTGGGTCAAGACCCTTGGGTAAGATCCGGGTGAAGTGCCAGATGGGAGATCTGAAGACAGAAGTCACGTGTTATGTGATCGATGCGGAGACTTCGTACAACTTACTATTGGGTCGGCCTTGGATCCATAGTAACGTGATAATTCCCTCTACTCTCCATCAGTGTTTGAAGTATGTCGACACTGACAATGAGGTTAGGACGGTGGTCGCGGATAAGCAACCATTCAAGGGGTATGAGAATTATTTCACCGATTCTCTCCTTTATGGTAACGAATCCGATACTGAACCATCGGCCCAGGGCACAGACAGCGGAGAAGAAGCTGATTCTGAAGCCGGATTCGATTACAATGGCGGTTTTGTTTTAAATGACATTGTACCCTTTGTAATCAATCTTGACGATGAACAATCGTCAGATGGAGGTTGTAACTGGCAACTTGCCGATATTGCAATAAAAGATGATTTAGAGTACTCCTTGTCTCTTGATGATGTGATAAAAGAGCTGTACGACAATCCTGAGTTGTATATGCCGATCCGATCATCCTATGTAACGAAGGAACACCTCCAGCATTCTTTCGGAACAACCATGGTCATCCCGAACAAAGTAAGAGGTGCTAAAGAAGTGATTTACGGTAAAGGAAAAAGCTCTCCGTTACCAGATCATTTCCTAAGTGAAGACGAAGATGATGACAAACCTGGTCGACATCTATCCAAGTATAGTCCAGAAGCGCGCAAGCTCATGGAAAAGCAGGGCTACGATTTCACACTCGGAGAAGGTTTATACTTCGATCGAGGTCCTCGTAATCCAGCCAAAGCAGTATATGTACCAAAAGGTAAACCTGAGGATTATTATAAATATGGGCGAGGCTTAGGTTATGTTTCATCAGATGACGAATGTGGTTGGCAAATTATCGATCAAATTGCTAACAAAGCCAAGAAGGGATACTCTCCCGATGCTTCAGAGTGGGACTCCGATACAAGTCTGGGAGAAGTTTTCAAAACCCTAATGGCGAACATGACTACAGCTGATCCATCCACCATGGAAGACGACGATCAAATGCCAACATGGGAAGACCCGTGGGTTCACCATCTGAATATGCAGTATGGCGATAGGTTCGAGCAAAGAGAACCACCCACTGAAGATAAAATAGTCCAGATTAACATGGGTGATGAAGCTAACCCAAAGCCTATATTCATCAGCGACAGTCTTCCCCCAGATGAGAAGGAGGAATTGATTGCTCTCATCAGGGAATATATCGACGTCTTCGCATGGAATTATGAAGACATGCCAGGGCTCGACCCCAATGTCGCAATGCACCGCCTCGATATCAAGCCGGATGCCAAACCTGTCAAGCAACAGCAAAGACGGTTTCGTCCGCAGATTATGGAAGCCATTGAGGCAGAGGTTAAGAAGTTGATCGAATCAGGATTTATCCGAGAGGAACAACATCCAGACTGGTTAGCCAACATCGTTCCCGTCATGAAGAAGAATGGCAAAATCAGGATTTGCATCGACTTCAGGAACCTGAATGAAGCATGTCCGAAAGACGATTTCCCTCTCCCGATCACGGATGTCATTATCGACAATACATGTGGATTTGAGAGGATGTCCTTCATGGATGGATTTTCGGGATATAACCAGATCAAGATGCATCCAGAGGATGAGAAGCATACGGCGTTTAGAACACCCCTCGGCGTTTTCTGCTATACGGTGATGCCTTTCGGCCTGAAGAATGCCGGTGCCACATACCAGCGAGCGATGACTAAGATTTTCCAAGAACATCTCAGGAAAACAGTCGAATGTTACGTTGATGATTTGGTTGTGAAAAGCCGCAACAAGGAAGATCACATCAAGGATTTGAAGACAATGTTCGATCTCATGAGGAGTCATCAGTTGAAGATGAACCCCACTAAATCATTTCTTGGAATGTCCAGCGGAAAATTTCTTGGGTTCGTCGTCACCACTAAGGGTATACATATCGATCCTGATAAGGTGAAGGCGATACATGAATTGCAGCCCCCGAGGAATCTGAGAGAACTCAGAGGATTGCAAGGGCGTTTAGCTTATATCCGGCGTTTCATCTCAAATCTTTCTGGGAAGTGCCAACCGTTCTCTAAGCTGAACAAGAAAGGAGTATCATTCATCTGGGATGATGCCTGCCAAAAAGCGTTCGAAGATATCAAAACATATCTGGCGAACCCTCCTGTTCTCGTTGCACCGAAATCTGGTAAACCGTTCTTGATTTATCTCAAGGCGATGAACCACTCGATAAGTGCCTTACTAGCGCAAGACGATGATAACGGTCACGAACAGGCAGTTTATTACCTCAGTCGGACCTTGGTAGGCGCTGAGTCTCGATATCCGATGATTGAGAAAGAATGCCTTGCATTGGTATTTGCGATGCAAAAGATGCGGCATTACCTGGTGGGACAGACGATCTACGTTATCTCCAACGTTAATCCAGTACGGGTGTTTATGACGCAACCGGCCTCTATGAATTGGCGGCTAGCTAAGTGGGCCCTTCTCTTGTCCCAATACGATTTGCACTTCAAGCAGCAGAAGTCGATAAAAGGACAGGCGATTTGTGACCTTTTGGCGGCAAACCCGACCACAGATACGGCAGAAGTATATGATGACTTGCCGGATGAAACCCACGAGGTTAACACCACATCACACCAACAAGTATGGCAATTATACTTCGATGGTGCCTCAAGGGCAGTTAATAGAGTAATAACCCCGGGATGTCCTACAGTTTCCTCTGGAGTTGGAGTCGTCTTAATCTCCCCTGGAAAGCACGTGATGCCTCGGGCTTATTCGTTGACTAGTCCGTGCTCCAATAATGTTGCCGAATACAACGCGCTTCTCATTGGACTCAGTTTCGCCAAAGAGCTGGGGGTCGAATATCTCGAAGCTTTTGGGGATTCTCAATTGATAGTCAACCAAGTCCGGGGAGAGTATGAAGTCAGGAACCAGGACCTGATCCCATACCACCAAGAGGCCATCAAAATGGCAGAATCTTTTGAAGAATTCTTTATTGAATACATCCCTCGTCTCCAGAATGCTTATGCGGACGCACTGGCGGCACTAGCAGTATCACTGGCACAGCCTCCCGAAGCTGAGCTGTTAGTCACAGTACGGACGCATCAACTCTGCGTACCCATATACAGTACGGAGATTGAAGAAGAAGAGCCAAGGAGGTGAATTCAACTCAAATTGGGTCTGAGTCCCGAGATTGGCGTTTTCCCATCATTGACTACGTCCAGTATGGTATTCTGCCAGAAGACGTAAAAGAAAAGGAATCAATCCGTCGAAGAGCTCCGAGATTCTTCTACAATACTGAGACCCATACATTATACCGTAGAGGGTACGACGGTCTTTTACTCCGATGTCTTTCGAACAGAGAAGCAAATGAAGTTCTTAAGGAAGCACACGAAGGAGAATGTGGTGCGCATCAGCCCGGTCCTAAACTGTATGATCGCATCAGGAGGATGGGATATTTCTGGCCAACGATGGTTCGTGACGCAATCGAATACGCACGAGAATGCCACGCTTGCCAGATACATGCGAATTATATGCATCGACCGCCAGAGCAGTTGCACACGTCAACCACGTCATGGCCGTTCGAGACATGGGGTATGGACATTGTCGGTCCTATTATCCCCCCTTCAGTCAAAGGCGATAGATTCATCCTCGCAATCACAGATTATTTCTCAAAGTGGGCTGAAGCAATTCCGCTCAGAGAAGTGAAGACAAACAACGTCATCAATTTCATCAAGCATCACGTCATATACCGACACTGCGTGCCAAGACGGATCATTCATGACAACGGTCCACAGTTCATAAGCAATTGAAGACGTTTCATCAACACCTTATTATCCCGCCGCGAATGGACTAGCTGAGGCTTTCAACAAGACGATCAACAAGATCCTGTCAAAGCTCGTGAAGACCAATAAACGAGACTGGGACGATAAACTCGGTGAAGCACTCTGGGCTTATCGCACCACCATAAGCACACCTACAGGGGCCACCCCATATTTGTTGGTATACGGATGTGAAGCTGTGCTACCTTTGGAGATTCAAATCCCGTCACTTCGGATCGCTCTCGCAACTGAGATGACGACAGAAGAACAGCATCAAAAACGTCTCGAAGAACTCGAGAAGTTGGATGAAAAGCGCTTAGAGGCTCAACAACAAATTGAGTTATATCAAGCCAGAATATCTAGGGCTTTCAACAAAAGGGTCCGACAGAGAAGCTTCAAGGAAGGAGATCTAGTCCTCGCTGCTCGCCGACCGATAATCCTCAATTCCAAGAACAAAGGTAAATTTAAACCCAAGTGGGAAGGACCGTTTGTGATAGACACAGTCTACTCAAACGGTGCATATCGCCTGATTACTCAAGAAGGCACCAGGCAATTAATGCCAATAAATGGGAAGTTCCTGAAAAAGTACTATCCCTAGTACATTCAGGATAACCCATTTACCGGGAAGTTCCTTGAAGAATATTACATTTAATATTCTAGAGGATAACCCAAAATCTTTTTCACCACCAAAATCCCTCACTGATCAATTTCAATTGACAGTGTGTCCACCAAAAATGTCTTTCTGGCCCTCTTGATTCTTTCCATGAACAAGAGGTCCACTTTTATTTTGGAGTCCCCTTTCGATAAACGAAAGAGCTCCCTTCTTTTTCTCTTCGGTTAAGCCCTCTCATGGCTATAACCGAAGTTGGAATTCCACTTCGATAAACGAAGAACTCATTTCTTCAGTTTAGATAACCAAGATTCTCGGAGTGAAGATCCCACTTCTAGTTTCTTTTGCGCTGGAAATAGAATATAAAATTCTTCCTTTCCAGAATCAAGGAATAGAATATAAAATTCTTCCTTCCTTGTTATTCGGGTTTGCCTTCACCCTAAAAGAAGACCGGGAAATAGAATATAAAATTCTTCCTTTCCCGCACCGATCTTTCTAAAATTTGTT
>NC_033802.1:27278329-27286628 GCF_001876935.1 Asparagus officinalis
AAGCGGCGTGGCCTCATCATGCGGGTCGAAGTCTACTAGCTCTTCCAAAAGATATATGAGTTCCTCTAAACAGGTCAACCTGATCTCACATCGCCCAGCTAGCCGGATGCCACCTACACGCTCAATGTCTTTAAGACTATCTGCTATGAAAGGGAGCAAATCATAATCTCTTCCCCGTCCAGAACTAATGGCGGTGACCGTTTGTTGTATAACCTTCTCTACTTTTTGGAGGATGTCCTGCAAGGATTCGGAGACCAGGAAGACAGATTCTTGGTCAGACATAATTGCAGCAGTGGGATCCCCTTCCCCTTCATCGTCGGATATTAGGATGATTTCGGGACTCAACCGAGGAAGTGGACCGATAGCCTGCCTAGTGGAAACCGAAGATAAAACATCCCCACGACGTCCGTTCACCGCATGAGATGAAAATGCTCGGGAAGGATTCTCAACTGAAAACAAGCAATAAAACGTTTGTTAATTCCAGTTATAAAAGGAAATTGAACTCATCTTACGAAAGGGTAAGATAGAGTCGTTGCCTTATAAAGGGTGAGACGATTTGGCCACGTTGTACGTTCATAAGATAGGGTATATCGACAATATATCCCTGCCTTATAAGGTACAATGTAGCGTCAAAACGCCCCCTTTATTTTGAGGTATGGTTTTGACCAAGCAAAACACAACGTGGAGTAAAAAGGACCAATTTGCAAATTTCCAAGAAAAAATGGACTAATTTGTAAATTTCTAAAAAAAATAGCTCACCGGCATAAGAGGGAGGCGCGCCATCAGCCGACGCGGTAGAGGATTGACCCCTCGCAATACGAGACATGGTAATCTGCAAAATAAATTAAGGGATCAGATCCAAAAAAAAAAAAGAGGGTTCCTCTTTTTATTGCAATTCTACCCCCTGAAAAAGGAGCTCGAGGTGCCAAATCATAATCCTAACCCTCATATGCAACCTCATAAATTCATGTACTAAATTAAACAAAAAAAAATACCAAAATTATGGAGGATTTACCTGAGGGAAAGCTCGAAGATCCGACAAAAAATCAAAGCTTGAAAGAGGCTCAGAGCTCGAGGGGCCTGAGAGAAATTTTTATTTAGAGTTTTTTGAGGGATTTTTCAGTCTAAGATCTAAGGGAATGATGGATCTAGGGTATTTATAAAGATTATGAAGATTTGAGGGAAAAAGAATGCAAGAGGGAAGAGGAATCCAAGCAATAGGAGTAAAAGGGGGCCGGCCCTAGGAGGAGGAAAAGAAAAGAAAAAGACCCCTTTTTTATGATGTTGAACCAAGCCTAGTTGAACCGGACCAGACCTGGTTTGAACCAGAATTCAAATTGAAGCTGAATCAAGCATCGAAACAACTTCAAATCGACCGAGGGTTCAGTCCTTGGTTTATTCTTGCCTCTCCCACATATTCTTCAAATCGACCGAGGGTTCAGTCCTTGGTTTATTCTTGCCTCTCCCACATATTCGGAAGGATCAGAAAAAAATTTTAGCCTAATTACTGCCTTTTTTTGCTCATTATCAAGCCAGTTCAGCTCATTTGGGCACAGAAATTACTCCAATAAGGTATACGAGTATAAACTATTCCCTATTTTTTTGTTGAGAAGTTCCTGGAGAATATTTTTCATAAATATTCTTAAGGATAACTCAACAACACTACGCCGGACAACGCGTCGCAAATAAAAACTCAACGCCAACAATCGATGGTCAGCTAAAGATTAGAAAATCAGGAATCGACTTCCAGTTTAAAATTCCAACAACGGTCAAACAATAAATGCAGCACCGGAACTCTTACAGACATTCGACAAAGCACCGAATAGCCTGGAAGATTGAAGGAATCAATAACAGAAGCCATTCCAAAGTCCCGTTACACCAATTGAAGGTTGGGACAATCATATCCAAAGTACTCCAGACTCTTCTATAAAAGAACGAGGCTGAAATACTTTGGAGGGGGTATCTGTAGGCGTATAAAATTGCTTATAGGTCCCTTAGCATAGCTCGGCACAAACCGACGAACTAACGAGGCGACGAGGTTGACGAATCGCACGCAAGTAACGGAATACATCCATTCATGTGTGGAATCAAGCCAAGGGTTCGAAGAATCAACGAGTCATCCAAACAAGAGCGGACTCGGATGAATCACAACCGAATCAAGATCGGTTTCGGACTCGAACTCAGAATCGGATTTACTACCAAATCAGGAATCGGATTTACTGCCAAATCAGAGTCTAAGTCAACCGAAAAAACGGATACAACGGACAAAACGACGAAACAGAAAAGCCTAAGGGGGGCTCGGCCAAAGCCGAGCCAGGGGTGGCCCGGCCAGGCCCGAGCCACCCATGGGTGGCTCGGCCCAGTGCCGGCCACCCATGGGTGGCCGACCCAGATCTGTGCGCGGGCACAGTTCAGAGAGCCTATAAATAGGCTCCCCTTTGTTCATTTGAAAAGGTTGGAACTTTGAGAGCCCAAACTCTGCCGAATTGGAGATCGAGCTTGGAGTTTTGAAGACTTGAGGACTTGAAGATTCAGATCTGATTCTTGGCGAGCGTCCACGTCACAAAAGGCAGGATTTCGAGAGAGGTAAAAATCAGATCTGAGATCTACACGAGATCACACTCCGGATCAAAGCTTGGCCTTTGATCCCGAGAATTAAAGGCTACTATTTCCTTGAAGAAATAGTACCCTCGGCTATTATTTCCTTGGTGAAATAATACCCGTCGAATCGTGTAGATCCGACCAGAACCCTCGGCTATTATTTCCTTGGTGAAATAATACCCGTCGAATCGTGTAGATCCGACCAGATCTAGATCACGTGGTGGTCCACGGATTAACCCCGGCGTCGGCAAAGAACCCACACAAGCAAGAGACCGCAAAACAGGATCTTGCGATTTGTTCTAAAGGAAAGTTGTAAAAGGAAAGTTGTAATTTTTTCTTTTTTTTGATTTCGTTGTAACCGGATCTAAAAAAAGACCGGATCTTTGTAACCGAAAAATAGTTATTCAAGATGACAATGAATTCTAAGAAGGCAATTTTCACCGCGAACAATAATGGTCACGAACAGGTAGTCTATTACCTAAGTCGGACCTTGGTAGGCGCCGAGTCTCGATATCCGATGATTGAGAAAGAATGTCTCGCATTGGTATTCGCAGTGCAAAAGATGCGTCATTACCTGGTTGGACAGACGATTTACATCATTTCTAACGTTAATCCAGTACGGGTATTTATGACACAACCGGCCTCTATGAATTGGCGGTTAGCGAAGTGGGCCCTTCTCTTGTCCCAATATGATTTGCACTTCAAACAGCAGAAGTCGATCAAAGGACAAGTGATTTGTGATCTTTTAGCGGCAAACCCGACAACGGATACGGCAGAGGTATATGATGACTTGCCGGATGAAACCCACGAGGTTAACACTACGTCGCACCAACAAGTATGGCAATTATACTTCGATGGTGCTTCGAGGGCAGTTAATAGGGCAATAACCCCCGGATGTTCTACAGTCTCCTCCGGAGTTGGAGTTGTCTTAGTTTCCCCGGGGAAGCATGTGATGCCTCGGGCTTATTCACTGACTAGTCCCTGTTCCAATAACGTAGCCGAGTACAACACGCTTCTCATTGGACTCAGTTTCGCCAAAGAGCTGGGGTCGAATATCTCGAAGCTTTTGGAGATTCTCAATTGATAGTCAACCAAGTCCGTGGAGAGTATGAAGTCAGGAACCAAGACCTGATCCCGTACCACCAGGAGGCCATCAAAATGGCAGATTCTTTTGAAGAATTCTTTATTGAATACATCCCTCGTCTCCAGAACGCTTATGCGGATGCACTGGAAGCACTAGCGGTATCACTTGCGCAGCCTCCCGAAACTGAACTATTAGTCACAGTAAGGACGCATCAACTCTGCATACCTATATACGATATGGATATTGAAGAGGAAGATGACGGAAACATAATCGCCAAGGAGGTGAATTCAACTCAAATTGGGTCTGAGTCCCGAGATTGGCGTTTTCCTATCATTGACTACGTCCAATATGGTATTTTGCTAGAGGATGTAAAAGAAAGAGAATCAATCCGTCGAAGAGCACCAAGATTCTTCTATAATACCGAGACCCATACATTATACCGTCGAGGGTACGATGGTTTGTTACTCTAATGCCTCTCGAACAAGGAAGCAGAAGAAGTTCTTAAGGAAGCACACGAAGGAGAATGTGGTGCGCATCAGCCTGGTCCCAAACTGTATGATCGCATCAGGAGAATGAGATATTTTTGGCCAACAATGGTTCTTGACGCAATCGAATACGCCCGAGAATGTCATGCATGTCAAGTACATGCAAATTATATGCACCCACCACCGGAGCGTTTACACACGTCAACCACATCTTGGCCGTTCGAGACATGGGGTATGGACATTGTCGGTCCTATTTTTCCCCCTTCGGTCAAAGGTGATCGATTCATTCTCGCAATCACGGATTACTTTTCAAAGTGGGCTGAAGCAATTCCGCTTAGAGAAGTGAAGACGAACAACGTCATCAATTTTATCAAACATCATGTTATATACCGACACGGCGTGCCAAGACGGATCATTCATGACAACGGTCCACAGTTCATAAGCAACGCCTTCGTCAGGTTTTGTGACAAGTTCAAAATTCAAGATATTTCGTCAACAACTTATTATCCCGCTGCGAATGGATTAGTTGAGGCGTTTAACAAGACGATCATTAAGATCCTGTTAAAGCTCGTGAAGACCAATAAGCGAGATTGGGATGATAAACTCGGTGAAGCACTCTGGGCTTATCGTACCACCATACGCACACCTACAGAAACTACCCCATATTCGTTGGTATACGGATGTGAAGCTGTGCTACCGTTGGAAATCCAAATCTCATCCCTTCGGATCGCTCTCGCAACCAAGATGACGACAGAAGAACAACATCAGAAACGTCTCGAAGAACTCGAAATGTTGGATGAAAAGCGCTTGGAAGCTCAACAACACATTGAGTTTTATCAAGCCAGAATATCTAGGGCTTTTAACAAAAGAGTCCGACAGAGAAGCTTCAAGGAAGGAGATCTGGTCCTCGCTGCTCGCCGACCAATAATTCTCACCTCCAAGAAGAAAGGTAAATTCGAACCCAAATGGGAAGTACCGTTTGTAATAGACACAGTCTATTCAAACGGCGCATATCGCCTGATTACTCAAGAGGGCGCCAGGCAATTAATGCCAATAAATGGGAAGTTCCTGAAAAAGTACTATCCCTAGTACATTCAAGATAACCCATTTACCGGGAAGTTCCTTGAAGAATATTACACTTAATATTCTAAAGGATAACCCAAAATCATTTTCACTACCAAAATCCCTCACTGGTCAATTTCAATTGACTGAGTCCACCAAAAATGTCTTTCTGGCCCAAACCACCAGCAATTTCCCCTCTTGATTCTTTTCATGAACAAGAGGTCCACTTTCAGTTCAGAGTCCCCTTTCGATAAACGAAAGAACTCCTTTCTTTTTTCTCTTTGGTTAAGCCTTCTCATGGTTATAACCGAAGTTGAAATTTCACTTCGATAAACGAAAAAACTCATCTTCAGATTAGATAACCAATCTATAAAAAGGTAAGTTTATCTAGATCTTCCAGATTCTCGGAGTGGACACCCCACTTCTAGTTTCTTCCTCGCTGGAAATAGAATATAAAATTCTTCCTTTCCAGAATCAAGGAATAGAATATAAAATTCTTCCTTCCTTGTATTCGGGTTCGCCTTCACCCTAAAAGAAGACCGGGAAATAGAATATAAAATTCTGCCTTTCCCGCATCGATCTTTTCCGAAATTTATCAATTTAGGATTCATCCTAGGAAGTTTATCCCGAATCCTAAGCAGGGATAAGTCTGCGCCTAACACGCGCTGCCGGTTTAGTCTTTCTCCGAAGAAGAAGACACCAGAGTTCGATTCTGGGGTATTCTATCCTGAAACCTAAGCAAGGATAACCACATATTCAATATTGTGGCAGGTTATTATTAATAACACCAAAATCCATGCCTTACACGCATGGGGAATTTCATCCTGAATCCTAAGAAAGGATATGCCGACGTCTAACACGCGTCGTCGGTTTAGTCTTTCTCTGTAGGAAAAAGACACCAGAGTTCGATTCTGGGGTATTCTAGCCCGAAGCCTAAGTAGGGATAAGTCAGCGTCTAATACACGTTGCCGGGTAGCCTATTCTCGTAACAATGGCGAAGTCTACGTATTCGGAGTCGTAGCAGCGAGTCTCGGAGAATTTACTCTCTTAGCACAACGTTACATGCGGAACGGATTTAGATAATCCGCATGCTAGCCTGACTCAAACGGTAGTCGGTAAAGGCTAATCAAACTCGTTGAAGGCTGGGGGTTAGCCAAAAATCCTAAAGTCAACACCTAACACGTGTTGCCGGGTAGCCTATTCCCGTAACAAATGGTAAAGCCTATGTATTCGACATCATAGCACAAAGTCTCAGAGAATTCACTCTCTTAGCACAACGTTACATGCGGAACGGATTTAGACAATCCGCATGCTAGCCCGACTCAAACGGTAGTCGGTAAAGGCTTATCAAACCCGTTGATGGCTGAGGGTTTGCCAAAAATCCTATGAGTATTATGGTCAATCATTCCAAACAGAATGAGAAATCACAATAAAGATAAAGATAAAACCATTTCCACTAAGAGGATCAAAAGTCAAAATATTCAGTAAATGAAATCATACATCAAGCCTATGGCTAAAAATCTGCTGACTAAACTTAGACAGCTTCTCATCATAAGCTTGCCTAAGCTCATCTTGCAATTCAGCTCTGAGGGATTCTTCAGTGGTGGCTAAAGTCTTCACAGCAATCTCCTCCATCTCGGCCAGCTTCTGCTTCAAGGATTTCAACTCCTCAGATAAGGCAGTGTGGGCTTGCTGATCCTGTACCTTCGTCATCTGAAGGATACTCAAAGTCTCCTCTTCTTCACGAAGCCCTCTTCTGAACTGTTCTATCTTGGTCTCGCAAGAGGCAATAGATAAGTCAAGATCGTCAAGTGAAGATGATCTAACAGCAAGGTTAGCCTCAACTCGGTCTACTCGATCCCGATGCACCTGAATCTCGAACTCAGCAAAAACTCGAGTATCGCGCCATGTCTGTAAGCGAGCATCCAAATTGGCAGCAATGAATGAAGAGGCACTTGCATCCCGGAGCTCACGTAACATCTGAAGCTCGTGCTCTAGGCAACCAAGGTCATCAACTATAGCCTTCGCCAGATCCGGATATCCTGCATCCCTTATTGAATTTATTCTGGGATCAAGGAAAGGCTTAAATTGGTGAAGGAAAAGTCCGTCGTTGAAGAGTTTGCCAATCATAGCATTCACGAAGGAGAAGAAGGAGCGGACTTCAATATAGATGACGATCTTCTCAGGGTCGTTGTCTGATAATAACTCCTTCACAAGGACATGAAGCCGAGAAGAAAGCCCTACACAAAAAGGAGAAATCCGTCAAAAGCCTTGATGAGGAAATAAATAATATTTCTCAGTTGCTTGATTTATACCTTCTTCCCCTTGAGTTACTAAGGGTCCGAGGATTTTTTGAGCCTAATTACTGCCTTTTTGGGTCATTATCAGGCCGGTTCAGCTAATTCTTAATACTCCAATAAGGTATACGAGTATAAACTATTCCCTATTTTTGTTGAGAAGTTTCTGGAGAGTATTTTTCTAAAAAATATTCTTAAGGATAACTCAACAACACTCCGAAAAGTATAAGAGTATAAACTACTTCTCAAGATTCCAGCAGACGTACGACTATAAACTATGTCAAACGCCGGACAACGCATTACAAATGAAGACTCAACGCCAACAATCGATGGTCGGTTCTATGTTGAAACAGCAAACACGAGCTAAAAATCAAAAAATCAGGAATTGACTTCAAGTTCAAAATTCCGACAACGGTCAGACAATAAATGCAGCACCGGAACCCTTGCAGACATTCGATAAAGCACCGAATAGCCTGGAAGATTGAAGGAATCAAGAATAGAAGCCATTCCAAAGTCCCGTTATACCGATTGAAGGTTGGGACAATCATATCCAAAGTATTCCAGACTCTTCTATAAAAGAATGAGACTGAAATACTTTGGAGGGGGTATCTGTAGGCGTATAAAACTTCTTATAGGTCCCTTAACACAGCTCAGCACGGTGATTCAACAAACCATCGGACCATCGGGCGATATATCCAAGCTGGATCGTTAGACCACAACACTGAAGCGGATTTACTGCCAAATCAGGATCCGGACTACCAAATCAGAGT
>NC_033802.1:27287033-27300743 GCF_001876935.1 Asparagus officinalis
AATAGTACCCCCGGCTATTATTTCCTTCGTGAGATAACACCCGTCATACCGTGTAGATCCGACCGGATCAAGATCGCGCGGTGGTCCACGGATTAACCCCGGTGCAGGCGAAGAACCCACACAAGCAAGAGACCGCAAAACAGGATCTTGCGATTTGTTCGAGAAAAGAAAAGTTGTAATTTTTATTTTTTCTTTGATTTTGTTATAACCGGATCTTATAAAAAGACCGGATCTTTTGTAACTGATAAACTGTTGCTGAAGAGAACAATGAATTCAATGAAAGCGATTTTCCCCGCGAACACCAACTTCTGAAGAGAATAAAACTATAGCAAATTCAATAAATTTTGTCATTACGAGAAAGAGTTGGAACCGAAGAGAAGTAACTAGCGATAATGCATTTGCATATAATGTAGCACTTGATATTATGGAAGAAGACGAGGATCATGAACCCAGATCGCTTGATGAATGTCAGTGAAGAAATGATTGGCCAAAATGGAAATATGCGATCCAATCTGAATTAGATTCACTGGCTAAACAAAAAGTTTTTGGATCTATATTCCAAACACATGAAGGTGTAAAGCTAGTAGGATATAAATGGGTATTTGTGAGGAAAAGAAATAAGAAAAATGAAATTGTGAGATATAAAGCAAGACTTGTAGCCCAAGGAATTTCACAAAGACCGGGATTTGATTATGATGGGATATATTCTCCAGTAATGGATGGAATTATATTTAGATATTTTGTGAGTTTAGCAGTACATGAAAAACTTGATATGTGTCTGATGGATGTAGTCATTGCTTATTTATATGGAACATTAGATAATGATATCTATATGAAAATTCCTAAAGGCTTTAGCATGCTTGAAGCATGTAAATCAAATCCTAGAGAAATGTACTCAATTAAGTTGCAAATATATTTGTATGGACTCAAGCAATCTGGACGAATGTGGTATAACCGCCTTAGTGAATGTTTAGTCAAAGAAGGATTTGTATGGACTCAAGCAATCTGGACGAATGTGGTATAACCGCCTTAGTGAATGTTTAGTCAAAGAAGGTTATACAAATGACAAGCAATCTGGACGAATGTGGTATAACCGCCTTAGTGAATGTTTAGTCAAAGAAGGTTATACAAATGACCTTATATGTCCATGTGTTTTCATAAAAAGGAATGGGTCAAATTTTGTGATCATTACTGTATACGTTGATGACCTTAATCTGATTGGAACCCCTGAAGAGCTCCAAAAGATGATTGAATATTTGAAGAGATAATTTGAGATCAAAGATTTTGGAAAAAACAAATTTTGCCTTGGTTTACAAATTGTGCATTTAGAAAATGAGATTTTTGTTCATCAAACTGCTTATATCCAGAAGGTATTAAAGCGGTTCTACATGGATAAAGAACATCCATTAAGTACCTCAACGGTCGTTAGGTCACTTGATCCTGCTAAGGATCTTTTTAGACCAAAAGAGGAAGATGAAGAGATCCTTGGTCTTGAAATACCATATCTCAGTGCAGTAGGCGCACTAATGTATCTTGCTAATTGTACAAGATCAGATATATCATTTTCTGTGAATTTATTAGGAAGATTTAGTTCATCTCCTACAAAACGACATTGGAACGGTATAAAGCATATTTTTCGCTATCTCCACGGAACAATTAATATTGGCTTATTTTATTCTTACAATTCTCGACCTAAATTGCTTGGATATGTTGATGTTGGGTATTTATCTAACTCGCATAAAGCAAGGTCTCAAACTGGTTATTTATTTATATGTGGTGATACCGCTATTTCATGGTGATCTACGAATCAATCAATTGCTGCCACTTCTTCAAATCATGCTGAAATAATAGCAATTCATGAAGTCAGACGAGAATGTATTTGGCTAAGATCAATGATCCACTATATCCAAAAGAATAGTGGATTGTCTCCTGAAAATAAAAATCCTCCGACTATTTTGTGTGAAGACAATGCAACTTGTATAGCTCAATTAAAAGGAGGATATATTAAAGAAGATAGAATGAAACATATTTCACCAAAATTCTTCTTTACACATGATTTGTAAAAGAATGGTAAAATCGTTGTGCAACAAATCCGATCAAGTGATAATCTGGCAGATTTATTCACCAAGGCATTGCCGACTGCAACTTTTGAGAAATTGGTAAAAAAAATTGGAATACGTCGGTTAAAAGATCTCAAATAATATTTGAATCAGGGAGAGAAACTAATACACAAGAATTGTGTACTCTTTTTCCTTCACTAGGATTTTTTTCCCACTGAGTTTTTTCCTAGTAAGGTTTTAACGAGGCATATTATTTGTGTAATGTTGGACATCCAAGGGGGAGTGTTATGAAACAATTAAATGATGTGGATGTCCATTTAGTTTCTCAAAGAGATTGATACATGTACCCCTTGATATTCTCTATGAGTAATTAATATGATTCATGTATCATCATCTTAGTTTGTATATAAATAGAGGTATTCCTACCTCACTTTGAAAGGAGGAATTGAGGAAATAAAATTCTTTCTACTTCTTGTCTATTTTCTCTACTCTACTTTATTAGTTTTACAACAATACGCAATTATTTCCCTAGTGTGTTGTTCTTTCCTTCAGATGGTGATGGGCCAGCAGATATAAGGAGTCAAAAAAGCATGTTTTAGATATTAGTCCCTTACATCTTTTATATTTTGAAATTAGACCCTTAAATTATTGCAATTTCTGTAAGGTGTCCTAATTCATAGGTCATATCAAAATTAGTCACACAAATAATTAAAATTGTTGTTGGGTTTCCTAATTTTAAAGTCAATATGAATTTAATCCCTCAAATCAAGTGTAAGAAGCAACAATTATAAGAAAATTAGTCCCTCAAATCATCAAAATTAATATTAGGTTCCCCGATTCTTAATTTTTAGAAAAAATAGTAATTAGAGAGATTAATTTGAAACAACTAGTGAGAATTTGGGAAGCTACTTGAAATTGCTAGCAGGTTCCCAAATTCTCATAAGTGTTTCAAATTAATCTCTCTAATTACTAATTTAAAAAAAAAACTTAAAAATTAAGGGTCCTAATATCAAATTTCATTATTTAAGAGAATAATTTTAAAATAACTTAAGAATTTGAGGGATCTAATAGCAATTACAATGATTTGATTTGTTGACTAATTTTGAAGTAAGAAAAATTTAAAGGACTATCAAAGCCAGAAAAATCTTATATTTCTCTGCCCTTAATATGCATGATAAATACGTGGCCCCATAGCAAAAAATTTATAGATCCATCCTTGGTAATATAATATAATATATTATACTGTAATTATTATTATATTATATTATATACTAATATATTAAAAAATTATAAATTGATTAAGACTTTAATATATAAAGAATATTATATTTTAATAAATTTTCATGCCATCAATTATTCCCATCTTAGTTTCAAATTGTCATTATCCCAACTTATTCTACTTTAATCCACTTAAAATGTCGTTACCGGTTAAAGTTATCCTACTAAAATAATTATCCCACCTAGTTCTAAATTGTCTCACCAAATAAACCCCCTTACCAAATTCTTATAGCTATGGGTAGTTGTTGCCACATCACCAGGTGGTCTTCGTCCTTCCCATCAACCTCCGCGAGTTAGTTGGTCCATCATTACCATTATTTGCTCCCCACAATACAATTTTTTTTAATGTACACACAATACAATTTTTATTGTAAAACTAATAACCGTTTGATTAGAAATTTATTTCTGCACATTAAGAATTTTGTCCGAATAAAAGTTTTTGAAACTCCATTTCTGTTTCAACTACATTCAAATTTTAATCATATTGGATATTGTTATGACAGCAAAAAATTTGTTATAAAAGTAAAAATAAGCTAAAAATAGTTTCAAACATATAAACTGACAAACTCACACTACTGTTAGATTACTTAAGTAAAAAAAAGCTCGACGAAGGCCCAAAGAAAAAATGGCGATTTTAGGGGAGATTCGGAAAATTTGCTTGGCCCAGTAGAAACAACTAATTTCGTAGCGAAGAAGATTCGGGGTGAGTCAGTTCCCTCTTTATTTTCTGATTCTCTGTTTATTTCTAAGCCCAAGCCCAGTTCTTGACCTGCTCTGGGTAAATCTAGGGTTAACGATGATATTAGGGTTGAGTTAAATCCTACAGTGGGGATTGTTGGGAACGAATCTCAAGCAAAACCGACGGAGAAAGAAGAGGGGAATGGGTTAAAGTTGTTAAGAGAAACCCTAGACCGCCGCCTCCTCCCAAATCTTTTGTTGCTCCTCATTTCCTTTCTGCAAAGTTCATTCGAAGAAATAGGCTGTGTTTTCGTTGTGGGGGTTTAAAACATATGGCGGAAAACTGTAGAGATCCAGTTGTTTGCTTCAAATGCCAAGAAGTGGGGCATGAGGCGAGAAATTGTAGATCCGGAGGGATTAACCATGGATCTGATAACAGAGGGCATGGAAATGGTGGTCGTGGTCAAGGTTATGAAGGAAGAGGGCGTAATTCTGGAGGTCGAGGAAATTTTGGTGGTAGGGGTAATGGCGGACGATTTGGTGGTCGTATTGGGAGATCTGAACATCCTAATCCTTGGCAATGGAGGAGAGCGGCTTCTGCTTTCTCCTCTTCAAGAAATCTTGATCAATTTGTCGAAAATCTTCCACAAGACAAGGGTAAAAGGCCTCTTTCTGCTATTGATGAAGAAAAGTTGCAAGATTCTATGTTTAATTTTCAAGATCAATGACCTAGAAATTTTGGGGATTTGGAAGCTGAATTAAAAATTTTAGGTGATCGCCCTCGTTTTTCTTCAACCTTCCTCAATTTCGAGGGTGAGGTAAATTATGGCTTTTAAAAGTTTAGAAATTTTGCAATATATTTCATTTGTTGAAGGTGGTAATGTTTCCTTAAAAAGGTTAGAACTGGATCTGAGAGCGTTTTTTTCCTATGAACAAACATTGGGATGTAAGATTGTTTACCAATGGTGACGTTTTAGTGAAAATCCAATCGTGGAAACAAATGGAATATCTGATAAGTATGGGAGTTATAACTTTGAGATCTTGTAAGATCAAACTCAGAAGATGGAGTGCTTGGGAGGGAAATGTTGTTGAAAAAAGAAAATCTTGTGTTTGGATCAAGCTGAAAAATGTTCCTCCATATTTGTAGATTAAGGAATCATTTGAACTGATGATTAAACTTTTTGCGGACTTAGCAGAGCTTGATTCTTTAACAAGTGCTTGTACAGAATTTGTGGATGTAGTAATGCTGGTTAAGTGCTTGGAGTATGTTGATATTCTTAAAATGTTGAAAATATTTGTGGGAAAGAATCAATACAATGTAGACATATCTATCATGTCTGTTATGGGTGAAATCAATGAAGGGGAAAAGAAAAAACAAAAAGTTGATCAGGTGGAAGATACTTATCAAAGTTCTTATAATGATAAGTGGTTTAAAGGAAGAAACAATAGTAGGACTGGGTCTTCTTCTCATACTGTTACAGCAAATAATTTTTGGACAGTCAGACAAGATTTGAGAAATTCACCTTGGGGTTCTCCTGCTGCTAGGCTTTGGATGGATGCCAAGAATTTTTATCAAGAACAGAATGTTGAATGGGAACCTTGGGTGACTAATACTTCACAAAATGTTGGTGATGAACAAATTCCAGGGGGAGATGTGGTGGCTGTTTCTGAAGAAATACATGAACATGGGGCTGACACTGAAAAGATTAAAAATAAAGTGATGATTTGGTTTTTGATATTCCTCTTTTTTCTGAAAAGAAGGAAGACACAGGGGCAATTAGAATGGGAGAAATCCTTGATATTATTGATGAATCCGAAGGCAAAGCTCTAATAATAAATGAGGACCATGATCCAGTTAACTGGCTTTCTTTCCTAACTTCAGAGATCAATGAGGAAAACATAGAGAAAGATGAAGAAATTCCCGTGATCCAACCATTGAATTCTCTACCTCCTGAGGACTCAATTATTAATTCAAAAGTGACTTTTGTTAGGAGATGTTCCAGATTTGTGGATCTGGAACCTATGACGGCGCTAGCTAGAGCTACCTCAAGAATTACAAGAAATGCTGATAATTCTTCTCATGGAGTATCTACCAGTGGTTCAGGTGATAATTCTTCTTCTTTGGGTTCCTCTTTTGTACCTATTTTGTTTGAAAATTGCACTAACAATCAATTGCAGAAGTATGCTTCTAAATGTGCTATTATTCTTGAGTCTCAAGAGGATTTTGATCCTCTAAAAAAAGTAAGGCAAATGGAGATAGAGAGAGCTACCAATGAGTAGACTCTGGATATTTATTCCTTGTGGAGCTATATTTATGTTGATATGTTGATTACATGGAATGTGAGAGGATTAGGGTTGAATACTAAAAGATTTGGGGTTAAAGATTTTTGTCATCTAAATAAGTTTGAGATTGTTTGTTTACAAGAAACTAAGTTGAATTGTATTTCTGACAATATTCTCAAAAGTTTTGGGGATAATATGTTTGACTGGGGGAGCTTCTAGAGGAATTATGATTGGATGGAATACTTTTAAATGGAAGAGATTACAGGAGAAATCTGGTAAATATGTGTTGACAGTGGTTTTACAAAATAAAAAAATGATTTTATCTGGAATGTTTCATCAATTTATGGTCCTCATTGTAATAGCGAGAGACTGCTTTTTTGGCAGGAGTTTAAAGATGTTAAAAACATCTTTCCAGGTCCTTGGGTTGTGGTGGGGGACTTTAATGTTACCTCCAATCCAGATGAAAGAAAAGGCAAAAGTATCTATAGAATGGAAATGTAAAAATTTAATGAAGTGATCAATGAATTAGAATTGATTGATAGCCCTTTACATGAAAGAAAATTTACTTGGTCAAATAAAAGAAGATTTCCTTCTATGGCTAGGCTTGACAGAGTTTTTTTTAACTCTGAATGGGAAGATATTTTTCCTTTTTCAAAACAACAGGGCTTATGCAGTCAATTATCAGATCATGCTCCCATTAGATTTGACTGTGGAGATAATCAACATTTTGTTTATAAACTCAGATTTGAAAAAAATTGGTTTCAACCTGAGGAGTTTACTAAGAATGTACCTTTATGCTCCCTCAAGTACCTCTACTGCTAAAAACATGGTTGGAAAATTAAGATTCATGAGGAAATGTATTAAACAATGGGTTCATTCCAATTTTTATAGTGTTAGACAGAAAAAAGAAAGAGTTATTGGAAGACCTTTTAAAATGGAAAGTTTTAGAGGAGTGCAGAGATCTAACAGATGATGAGTTATTAAAAAATGACATTACTTTGTAGCTGAATGAATTTTTATTTCAAGAAGAGCAAATGTGGAAACAAAGGGCTAAAGCTCAATGGCGCAAAGAGGGAGACCAAAACACTGCATACTTCAATAAAATTGCCAATGGAAGAAAAAGAAATAACTTGATTTCATCTATTACTTATAATGATGTTGAAATAAGTTCTGAGGATGGTATTGCTCAGATTTTTTTAACCATTATAGCCAGATTTATGGTCAAAATGTTCCTAATAGATGCCAGCATGATTGGAATAAATTGCTCCATGTATCAGATTTGGGCTTCAGTGATATTGAACATCCTTTTTCAGTGGAAGAAGTTCATAGAGCTCTTTTTGACATGAATGGAGATAAATCTCATGGCCTTGATGGCTTTCTTGCTTTATTTTTTCAAGTGTTTTGGGACACTGTGATAAATGATGTTATGAAATTGTTTGATGAATTTTATGAGGGAAGATTAGAGATCAATAGACTTAACTATGCTCATATTGTTCTTATTCCTAAAAAGAGTGAGACTACTACAGTCAATGATTACATGCTCATTAGTCTTCTCAATGTGATTTACAAAATGATCACTAAAGTCCTTACTAATAGGCTGAATACTAAGCTTGAATTGCTCATTGATCCCATGCAGTCTGGTTTCATTAAAAATAGATTCCTCCTAGATGGAGTGGCTGTAGCCCAAGAGATTATTAATGATTGTTTTCATAATAAAAAAAGGGAGGGATTTTATTAAAACTAGATTTTGTGAAAGTTTATGATATGCTTGACTGGAATTTTATTCTGGAAGTTCTGAAAGCCAAATGATTTGGTGAAAGATGGATTAATTAGGTGAATTTAAGCTTAAATAGGGGTATGTCTGCCATTAACATAAATGGTAAAACAGGGAGTTGGATTATGTCTAAAAGAGGAGTTCGTCAAGGAGATCATTTATCACCCCTTTTATTTGTTCTGGCAGCAGATTCTTTTATAAAAATATTAAATCTTGCTGTGGATTCTCACCTTATTGAAGGGTTAGGCCCTGTTAACATGGATCATAAAGTTCACTCTTTCTAGTATGCAGATGATACTTTGATTTTTTACAAAAATGATAGAATGCAGTTAACAGTTTTGAAACTGATTCTATATTGTTTTGAACTTGCTTCTGGGTTAAAGATTAGTTTCAATAAGAGTATTCTTATAGCTCTGGAAAATAATGAATCTTTGCAACAAAATTTGGCCACTATGATAAATTGCAAGACTAGTAAATTTCCTATTACTTATTTTGGGATATCATTAAGGCATGGAAGATTAAAAAAAGAAGATTGGTTCCCTTTGATTGAAAAAATAGAGAAAAAATTATCCTTATTGAAAGGTAAATCCTTATCAAGAGGAGGTAGACTGGTGCTGGTTAATTCAGTCTTTTCTTATATGCCAATTTTCTAACTATCTTTCTTTTTGTTTCCTTCATGGGTTATTAAAAGAATTGATAAAATGAGAAGGAGATTTTTGTGGATTGGATCTTTAGATCATAAAGGTTGTTCAAATTTGGTTAAATGGGAGGAAGTTTGTAAACCAAAATTCTATGGTGGTTTGGGAATTAAAAACCTGAAAATTATGAATAAAGCTCTTTTGGGAAAATGGCTTTGGAAGTGGTTTGATGGGAAATATGGACTTTGGAAACAAATTAGTTTTTATGTACATTTTGAAAGAAACCATGGACAGAATTTTTAAATTCTCGAAGATTGAAACTTTCACATTTTTGGAGAAATCTTTTTATTATTGCTGAAAGATTTTTATGCAGCACATGTGTGGAGGTTGGAAATGGAAACCATGCTTTATTCTGGCTGGATAAATGGGTAGGTTCATTTACTCTTTTCTCTTTATTTCCATCCTTATTTTCCCTCACCTCATCCCCCTATGCATCCATTAACAGTATGAGGTCTAATGACAACAATATGTAGAGATGGAATGTGCATTTTAAAAAACAGTTGACTGGGAATTTGGTCATGCAGTATCTCAATATGATGAGTCTTATCAATTCAATTACCTTTGGGCAACATGAAGATAAAATAAAATGGATATGGGATGCAAAAAAGGGTTTTTCGGTTAATTCATTTTATCAATTCCTTATTGATGGTGGATTAATATATGATTGTGTAAACTTATGGAATCTTCCTGTTCCATTAAAAGTCAAGTCCTTAGTTTGGTTGGCTCTTAAAAATGGCTTAAATACAAAAGATAATCTGGATAAAAAAGGAGTTTGTTTAGAGAAGACATGTTGTTTATCCGCTAATATGGATGAAGATCATTCACATCTATTTCTCAACTGTGAGTTTGTATACTCTATTTGGAGATCATTTCAGTTCAAGTTGAGTACATATAAAGATTTTAGAATGAACTCTTTAAAAGAGGTTTGGCTAAATTGGAGTATTGGGAATGATGGGGATTCTAATTTGAAGAGAAAGGTTGTCTTCACTGGTGCGTGTGGCAAGAACACAATGACAGATTATTTTCTAATAAGCAGAAGAGTTCTCTTGTCCTCTTGAACAAAATTATGATTTTCTCAACATTTTGGCTAGGATCTAAAGGGACTTCTGTTCGAGCTGCCAGACTGCTGGAAAGAAGAAGAAAAAGAGTTGCTGGAAAATCAAAAGTTGCTGGAGTTTCTGAGATTGAAGGCAGGGATGATGTGATCAAGGTGATTCAGTTGGAAGGATAAGAGTTCACAGAGTTTCTTATGCTTTGTGTTTTTGTCTAGAAGAAAACTATGTTAGATGTTTACCTTTTGGTTTTTTGGTTATTAGTGTCAAACATTCTACTCTTTTTCTAAAGTTTATTCCCAGATATATACAGGGGGATATATGCTACTTCTTTTGAACTTTAGTACATACTCTTGGTTGGGAGTATGATTTATTTTTTGTAACAACCAGTTATATTTTAATTTAGCTGGCTGGAATACCTTTGAGGTGTTCCATCCTTTTTCTCAAAAAAACTCACACTACTGTTAGCACATTTCATGTTGACTGCTAGTAATTTTAATACTCGGGATTCAAGGTAAAACCCGTAATAACTTGATTCCTATCAGAGAAATAAATAGCGACGCAAAACAAGCCTTTCAAGCACCTTCATGTTGACTGCTAGTAATTTTAGTACTCGGGATTCCAAGGTTACGCGTCGCAACTATGACAGCTAAAATAAGAAAACCACAAAAGAACCTCCATGAGCTTGATGAGTCTGCAATTACTTTTCAAAGTTTTCCTTAATATGAAATGTAAATATATTAAAATATAAAAACTTCCAGAAGACGTCCCTACGATTTATTTTTTCTCATTGCAATAACCGTGAATACTAGGACTTCTACAAGCAATTAAAAATAAATAAATAAATAAATAAACAACAAAATAGGCTGAGCTAGATCAGAAATTTCACAGGATTAATGGAATTTGCTACTCTTTTAAGCCTTGACATTTAGTCTTGAAGATCCAATCAAGGTAAAAAAAACCTAATGATTATATAACCTCAGATTTGCATTACAAAAGAACTCTACAGATCCCACAGCTATGAATGGGTTGAGGAAGCCTTTTTAATCTTCTTCTTCCTTGGGGCAAAACTGCTAGGCCCCACTGCAATTGACATTCTCTTAGTCCTGTAAAGCAAGGCAGAAAGAAAAAACTTACACAAAAGATGCACCATTGAGTGAAAAAAAAAGTAAGCCGGGAGCTAAGCAATATAATGTACCGCATGGAGAGCTCCACAGACTCAACTTCATTCTGTTCGTCACCTTTGTCGCCTTCATCTGAAGTCAGCACAGAAATAATTTAAAAAAAATATGCAGATAAAAGTGAACGCAGTAAAAATCTCTAATGAAATATACAAATAGCCAGTGCATTGGAGTCCAAATAAATGATATTATGATATAATTTTAAGAGTTTGCCAGATACAACCTCTCAGTTGATACATTTTCAAAGATAGACCTAACTTTCACCCCTACGCCTCGTTTGGTACGCGGGAATGGACAGACTTGGGAATGGAATGGAAGAAGGAATGAAATGGATTGCATGTGGGAATGGAATGGTCATTCTCATTCTCTTGTTTGGGTGCGTTCGTAGAATGAAGCTAGAATGGAAATCTCATTCCCATTCCCATATTTGGTATCACTAGTACATAAGTGAGAATGAAATCTCATTTTCTAATAATGCCCTTACAACAACATAGATTTTTAATAAGATAAAAAATAAACATTAATGATAATAACTAAATAATTTTATATACGCATATGTTATATTAATCTAGATATGTGTTATATACTAATGCTCGTGTTATCCATCAGGTGTATGTTTCGTTTATATTTTTTAAACAATACTCGCTATTTCTTAGTCTTAAAAATTAAAGAAAAATAAAAAAAAAGATTATCGTATCTTTCATAGGTCCAAAAAAAAGAATGATATCCACAATCCACAGTTCTAGATATATAAATTAACTTATTTGATAAAGTATCAAAATCACTCAATTCATAATAGCAAAAATCCATAAAACAATACCAACTAAAATAATAAGTTTCGAAATAGCAAAATGATATACTAGCCTAAATTGTCAATCTAAAATTGCCCACTTGCATAGCGCCTCACCCAAACATTCTTTATTATTAATATGGATATAATTGAAAAATACCTAACTATTTTTTGATTCTCACTTGAATGGGAATGACCATTCCTTATCTTCTCACTTGGAATGCTCATTCCCACAAATAGTGGGAATGATCATTCCTAGGGAATGGTCATTCCAACATCTAAAATATATGTGTGTTTGGTATGAGAGAATGGGAAGTGGGAATTGTATTCCATTCCTCCTCATTCTCGCGTACCAAACGAGGCGCTAGGGAAATCATTTATCCAGAATGCACAAGGTTATCTAGTGACATGGCACCATTTTTCCTTCTCTCGTAATGATGACCACCACCGAAGTATGAAAAGTTGCCAATCATGAGACAATAGTTATCCTCTATGTTTGCTACTAATAGCACATTACCTCTGTAAAAGGTCCAATATCCATGTCTTCTACTAATTTGGTTCAACCTTATGAAAATCACATAACCACAATACAAAAGTGTGTGGGGTGCAATGAGGAAGAGAGGGGAGGTGGTTGAGGTGCAATGAGGTGGAAGGAAAGACATAACTTTTCTACTTCTTATTTGGAAGCAGGAGTGAGGGGAGGTAGATGAATTTTTCTTATTTGGTTGAGGGGATGAAAGGGAAGGTGGGTGATGAGTTAGAGTACAATAATACCTTTTGTGGGGAAAATCTTTTGTTCAAGGAAACGAAATGATAATTGGGTAAAAGATTTGTGAGAATGTAAGTCCTTGTAAAACAACTCCTCTCTTTCTACACACACACATAAATACATACATACATACAAATAATCCACTCCATGGATCAACCAACTAAACGATCCTATTCACAAATCAAAGAAACAAATGATCTACACGGACCAACTAAACAAACGATTCACTCCACGGATCAACTAAACAAAAGATCTTTCACAAATCAAAATCAACCAATGAACCAATTCAACAAACTAACAGAACTACGTGAATACACTCATGCAAGCTAATAAAACAATCCTTACTGAATTGATCTCCAAACGATCTTCACTAAACTAACCTCCTACAAACAATTTTCACAAAAGCAAACTTGCACCACGCCTGCTAACAAATCCTTCGACCACCCTTACTGAAACTCGCGAAAATCCTCATCTTGAAACTAATCTTCCCCAGAGAAAGATGATGATGTAGAGTCCAGTCTATATGAGCTGCTTTTGATGTCGGATTTTGATGTCAGTGACCATAATGATAAACCTGTGACGACCCTTCAACTAGAAAAAAAAATGTCGAGCACCTCCTGATGCGGACATCCAGGAGCATACACGGGATTTTCGCCGTGTCTACCAACGTAGGAGACGTCGCGCGCCAGCTGTGCACCAGATTCCTATCATCTGGTTCTGATTGATGACAGATTTAGTAGCTGAGATTGATTGATTAGGATTCCTATTTTTGTTGCATTTTGAATTTCGAATTTGATTTTGAATTTCAAATTATGGTTTAGATTTGGCAAGTAGTTAGTTTTAATTTTCTGATATTTTGAGAGAGATTCTGTGAGATTTCCAAAACTGTAATCTTTCTCTTTAAAAGAAATTGCTGTAATCAGAAGAAGGCATTGAAGAATAAAAACGAAAATTATCTTGCTTGATTGTGGTGTGAAACCCTAGCAGTAATCTCGTTTTCTTCCCTGCAGAAATTAAAAGAAAAAAAACGCATACAAGAAAAATCGCCATTGTTCATCGTCTTCAACCTCCAACCCATTCCTTCAAACCCACGAATCCAGCACCCCTCCTTCCCCCCCCTTCTTCAACCCCAAACCCCCACCAGACC
>NC_033802.1:27300754-27306447 GCF_001876935.1 Asparagus officinalis
CGCGACGACGACCAGCCAGCCCAGAATCCTCGAGCTCCTCGTCCAGTCCCGCCCAGTCAGCACCGCCGCCTGGACCGCCGCTCACTCCGATCCGAGCGCCGTCCATCCCGACTCAAGCGCCGTCCTCATTCGTCGAGCGTCGATTCGTTCCTGCTCCCCCTTTTCCGCTTGTCCTCAGATCCAGATCCTATTGAAGACTATTTGGCTTGAGTGATTTAAAGCAGAGTCCCTATTCACTCAACCAACCCATTTGATTTGAGTCAAGTGTGGACCAGACCCACTTGACCCAATCCGGAGTTGTTGAAGCTAGTTGAGTCAGATTCAACCATTTGATCCCTGATTTTACAATTGATGGTGTATGGCAGATCCTGATGCAGATGACGGAATCGTGCTAGATCCAGAGACCGGCATCGCAGATTTACAGCTTTCCCCGTGGTTTGATTATCAGTCATTCGAGAGCGTGCCCGAGTACGTTGAGCGTGTGATTCATCAGATCGTTGACAGCGTAGAGAGTAGTTTGGGAATCAGTTCGTGGCATCGGCGTTTCCATCCAGATACACCACTCCATCCGAATTACGCCGCCCTCGGTGGAGAGCTTCCACCCCTCATATTTGGCGTCGTTGAACCACCTCCAGAGGATCCTCCCGTCGAACCAGTTCAACCCGACGAAGGTTCAACTTTCTTTCGCCCAATTATTTTCGGAACTGCTATTGCTTGCATGTTGTTATCAATATTACTATCGATCGTATTTGTGCTGTAATCAGTTTGACTAAGTGAGCGAGCGAATCTGTTGCTAAGTATTTTTACTTATCCAAATATTACACTTTGAACTGTATTGAGAGAACGAATCATTACATTTATTTTCTGGATCATTTACAAAGATTTGAACTTAGTACATTGCAACTTTTGCTTAAAACCCATCGAAAGCTACACTTTATTCTTGAGCTTCCTGCCTAGATCGATCGCTGATTTGGCGAAGCATTGCTGTTGTTAATCTTCATACCTGCATCACATTGTTTCGCATCATTTTTGGTATCAGAGCACCTGGTTCTAGGTTAGAAAATTTGTGAGTCTTTATATTTAAAAAAAAAAAAAGTTAGTCATCTCAATTAATTTTTGTGCACCCACTCATTTCATCGCATTTATTTGTTAGTGCATGCCCACTCGTACCGGTCTACCCTATCGCTTAGGAGAGTCAAGTGAGTCGACTAGTGAGTCCAGTATGTCAGGCAGCAGCGATCCCGAACTCTATAAGAAACTCGATGAGCTAGCAGGACAATTAGGTGCCGTAGTCCAGGGTTTAGCCAATCTCCGAAATGAAACCAACGAAAAGTTTGCTAGGCTCGAAGAAGCTCGCGTTGCAACCCCGCCACTGCAAGGTCAAGGCTATGGAAACATCGTTCAACGGCCCCCACATCAACCAGTACCTGATCCGGATGCGCAATACCTGAGGAGTATTAAGATCAACGCCCCAACCTTTGACGGCAAGCTCGACCCACAAGCTTTCTTGGACTGGCTGAAGAGCATGGATCGTTATTTTGATTGGTACGCCCTGACGGAACCCCGAAAGGTCAAATTCGCCGCTATGAAACTTACCGGACCTGCTTGCCAATATTGGACCAACCTCGAAACGTTGAGGCACATTAGAGGTGAGTTACCGATTACAACTTGGCGAGAAATGACCAACGAACTCAAACAGAAATACCTTCCGCCATCATTTTATCATCGGTTATTAGATAAGTGGCATCGCCTCACTCAAGGAACCAAATCTGCGAAAGACTACGTCGCACAATTTGACGAACTGTTCACTCGATGCAACACTATTGAACAAGAGGCGCCAATGAAAGTCTTGTCGAAGTTTAGAGCTGGATTGAGAAATGATCTGCAAACCGAACTCTTTGCTCGGGGAGTAGACACCCTTGAAAAAGCTTACGCGTTAGTTCAAGATCTAGATGAAGCCAAATCCCATCAATCTTATAGGAATCAGGATTTTAGAGCTCATTCTTCCCAATCTTCCCGTGCCACTACTTCTAGTCATCCTCCGAGTCGATCTAACCCCAGTTCTTCCCAGTCTAAAGTCGATCCCAAAGGCAAGGAACCAGAGAGAGATTTCTCCAAGATTGGCGCTCACGTCAAGTGCTACAAATGCCAAGGGTATGGGCATGTTTCTGCGAACTGTCCGACCCGTCACAAGGTGGCTATCATCGATGGGCAATACGAATATGAACCTGAACCTGATAGTGATGAGTTTGTCCATCAAGTTGACGATGATACCGATGATTTCGAGGATGATGCAGATGATACTATCTTGAGTTGTCTTAGACAAATTAAAACTCCTACTGTATCAGTTGTCAGATGCGCCATCTCTCAACCCAAGGCTGTTGATGACTGGAGACGTACTTCTATTTTCCATACGTTCACCAAGATTGGTGATAAAAATTGTAAGGTGATCGTGGATAGTGGAAGTTGTATTAATGCGGTCTCCTCAGCTGTGATCACTAAGCTTGGTCTCAAGGTTGTCCCCCATCCTAATCTATACAAGGTATCATGGATTAACGACACCGCCCTCAATGTCCAAGAGAGATGCCTAGTCCCTCTTCAATTTGCCATTTATAAGGACAAAGTTTGGTGCGATGTTCTGAAAATGGATGTGGGTCAGGTTATTCTTGGAAGGCCTTGGTTATTCGATAACGATGTGCATATTTTCGGGCGATCCAACATGCTATTGTTTGAGCATGACGGGAAAAAGGTCAAGTCTTCCCAAGGCGTTAACCTGATAGGAGCTAAAGAGATTGATCGCGAACTGGCCAACGGAGCTCCTATTTTCGCCCTCGCCGCTAGAGAAGCTCCGAAGGATATTTGTAACGTGGTTCCCCCAGAAGTCGCTACTGTGTTGGAAGAATTTTCTGACGTCTTCCCTGAAGACCTCCCGGACCAATTACCCCCGATGCGTGATATCCAACACGCAATTGATTTAGTCCCGGGAGCATCCCTTCCCAATTTGCCTCACTATCGGATGAATCCCAATGAGCATGCAGAGTTGAAAAGGCAAGTTGATGAATTGTTGAAGAAGGGCTTTGTGAAAGAAAGCATGAGCCCTTGTGCGGTTCCCGCATTACTGACGCCCAAGAAAGATGGTACATGGCGTATGTGTGTGGATAGCCGTGCAATCAACAAGATCACGGTGAAATATCGTTTCCCCATTCCCCGGTTGGATGACATGCTTGACTTAATGTCTGGAGCCACCATCTTCTCTAAGATTGATCTTAAGAGTGGCTACCATCAGATTCGCATCCGTCCCGGTGACGAATGGAAAACCGCTTTTAAGACCAAAGATGGATTGTACGAATGGATGGTCATGCCCTTTGGGTTGACTAATGCTCCGAGCACCTTTATGAGAGTGATGACTCAAGTACTCCGCCCCTTCACGGGAAAATTTTTGGTTGTGTACTTCGACGATATCCTTATTTACAGTAACTCTCGTGAGCAGCACGTGGACCATCTGCGTCAAGTCTGTGCCGTGTTAAGAAAAGAACAACTTTATGCTAATCCTAAGAAATGTACTTTTCTTACACAGCAAGTCATTTTTCTAGGATTCGTGGTCTCGTCTGAAGGAGTATCCGCCGACCCTGAAAAGATTAGAGCTATTGAAGAATGGCCCGAACCCAAGAGCATTAGAGACGTTCGAAGTTTTCACGGACTCGCTACTTTTTATCGTCGGTTTATCAAGGGCTTCAGTACCATCATGGCCCCTATTACCGATTGCTTGAAGAAAGGTGAATTCGAGTGGTCAAAAGCTGCTACCAAGGCATTTGAAGAGATCAAGCAAAGGATGTTGCAGGCTCCTGTTATGCGCCTGCCCGATTTTTCTAAAGCCTTCGAAATTGCGTAAGATGCCTCTGGTATTGGAATAGGAGGAGTCCTATCTCAAGAAGGACATCCCGTTGCTTACTTTAGTGAGAAGCTGAATGATACTAGGCAACGTTATTCCACCTATGATAAAGAGTTCTATGCGGTGATACAATCTCTTCGGAACTGGCGTCACTATCTGCTCCCACAAGAATTCGTCATATATTCTGACCACGAAGCTCTTCGATATATTCACTCCCAAAAGAAATTGAACGCTAGACATGGTCGTTGGGTTGAGTTCCTCCAGGATTATACCTACACGATCAAACATAAAGCGGGAGTAGAAAATAAAGCCGCCGACGCACTCAGTCGTCGCATGCACCTCCTCTCCACTTTGAGTGCGGAAGTTATCGGTTTTGAGAAAGTCAAAGACCAATATGAATCGTGCCCTGATTTTAGCGAAGTTTATACTTTGCTAAATGATGGAGTGATCCGTGAAATTGATGGCTTTCTCCTGAAGGATGGATATCTCTTCCATTTTCGCAAGTTGTGTATTCCTGACACCTCCCTGAGAGAATTCTTAATTTGGGAATTACACGCTGGAGGCCTTGCAGAATATTTTGGAAATAACAAGACTGTCGAGGCAGTGGAAAGTCGCTTCTATTGGCCAAGCATGAAACGAGACGTTGTTAGACTAGTGAGTAGGTGTCACATCTGCCAATTGGCAAAACAACGTAAACAGAACACTGGTTTGTACACTTCTCTCCCTGTGCCAAATTGTCCATGGCAGGATGTTAGTATGGATTTCGTGTTAGGACTCCCGAAAACGATTAGAAAACACGATTCTATCTTTGTTGTTGTGGACCGCTTCTCCAAAATGGCCCACTTCATAACATATTTCAAAACTTCCGACGCTTCTCATGTGGCCAAGCTATACTTCAACGAAGTTGTTAAACTGCACGGACTCAAAACTTCCGACGCTTCTCATGTGGCCAAGCTATACTTCAACGAAGTTGTTAAACTGCACGGACTTCCAAAAACAATCGTGTCCGATAGGGAAGTTAAATTTACAAGTTATTTCTGGAAAACCCTTTGGCACAAAATGGGAACTAAACTTCAATTCTCTACGGCTTTTCATCCCCAGACTGACGGTCAAACTGAGGTAGTCAATCGGAGCTTAGGTAACCTTTTGAGATCGCTAGTTGGTGAGAATCTTAGGAGTTGGGATCAACATCTGCCTACTGCTGAATTTGCTTATAATAACTCTGTAAATAGGTCTACAGGTGTCAATCCAGCTGAAATCGTGTATGGTCACAAGCCTAGATAGCCTATAGATCTTGTCCCCGTGTCTGCCCATCATAGAGTATCTGAGTCAGCATCTGCATTTGCATCTCGCATTCATGACTTGCATAAAGACATCAGTAAGAAGATCAATGACAGCAATGCTAACTATAAAATGCGAGCAGATCTAAGAAGGAAGTTTAAAGAATTTAATGTTGGTGATTATGTGATGGTCCGGATACGTCTGGAACGGTTTCCTTCGGGAACTGTTAAAAAGTTGCATACGCGAAGTGCATGACCTTTTAAAATTCTCAAGAAAATTAATGATAATGCTTATGTTCTCGACCTTCCCGAAGGTTTTAATATTGGTTCGACTTTTAATATTGAGGATTTAGTAGAGTACAAAGGCCCACATTTTAACCCTGACAACCCACTGGTTGATGAGCCTACCCCTAAGCCTATTTCTGAGAGCTCCCCTTTACCTCCACTTCCCTAGATATCACCCACATATACAGCACATGACATTGATACTATTATTGATGATAACATTGTTTCTACTAGCA